>NC_133617.1:362124066-362436566 GCF_048593235.1 Sminthopsis crassicaudata
ACAAAGGAACCAATTATATTAAAATGTAGTTATCAGAATATATGGAAAAAAATCACAGAACAGTAGTTAATAACTATGGTACCTAAAATGATACCATCTGTTGGCAATATACTTTAATTTCAAAAACTAATTTGTCCCTTGAGAGCTCACTTTACAAATCTATCAAGTGGCCATGCCATTTTATTCCTTTTTTATGTTACAACAATCAGTGTGTATTCTCTCTCTCTCTCTCTCTCTCTCTCTCTCTCTCTCTCTCTCTCTCTCTCTCTCTCTCTCTCTCTCTCTCTCTCTCTCTCTCTCTCTCTCTCTCTCTCTCTCTCTCTCTCTCTCTCTCTCTCTCTCTCTCTCTCTCTCTGTCTCTGTCTCTCTGTTTCTCTCTCTTTCTCTTCCTCTCTCTTTCTGTCTCTCTGTTTCTCTCTCTCTCTCTCTCTCTCTCTCTCTCTCTGTCTCTCTGTCTCTCTCTGTTTCTCTCTCTCTCTCTCTCTGTCTCTCTCTCTGTCTCTGTCTCTCTCTCTCTCTCTCTCTCTGTTTCTCTCTCTCTCTCTCGACTAATAGCATTTTTTTTTCTGGGGGATACAAATTAAGGGAAAACAATTCCTGTTCTCTAAAAATTTTCAATCTAGAGACAATTTATAGATAAATAGGAAAGAGGAAAATGAAAACAAGGAAGAGGGGAAATTTTACCAGGATAGTCATGCATATGAATAATCTGCTAAATTGTATGCTAAGAAATAATAGTATTGAAAATATTAAATGAGATTCAGTTAGGCCAAAAAAATTGTTGGGAAGGGATGATATTTCATCCCTTTTTACAAAATGGCCAAAAAAAAAAAAGAAAAAAATGTTTTTGCCTGATTGAAATATTTTTCAACTCTTGAAAATATCTCACCTCATTCAGGATAAGCTCATCACATGACCACTCATCACTATGCTGATTAACACAGTTTTTGATGCTCAACACTTTTTCACCTTCCTCAGTTGCCTCTCTCCTTTGATTAGAGGTCTGATAAACTTCTTCCCTTTTAGAGGCTCAGCTCAGAACTTTTCAGGTCACTCTCCATTTTTCCATCTGTAGCTCTGCTTGATTTCAACTCCACAAAATAATATGAGTCTTTGCTGGGTACTCTTGGTGGCAAGGTCCTTTCTGTTTCTGCTTCCCTTTGTACATAGTCTTTGCCCACTAAATTATAAGCCCTTTTAGTGCAGAGATGGACTTTTTTCTTTTTCTTTGTCTCTTTAGTACTTAGCACAGTACCTGGTACATAGTAGGCACTTAATAAATATTGATTAAATTGAAAAGCATCTTGTTGGAATCTGACACTGAATATTTTCACTACACTCACTTTATCATCTTCGTGGTTATTCCCTTATGAATAAAAGCTAAGAGTGTCTCTGGGCACTGGATATTGCAGATGACAAACTGCCTTCTTTAAAAGTCCCTTGCAGCATCTTATGTAATCAAGGCAGCATGATGTCCTACATTGACATAAATTGAGGAAGATTTGGAATCCCAAAATGCAAGGCGAGGAAATGTAGAACACAAGAAGAAAGTTGGTAGAGAAAAATAGAGCAAGTTAGCTTCCTTTAAGAGAAATATTACCAATGAATCAAGTAATCAGGGAGGAAGAGGATTGATTTTCTCAGTTTTCTGAGTAATTCATACTAAGAGAGAGTCAGCATCTAGAGAACTTGTGATTAGTTGATATTCAAGTTCTCCAAGTGATGGGAAAAGGGCCTTATTAGGGGCTTTAAACTTCTTTAGGCTCTTGGTTATAGCAGATTGGGAAGCTACTTAGGTAGCTTGGATTCTAAGAAGAGGATTAGGGGACACTGAAAAAAGAAGAAAAGAAACAGCAATAGGAGATAGTTTAGTAGGGAAAAAGATGAATTAGATTCAAACGTTACCCGTCCTTTACTGTTTTGATCGTGGGGTCAACCAAGTCATCCTACTAGTATCTATTTATTTTAAAACTCTGTCCGGAAAATATATTTTCCCAACTTTTCTCAACCTTTTCATTTTTCCCTCTCCCCTCTGCTCCTATTTAGCTCTCAAACTGTATTATTTAACTCAATAAAGCATCTAAGGATTCTGAGTATATACTACAAAAGACACATTACAAAATAAAGCCAGGGGATATTGCATTATAAACTGAAATGGTAAGGAACACATCAAATGAAATCTTTAATGTACTCAAGCCACAATCAAAGGTATTTCCCACTATACTGAATGAAACGGAAGGAAAAGATGCCATTAAATCTGTGTCCATAGGGTAATATTCCCAGCTTATTTGTTATGTGTCTGGGTTTCTGCTATCAGATCCAAGGGCAGAATGAGGACCAGCTGAAAAAAAATATGCTGTGCTCTAGTGACATTATATTTTGCTTCATTGCCTCAGGCTCTTGAGGATAGAGAGAAATGTTTCCCTAGGAAATTCTATTAAAAATAAACCTGCGATGAGAATAACAACAGAAGCAGTTATTTTTTTTAAAGTTTCTTATTAATGTTTAATATTTTTAGTATTAGCATGACAACTGTACGTCAGTAGGAAAAATGAAGCCAGGCAATTTGTTTAGTGGAATGGGGAAAAGTCAAATCATCCCATATGCTTAACTGTTACTTTATGGATTATTAAGAAACAATGTGTTCAGCAGGATGGTAATTTTGCTGGAAACTCATCCATCTAATGGAAGTTTAGACTTAGTGATTTCTGGGGCCTTTTCTGCTCTGACATTCTAGAATTCTGTTGGAAATGGTCTGATTCTCAACCAATTTTGCATTAAAGTTTAAATAATGACAAGTATGTATGTGTTTTTTTAAGTTGAGTTGTACAGAATTTACTGAGAATTTCATGGTGTCTGAAACATGATCTAGACATGTATTGTGGATGCTTTCAAAGGAATTATTACATATTGACTTCGTCCTCTTTTCCATGTCCTCTTGGCCTAGATATATACCCCTTGTACACTGAAATATTTTCGTATTTAATATTTTAATTTGTGATATCTCCTTAGATGGCTTTTCAACTTTAAGCTTTTCTCTTTTCTGTTTCATTACCTCATTAGGCCAAAGCCGAGTCTCTTCAATGAAAAACACCTCTTCTTTCATGGTAATAAAATAAACTATATTGTCTATCATCAAAATGTTAACATAGCAATAGCTATTTCATAGTCACCAAATAGTTCCAAGGACCAGATTTTCTGACTTTGAACTTCAAAGTCCTTATATCAGTCATATGTAAATTATATGCTGAGAAATAATTCACTTCAGGAATCTTTACATTGCATTTATTTCCTTTTGCAGGATTTTATAATTGTATTTTTCATTAGTAAAGCTGTTAACCTGTCCACATTTAAAAGGGGATATTTCTTATATATTACACACATGCATAGACATATATGTATACATATATCACATATATGTATGACTTTTAGATGATTATAATTCATAAACTCTAGAAGTCCCTACTAAATTGTAAATTTAGTACAAAGACAATTGATAATCATAAGATTAGCTGATTAAATTGACAGACACTAATGTAAAGATTTGCAATCATTCATTTTTATCATCTAGTTGCTTTAGAAAAAGGGTTGGAGAAGAATTCAAGGAAGGCACAAGCACAGAACAATAGAACCAGTGAACGTGAGAGTTGAAAGGGATGTCAGAGAACATTTAGCATAATGGCTTCCAATTTGTAGGTTGTGGAATCCTAAAGAAGAGCATGAAGTTATTTCAGAAGATTTGCAAATCAATGGAGATGCAGTTTCTACTATGCTATAAAGACTTTGAGCATGGTTTCAGGAACCACCATGTCTGATATCAAGGATCAGAAAAAAATAAAAAAATAAAGAGACACATCAACTACATGGAAAAGTTTACTTAAACCACTCTTTCTCTGTTTCTTTCACATGTATAGTTATAAGAAGAAGGAGTGTAGGATACGGAAGAAAGGGGGGGGGGCAAATAAGGAATTAGGAGGATAAAAGAATAGGGACAAAGAGGAATTAGAAGGAATACTGGGAAAGGAATCTTGAAGCATTTTTTTTACTATTTTAAAAGAAGACTCAGATACATCATTTTTCCTAACATACACCAAATTCTCTCTATCCCTCCCTTTATCCCCTTCATTAAGAAGAAAAGCAATTTGGCATAGGTTATACCTGTGTAGTTATGCAAAATACATTTCCTTATAAGTCATTCTGTGAAAGAAAACACAGACAAAAAACAATAACAACAAGAAAATTAAGACAATAAGTATAAAGCATTTTTGTCCTGCATTAAGACTTTACAAGTTCTTTCTCTGGAGACGGATAGCACCTTTCATTGTAAATCTTATATAATTGTCTTGGATCCTTCCATTACTGAAAATTAGCTAAGTTATACATAATGGATTTTCATAAAATATTTCTGTTACTTTTTACAATGTCCTGGTTTTATTCATTTCACTTCATATTGGTTCATATAAGTCTTTCCATGTTTTTCTGAGAACATCCTGCTCATCGTTTCTCTCTCTATTTTTTAATTGAAACTTTTTATTTTCAAAACATATGCAAGGATAATTTTTCAACATTGACCATTGTAAAACCTTGTATTCCAATTTCCCTCCCTTACTCCCACCCTCTCCCCTTGACAACAAATAATCCAATATATGTTAAACTGGTAAAAATGCATGTAAACCCAATGTAGGCATACATATTTATACAATCATCTTGCTGCACAAGAAAAATCAGTTTCAAAAGGAAAAAATATGAAAGAAAATAAAATTCAAGT
Source organism: Sminthopsis crassicaudata (assembly GCF_048593235.1). Classification (NCBI taxonomy): domain Eukaryota; kingdom Metazoa; phylum Chordata; class Mammalia; order Dasyuromorphia; family Dasyuridae; genus Sminthopsis; species Sminthopsis crassicaudata. The sequence goes on from NC_133617.1 coordinate 362,128,835, forward strand.
AAACAACAACAAAAAGAGTGAAAATGTTATGTTGTGGTCCACACTCAGTTCCCATAGCCCTCTCTGGGTATAGATGGCTCTTTTCATCATGAGATCATTGGAACTGGCATCAATCATCTCATTGTTGGAAAGAGTCTTGTTCATCAGAATTGATGATGATATAATTTTGTTGTTGCTACTATACAATGTTCTCCTGGTTCTGGTCATTTCACTTAGTTCCTGGAAGTCTCTCCAGGACTCTCTGACATCATCCTGCTGGTCATTTCTTACAGAACAATAATATTATATAACATTCATATTCCACAATTTATTCAGCCATTCTCTAAGAGATGGACATCCACTACAAAAAAGGGCTGCTACAAACATTTTTGGACATGTGGGTCCTTTCTTTAAGATCTCTTTGAGAAACACTTTTGAATCAAAGAGTAAGTTTGATAACCCTTTGATGCTCATCTTTTCTTAAGACACAATAGCATTCTATCACAATTATTTACAATAGCTTATTCAGCTACTCATCAATTAACAGATATCCTTTCAATGTTCAATTCTTTGCCCCCACTAAAAGAGCTTCTGTAAATATTTTTATACACATAGCTCCTTTTTCTTTCTTTTTTTTATCTCTTTGGGATACAGACCTAGTGCTAGTATTGCTTGGCCAAAGGGAACATATGGTTTTATAGGGCTTTGGGCATAGTTTCAAATTGCTCTCCAGAATGGTTGAATCAGTATACAACTTTAGTGTTTTAATTTTCTCAGATCCCTTCCAATATTTGTCATTTTCTTTTTCTGTCATATTAGCCAATCTGACAGGTGTGAGGTAGTAGTTCAGAGTGCTTTTAATTTGTATTTCTCCCATCAACAGTGATTTAAAGCATTTTTTCATATGATTATAGCTAGCTTTGATTACTTTGAAAACTGCGTGTTCATATCCTTTGGCCATTTATCAATTGAGGAATGGCTCTTATTTTTATAAATTTAAAGCCTTTTTCAAGAAACTCATTGTAAAATTTTTTTCACATGCTTTTTACATGATTACCAACTATATATTATCCCTCCATTCTATTTTCCTCTATTTATCCTACTCTCTCTCTCTCTCTCTCTCTCTCTCTCTCTCTCTCTCTCTCTCTCTCTCTCTCTCATTTTGTCCATTCTCAAAAGCGTTTTGCTTCTGATTTTTACCTCCTTCAAATTGCCATCCCTTCTATTAGCTGCTTTAATTTTTTATCCTCTTCCCTTCCAACTTTCTTATATGGTAAGATAGATTTCTACACCCAAATGAGTATGTATATTACTCTTTCTTTGAGCCAATTCCATTGAGAATAAGGTTCATGTGCTTCCCTGCTCTCTTGCTTCCCTTATTTTTCCTCTATTATAAAATCTTTTTCAGACCTCTTTTATGATAGATAATTTATCTCATTCTATCTCTCCATTTTCCATTCTCCCAGTGCATTCTTCTCTTTTCATCCCTTAATTTTATTTTTTAAGCAATCATGCTATCATATTCAACTAACACCTATATGTTTTGCCTAGGTATACTGCTAACTGCTCAAATAATGAGAAAAAATTTAGGAGTTATAAATATCATTTTTTCCATGCAGGAAAATAGTTTATCAAATCCCTTGTGATTTCTCCTTCCTTTTTACCTTTTAATTTTTTTGCATCTTGTATTTGAAAGTCAAATTTTCTATTCAGCTGTGACTTTTAATCAAGAATGCTGGAAAGTCCTGTCAATAACTCTCCATTTTTCCCATGGAGGATTATATTTAATTTTGCTGTAGAGATGATTCTTCATGTTATCTTAGCTCTTTTGCCTTCTGGAATATCATATTCTAAACCCTTCAAGGCTTTAATGTAGAAACTATGAAATCTTGTGTTATCCTGAATATGGCTCTACAGTAATTGAATTGTTTCTTTTTGACTGTTTATAGGATTTTCTCCTTGATCTGGGAATTTTGAAATCTGGCTATAATATTCTTTTTTTATTAATAGTTTTTATTTACCAGATATATGCATGGCAATTTTACAATATTGACAATTGCCAAACCTTTTGTTTCAATTTTCCTCCCTCTTTCCTCCCCTCCCCCTATGGCAGCAGGCTTTGGGATCTCTTTCATGAGGTGATCAAAGGATTCATTCCATTTTTATTTTGCTCTCTGGTTCTAGAATATCAGGGCAATTTTTTCTTGATAATTTCTTAAAAGATGATTTCTAAATTTATTTTTTGAACATGATTTTCAGGTAGATCAATAATTCTTTATTATTATTTTGTACACATAAAGATGGTTTCAAACATTCATTTTTGTAAGATCCTGTGTAACAAATCTCTTTCTCTCTGTCATCTCCCTCCCCCTTCCCCAAGACAACAAGCAATCTGATATAGGCATATGTACAATTCTTTTAAACATATTTCAATATCTGTCATGTTGTACAAAAAAATCAAACCAAAATGGAAAAACAAGAAAAAGAAAAGGCAAACAAACAAAAAAGATGAAACTATCATGTTTTGATCCACTTTCAATCTCCATAGTTATCTCCTGGGATGTGGATGGCATTTTCCATCCCAAATATAATTGCAATCTAATAATTAGTAAATTATCTCTCCTGCATCTATTTTTAAGCTCAGTTTTTCCAATGAAATATTTCACATTTTCTTCTTTTTCATTCTTTTAATTTTGTTTGATTGTTTCTTGGTTTCTCATAAATTTATTAGCTTCCAGTTGTTCAATTCTAACTTTTAAGGAATTCTTTTCAGTGAACTTTTATACCTCTTCTCCCATTTGGCCAATTCTGTTTTTTTCAAGACATTCTTCTCTTCATTGGACTTTTGTGTCTCTTTTATCATTTGGCCTATTCTATTTTTTATGATTTTCTTCAGTATTTTGTGCCTTCTTTATTTATCTATTGACCTTTTTTTTTTTCTCTTGATTTCCTTGCATCACTTATTTCTCTTCCCAGTTTTTCCTTCTCCCTCTTTTTCTTGATTTTTAAACTCCTTTTTGAGCTCTTCCATGGACTGAAGCCAATTCTTATTTTTCATTGAGGCTTTGGATGCAGGAATTTTAAATTGATTGTCCTTTTTTAAGACTACTTTGATCTTCTCTGTCACCATAGTAATTTTCTGTGATCAGACTTTTTTTTTTCTGTTGTTTGCTCATTTCCCAGCCTTTTTCTTGATTTTTAACTCTATGTTAAAGTAGAGCTCTGCTTCCCAAGTGGAGGGAGTATTGTCCCAAGTTTCAGGTTTTTTTGTGCAGCTTTTTTTCAGAGTTAATTCTGGGACCTGTAAGTTTTGGGAGGTTCTGAGATGGTGTGATCTAGGGAGAGGTATGTTTACTCATCTCCTTTACTATGCACTAGTTTGTGGTAGAACACAAACTTTCTTTTCAGTCTTGAAACTGTGATCAGGGTCCTTGCTCCTTGGTAGAAATAAGCTCTTCTGTGCTAGTCCTCCTCCTTGGGACCAAGACCCAAGACTGTAACCCAGATCCAAGTATAGGCAATCCAATAGTGTCCTATCCTGATAACAGCAACAGGACCCTTATAAATCTCCTAATCCTTTGTCTGATTCCATTACTGTCTGTGGGCTGAGAGGTTAGAAAATTACCACTACTGCCACTGATTCAGTCACTTCAAGGTCCATTCCTGGTTTGCTGAGGCCTGGTCTGTATTGATGGAGCCTGTACTACTACTACACTACTACTCTCCTCTCTCACCCTGGTGCAACAGACCTTTTCTGCCAATCTTCTAAGTTGTCTTGATCTGGAAATGGAAATGAAAATGTTTTATTCCATCTTTTTTGGGGTTCTGCCATTGTAGAACTTGTTTAGTGTAATTTTTTTCCTGAGGCAATTGAGGTTAAGTAACTTGTCCGGGGTCCCACAGCTAGAATCATTATTTAAAGGTATTTTGAGAGGTTTGGAGGAATGCTCAGGAGTGTATCTGCCTTTATTCTGCCATCTTTGCAATTGTATGTCTTACCCACACTTCTCCCAACAGTAAATTTTACCTTAATATTTGGAACATTACTCCAACTCTTGTCAAAATCCTCACTTGTACGTTATCAATTAGTTAACCAACCAACCAATCAATCAACAAGCATTTACACATTTTTCTCATCACTTAGCTTGCCATTAAAAAGCATTTTCCTAAGGCTGAACTCCCATCTTATTTCAAAGTCCCACCTCTTAAAAAGTTAAGATCAATGTACAATTATTGCATATATATCTTCTTTCAAGTCCAGTACCTAGAACTGCTTAATGATTCTCAGATACCTTTAATAATAAATACTTCTAAGGGCACAGCCTGAATATTAGGGGAATACGTTTAAACCCAGGTTACTAATTTAATAATAACTATCTCAGGAAGACAGTGGTTACTATCTATCAAGGTACACCTACTCTGATCCAGGTCAATCTATGATAGAGTCAACATAACTTTAACATCTGCTGCTGATTTGCCTTTTTTGGGGGGATAGTTTGTCACATTTCCTATTCACAAATGCTAAAAGTCACTGTAAAGCTTCTTTTTGCATATGGCTAACTTTTGATTCCAGATCAGTTCATAATGTTGAATCCTCAACTTGTTCCATAATAAGTTTGGAAGTGGAGGGAAGAAAAGGAGAAAGGAAAATATAAAGTGACAAGCATAGAGGAAATGTTATTCTTTATTAGCAAATAGGAAGAAAGATATTTGGATAACTATGTTTTTCTTTCATAAAATATATATTTATTCTCTCTATTAAATATTTCCCAATTACATATAAAACAATTATTAATAATAAAATTTTAGAATGTTGGATTTTTAATTCCCTCTCTTGGCACTTGCCCTTCTTTGAACAATTTCATATCAATCATTAATTAGGGAAGTCATGCAAAATATATTTCCATATTAGCAAAAGAAAACAGACAAATAAAACAAGAACAATTTTAATGTAAAAATGGTACTCTTCAATCTGCATTCAGAATTCATCAATTCTCTCTCTGGAGGAAGAAACCATTTTTCATCATAGGTCCTTTGGAATTGTCTTGGATCATTGTCATAATCAGAGTATCTTAGTCTTTCAAAATTAATCATCTTTATAATATTTATATTGCTAGGTACAATGTTCTCCTGGTTCTGCTCACTTCCTTTGCATCAATTCATCTAAGACTAATAAATCTAATTCTTTGCCACCACACAAAAAAATAAACTGCTACAAATTCTTTTGTACAAACAGGTAGTTTTGTCTTTTCTTTGATCTCTGTTGTTGGTCAAAGAACATGCACAGTTTTTCCAAATAGTTCTTCAGAATGATTGGATAAATTCTCAATTCCACTGACACTGCATTAGCATCTTATTTTTTCCACATTTCCCTCAGTATTTTTAATTTTCTTTTTTTGGCAAGTTAGTCTGTCTTATAGACATGAGGTAGTATGTCAGAATTGTTATAATTTGCATTTAATTAGTCAGTAGTTATTTAAAATATTTTTCATGTAACTATTAATAGCTTTTATTTCTTCTGGAAACTATTTATATTTTTTCACCATTTATCAACTTGGGAACAGTTCCTATTTTTCCAAGTTTGGATCATTTTCTTTTTTATTTGAGAAATAAAGGTGTTGATCAGAAATTATTGTAAACATTTCCCCCATTTACCTGTTTTCCTTCTAATTTTGAGTACATTAATTTTATTTGTTCAATTTTTTTTAAATTTCATGAAGTCAAAATTATCTGATACTTCTCATGATCATAAACTCTTCCTTTATGCATATGTCATAGGTACATTTTCCCATGCTCCCCAAATTTACTTATGATATTATGTTTTACTCTTCTACCCATTTTGACTTTACCGTGGTGTACAGTGTAAGATGTCAGTCTATTCCTAGTTTTTGTCAAACTGCTTTCTATTTTTGCCAACCAATTTTTGTTAAATGGTGAACTTTTACCCTTAAAGTTTGGATTTGGGGGTTTAACAAACATTACATTACTATAGTCATTTACTGCTGTGTATTGTGAACCTAATCTATCCTACTGATCCACCACTCTATTTCTTAGCCATTATTAGATTATTTTGATAATTACTACTTAGTACTGCAGTCTGACAGGCTACCTTCTTTCACATTTTCTTTTTCATTGATTTCCTTGATATTCTTGACCTTTTGTTCTTGCAGATGAACTTTCTCGTTATTTTTTTCTAGCTATAAATATATAGCTTTTTTCTAACTCTATAAAATACTTCTTCAATAATATGATTGGTATGCCACTGAAAAAGTAAATTAACTTAGGTAGATTTATCAATTTCATTATATTGGTTTGACCTACCATGAGCAATTGATATTTCTCCAGTTGTTTATATCTGTTTTTATCTACCGAAAAAAAGGTAATGTGTTTTTATAATAGCTGGGTTTGTCTTGGCAGGTAGAGACTCAAATATTTTATATTCTCTGTCATTATTTTAAATGGAATTTCTCTTTATATTTCTTCCTGATTGCTTTTGTTGTATGAGTTTATTTTATATCTGGCAATTTTCCTAGTCATTAATTGTTTCAGCTAGTTTTTTACTTAATTCTTTAGGATTCTCTAAATATGCCATTCTGTAATCTGCAAAAAGTGATAATTTTATTTCCTCATCGTCTATTTTTATTTCTTCAATTACTTTTTTTCTTAGTAGTACAACTAGTATTTCTAGCACAATATTGAATAATACTATTGGGAAGACTTCAAATTTATCCCTATAACAACATGCTTTCTCTTGGTTTGAGACATATGACACTTATCATTTAGAGAAAAATTCCATTTATTTAAATGCTTCTAATGCTTTTTTTTAATAGAAATAAGTTTTTAAATTTTGTCTGTATCTTTTGATATAATTATGACTTTTGGGGAAGTTGCTACTGATATGGTTAATTATTTTGATATATTCCCTAATATATATATATATATATTTAGATATATATTATATATATTATATATATATATATATATATATATATATATATATATATATATATATATTAGATTCCTTAATAGTAAATGAGTTCTGCATTCCTAGTATAAATTCCTGTGAACTTTATTATATATTATTGTAATCTTTTTATTAGTATTTTATTTAAAACTTTTGTATCAATACTCATTAAGGAAGTCAGACTATAGTGTTCTCTCTGTGTTTTTGCTCTCCCTGGTTTAGTCATCAAAATTGTATTTTTGTAAAACCAATTGCAGAATTTCTTTTTTACTTTTTTTTTTCAAATAGTTTCTTAAATGTTTGGTAGAATTCACTTGTAAATCTATATGGTGCTGCGGATTTTTTCATAGCTCATTTATCGCTTATTTAATTTCTTTTTCTAAGAAAGGAATATTTAAATATCCTATTACTCTTCTGTTAACTTGAGTAGTTTACATTTTTCTAAATAATTATCCATTCATATAGATGGTTAGTTTTACTGTTATACAATTAGGCAAAATAACTGCTAATAATTTTCTTCAATTTCATATTTATTATCAGGGCAGTCATCTTTTTCATTTTTTGATACAGATAAGTTTATTTTCTCCTTTCTTTTCAAAATCAAATTAACCAGGGCTTTATCTCTCTCATAAAATGATCTCCTAGATTTATTCACTAGTTTTTTTTTTTTTTTTTTTAGAGGCTGGGGTTAAGTGACTTGCCCAGGGTCACACAGCTAGGAGGTGTTAAGTGTCTGAGAACAGATTTGAACTCGGGTCCTCCTGAATTCAGGGCTGGTGCTCTATCCACTGCGCCACCTAGCTGCCCCACTAGTTTATTTAATTTTTTTTTTAACCTTTAATTTTGTTAATCTCTTTTGATTTTAAAGATTTTCAATCTGATGTTTAATTAAGAATTTAAAATTCATTCCTTTTCTAGTTTTTTAAAGTTGCTTGCCAAATTCATTATCTGATCTTTCTTTTTTTTATTTTTTATTAATGTATGTGTTTAGAGATATAAATTTCCCCCAAATACTGCTTTTTGTCTCCTCCAAATTTTAGAATGTCTCATTGTTGTCATTGGATTTAATAAAAATTATTGTAGTTTCTATGATTTGTTGTTTGGTCCACTCTCATTCTTTGGGATTAGATTATTTAATTTCTAATTACTTTTTAATCTGTGTTTCTCCTGTACTTTATTAAATGTAATTTTTATTGTATTATAGTCTGGAAAGAGTGGATTTAATATATCTACTTTTCTGCATTTAGTTGGGAGGCTTTTATGCCCCAATTCATGATCAATTTTCATGAAGATGCTGGTACAGCTTAGAAAAATGTATATTACTTTTGATTCCTTTTTAGCTTTCTCCAGAGCTTCATCATATCTAACTTTACTAAGGTGTTATTTATCTCCTTGACTTTTTATTTTATGATGACATTTATCTGACTCTCAGAAGGAAAAGTTGGGGTCCCTTATTAGTGTAGTTTTATTATCTATTTCCTCTTCTAATTATTTTAACTTTTCTTTTAAGAATTTGGATGCTACATCATTTGGTACAAATGTTTAATACTTATATCCCATCATTATTTATAGTTCCTTTTAGTAAGATGTAGTTTCTCTGTTTATCTCTTGTAATTAAGTCTATTTTTGTTTTTGCTTTGTCTAAAATCATGATAGCTACCTCTACCTCTTTTTTTTTTTTTTTTTTAAATTTCAGTTGTACTCTGATTCCTATCCAGGAAGTACCCTTGATCTCTCAGCACTGCAACTGATAACTGTTCCTCAGAGAACCTAATCCCTAGTAATCAGAAGAGACACTTCCTCAGGGCCTCTGTTTCCTTGTGACCAAAAGTGGGCATCTATATGTTCTTGAATAAAAATGCTCTTCTCAGCTCTTTAACTGTTACTTAGACATGGGTATATGCAATGAAGTTTCCAAACAACATCCTATGTCCATTACTATCACAAGGGTTCCCTGTAATCTATTTCTGACAAGTTGACTGGTCCTCTTACTGCCTCTGGCTTTGAAGTACCCATGCTGTTATTGCTTTTCTTTGTTACCACCTAGTCCTGCCACTGGCGGTTCATTCGTGTGGGCTTTAGGCCAGTCTCCAGCCCCATGTCACAGATGACCTCCTGATTTATCTTGCACTCGAAGAATGTCTCCTTTTGATCTTTTGTAGGCTCTGCCACTCCAAAATTTGATTTGAGATTTTATTTTAAAGTTATTTTGAGGGGAATGTTGAGAGAACTCAGCTGAGTTCTTTCTCTACATTGCTCTCTTGGCTCAAGTTTGGAAAGTCAGCTAACTTGTTAATGTCTTCACTTCAATGTCTGATCTTTAATCTCTTAGTTTAAGCCAGACAATATTCTTTATTCAAATGGAGAAGTCACTGTACAGGAATACACATTAAGGTATTACCAGTATTTTATACCCAACAAAGATGAGTATCAAATTTTCTCTCCCTAAGAACAAGTCTTGATAGTTAGGAAGATAGGCTAGGGTACAGTTGAATAACTTACTTTTTGGGATTATCAATTTGGAAGGTAGTCTGGAGAGAAGAGAGTGGTAAGAACAATTAGGACACTGGTATAAAACTCAAATACAAAGAGAAGTAGGGAGAAACACTAAACCCTAATAAGGATATTTTTAGGCACAAATTGACTTAAACCACTTATTAACATTGAATGTGTTCTATTGTATTTTTATTTATTTTGTAAATATTTCCTTGTTATATTTTAGTCTGCTTCAACTCCATTAAATCTCCATTAAATCTCCATTAAATCTCCATTAAAGATTACCCGGCTACTACATAATTGGCGATGGATTTTTGAAGAAAAGGTTTCTAAGGTTCCTCTTAAAGGACCAACAATCTTTACAGATGCCTCCAAAGAAAATATTTGTGCCATATACTCTCATGATTTAACCATAAAGAGAGTAATCAGGACTCCTTTTCAATCCACTCAACAGAATGAATTATTTGCTATCATGCTAGCTCTTACTTATTACCCAGGAGACGTAAATATAATTACTGATTCAGCCTATTCAGTAGGTGTAGTACAAAGAATTGCCACAGCCCAAATAAAATTTGCAGCCTCCAATATTTATCAGCTCTTTAAGGAACTTCAAGAGCAAGTGAGAAAACATCCAGGCAAGATTTATATCTGGCATGTCCACTCACATAGTGGACTTCCAGGTCCCATTTTTGATGGAAATTCAAAGGCAGATAGCCTTCTAACCATGTTAGCCAGTAGTCCTTTATTTCAGGAAGCACAAGAATCTCATTCTAAATATCATCAGGCTGCTCGAGCTTTATGTTTACAATTTGGAATCACAAGAGAGGAAGCTAGGAGCATAGTAAAAAGCTGTACAGCTTGTCTTCCTTTCCACGCTCCTACACACCCTCCAGGGAAGAATCCTCGTGGTTTGAGACCCAATGAAATCTGGCAAATGGATGTGACCCATTATAAATCTTTTGGTCGTCTATCTTTTATCCATGTCGTGGTAGACACCTTTTCAGGATTCACATTTGCAATGCCAGCAGCAAAAGAGACAGCCCGAGTGGTCACTGAATTCCTTATACAAGCATTTGCAATTATGGGTGTGCCACAAGCAATAAAAACAGACAATGGACCTGCATATACATCCAAACATTTTACACACTTTTGTGCACAGTATAAGATTTTACATACCACGGGCATACCCTTTAATCCTCAAGGGCAGGCAATAGTAGAGAGAAGAAACAGAGATATTAAGACACTCCTCCAAAAACAAAAGAAAGGGGGAGCCACAGGTAACCCTAGAGAACTTCTAAATTTAGTTCTCTATACCATTAATTTTCTAATTTTTGACAAAGATGCACTGGCTCCGGCAGACAGGTTTTATAACCCACCAGAAGGGCAGTGTCCAGTGCGAGCATCTCCACTGTCCTTAGATAATCGCCAGGTGATGTGGAGAGATCCAGAAAGTGGTGAATGGAAGGGACCAGATAGGTTAACTGCCTGGGGGAGAGGGTTTGCTTGTATTTCTTCAGCAGGAGAAGGAATCAGATGGGTGCCAACGAGTCGTATTCGCCTTGTCCATCAGAGAGAGACAGAAAAAGAGAAAGACCTCAAAATAAAGGAGAAGATCTAAGAAACATCTTACACTGAAAGAGCATGGCTAATAAAAAGACTGTTAAAGAACTTTAAAAACCAGCAGGAATCATTGGACTTCCTCACACAAGATGAGACTAATGGACAATGGACTTATGGACATTTATAAATTTTCAATTTATGATTATTTGATTATGTTATTTGTCATATACTTCTAGCATGTATTATGTTACTATGTTACTATGTGCTTATGTAATTTATCTAATTATGTGTAATACTTCCCATATTGATGGATTTATGTTTCAAGATCATGACTGTCCTATGTTCTAAATCAAAAGAAAGGGGGAGATGTTAGGATTACTAGGTGAAAACTCAGGTTGTCTGGATAGTGACAAGGTGAGAATTCAGGTTGGACAATTACAAGGTGAGAACTCAGGTTGACTTGATAGAAGGAGCAAGCTCATTGGCTGAAGTGGTTCTTCCCAGAAGCCCTTGCATTATCCCACGCCCATTCTCTGGGAGGATAAAAGAGACAGCATTGGGCCCAGAGAGCAGATCGGCCTGGAGAAGGATAAGAGCTGGAGGAGATTCAGAGCCAGGATTCAAGAAGAAGACTCTGCATTGCATCAGGCTTGACGGGGCTCTCTGCAGGAAGGGAAGTCACTTCTCTGGACAAGAGTTAACAGCAACTGCCTGGAGACAACGGTTCGTTACAGGAAGAAGAATCTGTCTGAGAGATTTGAGTAGACACAGCAGATCTCTTCCCAGAGAGTGATCCAGCAGCTTCTGGAGACAACAGCTCGCTACAAACTGCTAAGCAATTTTGCTCCATCTAAATTAGGAAACTATTTCAATAATCCAAGTGAAGAGTGATAAGGACTTCTACCATGATGATTATGATGTGAAGGGAGAGAAAAGTTTGAGTTTAACAGATGTTGAAGAGAAGGAACCAATAGAACTTGGCAACATATTAGATAAGTGAGGGTAAGGAGCTGAGAATCAGATCTAGTCTATAAGAAATGCTATATAGAAAAAAATACTCACAACAAAAATAAAGGGGAAGAATTTTTTTGAAGGGAAAGATGAGAGGTTTTTTTAAAAAGACATATTGAATTTGATATATCCATGAAACATACAGGTAGATGTGGGATTGAATTTTTAAGGAAATATATGTGTGTTGGAGTTATAGATTGGAAAGTCAGCTTCATAGAGATGAAAGTTGAATCCATTGGAGCTGATGAGATCACTAGGAGAGATGAGTAGATTTGAAATGTTGCATACATTTTCTGATGAGAACATTGTATTATTTGTTTTTTTTTTTAAATTGTTTTGCTTTGTTTCAAGAGAACTTTTATTAAGAGAAAGTAAATGTTTTTAAAATGGAGAGATATAGAAAGATCTCAAGACACATCCCTGGGATCCAGTTACAATTAGAGATCTTGATCATGAACCTGAAAAGGAGAAAGAACACTAATATATCAGGTAGGAAAAGAACCAGTAGGGTTGTGCTACAGTCTCCTTTTATTGTCCTGTCTCAGTTTCCCAAAATTGTTTTGTCTCAGTTCCTTGTTCTTCTTCAATCCCCCTGGTTTCAACCCCCCCTTCTAACCATTAGGACTGAGATAATTAGGGTTGGGAACCCTAACCATTGGCATTCCATAAAGCCATAAATTGCAGGTAAATTACTAAGAGATATGCTTATATATCTCCAAGTTCCAGACTTTCTGTCTCTAGCTAACTACCCCCTTCACTCCTAGTTTATCAGAATTTATGGTCCTACCCCCAAACTGTCTGAACTGAATTGATGGTCCCTGCCCTGGAAATTCCTGCTGTTTACCAGTGCTCAGACTCCACTCCTTGCCTTTGTCTCCCCTAATCTCTGGAGCCACATGTAAAGATCATTGGAATCTCACATTGGATGCTGGAAAGTCCAGTTTGGCCCTGGAGGCAAAGTGGATTCTGCTCTGCCTCCAGACTATCTCTCCCTCTCAGAAACCCCAATAAAATATTAAAACTCTCTGATCTCTCCCTTGCCTCAGTTTCTTCAGCATTACACTAGAAGTATACTTGGGTATAAAAAGATGTCAGTTGAAGCTGATAGAGAAAATTTTCTGGAGGAACCAGAACTTAAGTAGGACCCTGAAGAATGAGTCAAATATGGGTAGGCAAAGAGGTTCCAAGAACAGGAAAAGAATGCCATGAGTAAGAGTAAATATATTATGTTATATAACTTTGTTTTTTTATCTTTTCTTTCTCCAAGTCTTTCATATTTCCTCCCATCCCTCTTACCCCCAAATTTTGAAATGGAAATTAATGCTTATTTTTAGATGTTTAACTTCATCTCTTTGCCATGGTCCAATAATGATAGATTATTTTAAGTAGTATCTAGTTGTGTTTAGTAAATAGTTGTTGAGTTGAATAAAAACAGAATGAGGAATGACTCTAACTTGGAGGAGGGAGAGGATAAGAAAATTAGCTAGTCTTGTTTTAAGTTCTTCCTTCTGCTCTGTACATTATGAGTAGAGATTTTGAAATGAATAATCATTTAGATATTTCATGAATCAATGCCAGAAAAAAGTGTTGGTGTTGTATAGCTACTTCAAAGCACTAAAACAGATAATTATAACAAAGGCCCAGGAATGAAATATCAGTTGAAATCACAATTTAAAAAGTAGTTCAGTTTTCAGGTCTAGGAAACTTTTGATCTATTTAAGATATACATCTTTTAACTTATTGTTGTTTCCCTCAAGGACAAACCAATCCCTAATTAGGTAAAATAATTAGCTAGTACTTAAAAATATTTTGAAAAGGAAAGGCACCAAAAAGAAAAGCCTATCAGCAAAAGCCTTATTATTTCAACTCTATATTCTCATTTTTGTAGTAAGGAATGAGAGGATTTAAAAAAAGAGAGAGAGAGAAATGAGAGAATTAATTCTTATCACTAATCAGAAATTACAACTCCAGAATAATGAATTTAAATGACAACAAGGAAAATCCATTTGAAGTGGCTTAGCCATTTGTTTTAACTTATTTGTCTATTTACATTTTTACCATTGAATAATTTGGGGCTAACATATGAAGACCAAAGAAATGAAGGTTACTTTTTAAAAGACAGTGATATGTTATGATGGCTCAGGCATTAAATTTAGTAACAAAAATGCTTGCACAAACTAACTTTTGATTTAATGAGATCTATGCTCTTCAACAGGTCTCATTAACTTAATAAGCTAACTTATGAAGCTACACTCATTCAGTGATTAAGGTTAGGTAGCAAGTGAGGCAAAGTATCTCTCTTTCACCTAGTCCAAAAAGGTCTAAATAAATAAAAGAATGAATGAATCTGGAAGAGGAAGACACTCAGGATTTCTGGCCAAAGCAGCCAAGGTCTCCCATTTCATTCAGGGCCATCTCCAATCCTTGTGATCTATATCCAGTCACTAGACCCACATAGCCCTGGAGAGGACAGTAAGACAAGTGACCTTGCATACCCCTCCCTCACTTAAATCCAATTCACTTGCATATCATGACATCATCTCCTGATGCCATGGTTCTCTTTGATAAGGAAGGACAAACAATAATGAGACCTACTATCTGAAGACCATATCACTTTTGGCACAATTTTTTTTCAGAGGCTACAAACTGCATCATAGCCCCCCAAAATAGACCACTTGGATGATGAAGGGTTTTGGAAGTATTTCACAGGATGAGGTAAGAAACACAGCTTTTAGGATCAGGGATGTGATAATCCTAATATATGCTACTTTGGTCAGAACACATCTAGGGATGTTTGCTTAGGGTCCCACAGTTTAGGAAGAAAATTGATGCTGGATAATATGCAGAGGAGGAAAACAAGAATGACAAAGAAACCTGAGTCTTTGGCACATGATTAGTTGAAGGAATTTTACAATATTGTACCAAAGAAGACATGGTAGCATCTGATGGAAGAGGGATTAGTCTCAGAGGGCTGAATTAGAACAGCCAAACACTGGAAGTGCTCAAATAGCTTTGAAAGCTACTTTTCAAGGAGGAGCTCTTAAATAAAAGGTGAGCTTCTATAGCTGACCTTTAAAATCCTGTTACCTAAGAAAGCTTTATGATTTTAAGTCTGTTTTTTTTTCCACTTTCCTTCCCTTAATTTCTCTATCATGTCTCAGTGTTCTCTCTCTCCTATGTTCTATATAACCAGAACTTTCATGCTTCAGTCTGGATATATGAAGGGCCCCTCTCATTTTCCACTCAATATTATTTCTCATATATTATATTCCTTAATAAAAACTCTTATTACTTTTAGGTTGATACCATCTATTTCTGTTAGGCATTAGGAGGAAATAATTTGATTATGATTGAATTGATTTGTGATAAGGTATAAATGAGGCTTAACTTCCTCAACTCATTATTTGTATTTTAGAAAAATGATCTTATTGACAAGACTAATTCTTTAATTATTAGGTACCTCTTAACTACTCTGACACTGACTTCTTTTCCCACTTTCTCATACATGTACACCCCAGGCCATAAACTAAAAATATTTTCTTGTTACTGTTCAGTTAAAACATGTTTTATTCTTCATATTCCCATTTGGGATTTTTGTGGTAAAGATACTAAAGTTTGTCATTGCCTTTTCCAGCTCATTTTACAGTTGAGGAATTGAGGCAAACAGGCTTAAGTGATTGACCAGGGTGACACAGCTAGTAAGTCTGACGCCAGATTTGAATTTAGGAAGATAAATCTGGAATTCTATCTATTTTGCCAATTGGTCAGCAAATTTCTGAAAAGTTTTTGACTTCTTGAATTAGAAGATTGGTAGATTCTTTAAAATTTATTATGCATTGTTATCTATGAATGCACAAGGTACTGTGCTAGCTATTAGAGACATGATTAAGTTCTCACAAGTATCCTTTGCTATTAACATATTTAGTGGTGTAATGCTTCATTGCTATCAGGCTTTGATTTTCTGTAAATACTTGACTGTCAGATACCTGAAGGGGTTTGTCTATCCTTTCTCCAGTTGTTTTGCCAATAATAATCCACTGAATCTATGTGAATTCTACTGATTAGATCTTTTTCTTTTCAGAAATTCATATCACCTGAGAGCTATGTCACCATAGGTAAACAAGTTTAACTGTATTAACTGAAATGTATAATACAAGCAAGTCAAACAACTGGTTGATTACAACCCAGTTGTGTGACTGAATTAATTGATCTACAGAATTATAGTTAGGAAATAGGAGATTGGGGGGGGAGGGAAGGCTATGAAATTAACTTTAACTACCTGAACTAATTCATCAAGTTGATTAAAACAATTTGTTTGTGGAGGCATTGCCTACAATAAAATTGTAGTATCCATAAGGAGAGTAAAAAATGTTAGTTGCTATTTTTAAATTTTGAGTCTTTAATAAAACATTATTGGTGGAGGAAGACCTTTTCTTTAAGGAGTTTATTGTCTAGTTGTATAGACAAAACTTAAAATGAATAGATAACTCAGTATAAGGATGTGTCTTAAAAGATAGGAAGTAGTTGGATAGGTCGTGAAGAAGGAGACATACTAGGCTAGGAAATAACATGAATCAAGTTTCTAGGTATGACTAATTCAGACTGGCTGGAGCATATAGTTTTTGCTGAAAAAAAAAAGCAGATAAATTTGGAGAATTAAGGGGTAAGATTATGAGCACATCTGAATAATCAGATGAATTTACCTCTGGCACATATAAAGAGTGCTGGTGAAATGGAGCTTATATTTTGCTGTCAAATACATGACTTTGTACAATCACCTTTATAGGTCATAGATTGCCAACAATAAAATCAATTCATCAGTCAACATTTACTATGTTCCAGGTACTGCCCTAAAAAAGACAGTCCCTGTCCTCAACGAGTTTACAATCTAAAAGGGAAGATTCAAACATGAAAATATAGCTATACAAAGTAAGTTATATATAGGATAAATAGGAAATAATTAAAAGAAGAAAAGTGATCAAATTAATCATCATTGGGAAAGGTTTCCTGCAGAAAATGGGATTTTAGTGGTCTATAAAGGAAGCCAGGGCAGTAAAATGATTAGAGTGGAGTAGGAGAATTGCTCCAGAAATGAGGGACAGCTAGAAAAAAATGACCAGCCAGAGTTGAGATATGGAGTGTTTTGTTCATGGATCAGCCAGGAGCCCAGTGTCATTAGATTGAAGCATATGTATTGAGGAGCAAGGTGCAAGAAGACTGGGAAGGTAAGAGAGGCTAGATTATATGAAGTTTTGAATGCCAAATAGATATTATTTTGTATTGATCCTAGAGGCAATAGGAAGTATTTGAGGTTTATTGAGTATGGAGATGAAATGATCAGGGTTATGTTTTAGGGAAGTCTAATAACTGAATAGAGAATTAATTGTTAGGGAAATACTTGAAGCAGAAAGACCCACCAGGAGGCTATTGCAATAATCAAAGTGTGAGATGATTAGAGCCTGCACTAGAGAGTTCTGCAGTGTCAGAGGAGAGGAGGGGGCTTATAGAAAAGATTAGTTAAATTGACATCTCTTGGGGATGAGAGTTAGGGAGAAATCCAGTCTGAATCCTAGTATTTGAGAGACTAGAAGAATATTCTTGGCTCCTATGACAATAGGAAATATAGGAGACAGGGAAAGTTTAAAGAGAAAGATAATAAGTTCTGTTTTGAGCATATTGAATTCAAGATATTTCTAGTGTGAGATGTCAGAAAAGCAGTTGGAGATGAGAGGGTCAGCAGAGGAAAGGTAGATTTGAGAATGATTAGCAGAAAGATGATAATTAGATAGTCTCAGGGTCAGTTCTAAGGCAAATCATTTCCTCTATACTATATACACATAGGCAGGTGCATACACTCTGATGCACTTAGACACATACATACAAAGAGACGGGAACAATTTAATATTGGTAAAATCTGATAAAAATAAATGTCAGAGGGAATGTTAAGGCCTAGCGGCCTCTGCAAAAGGTCAGCTGGAGGAGTCTATGCGGAAAGGGGTATTGTTTCTAGACAGTTAACCTTACTTCTGCCTTGTTGTTTTGGTGCCTCTGGGAGCAAGTGATTTGCTGATTTTATAATACTGAAACAACTCACTTTTCTGACTCTCCTTTCAAGCTGAAATGTCTACAGACTTCAGAACCTGGCATTGCCAGCAGTGAATAGTCGTCACAACCATGTCCTATACAACACCAAATTATTTACACCCTTGAACTGTTTCAGCACAAACAGAAATAGGGATGGGCTGCAGGCAAGATTAAGTTATAATCATTGAAAAGTTTCTGTCATAGAAACCTTCCTGATCACTTACAGGGTTCTATTCTACCTGAGATGCCCTGGCTGATATTAAACAATATGAGATTAAGCACTTGTCAGGGGAACTAATGAAGTTTTGGATTGATTTCTGTCTTCAGCAATGTTACTAGATTTTTGACAGCTATGATTTATCGGGTATTCATTGGCTCTGTTCATGAGAGGAACTGTTTATTTCTTGGTTGATGGACAAGGTTTCTAATGTTCCCTGTGGGATATGACAATGACCAACGGGATGACTGTCTCTGAATCTCTCTCGCTGTCTGGGGCATGTCTCTTATAAATTTGTAATCAAGATCTCCAGAAACTAATGAGGGTAGGCTGGCTTGGAAATTGTTTTGGTGACATTTGACCAGTGGAATGCTCCCTGAAAATATATGTGCCTGCTGCTACCTTAGTTGGTTAATGAGAAGTTTTATAAGTTTAGTGTACTTGTTTAGAGTTTTGTTTTATACTCATGTGCAATAATAATAACAGGTCACATTTTTATAGCATTTTAAAGTTGAAGCAGAACATTTTTTTAATAACTGTAAAGAGGCATTTAGACTCACTGATTCAGAGGAACACAAGAGTTTATAGAAACAAGTTTCAAATGCCACTTTTGGTACTTAAATACATGTAATTCTTGGCAAATCACTGGAACTCATTTTACCCATCTGTAAAATGAGGAGGTTGGTCTTAAGTGCTTTCCAGTTCTAGTGAGTATTCCCAATTTAATTATATGATATTATATATTTACCATTTCATTATACAATGATCATACATTTACAGTTTTATTATACATATTACACATTTTATTATACATTATTGTACTTTTTACAGATGAGGAAACTGAGGCTTAAATGATTTAAATGACTTACTCAGGCTCATATTACTATCAGTATTGATTAGAGCTGGTGATTCAGCCCAGGCATTCTGACTGCTGTTTCAGTGATCTTTCTACTAGTGGCAGCTTTGGAAAGAGCGAGCAGATCTGTAATCCCATGGTCTTGAACCTAAGTTGGAGGAAATTTTCTCTTTTCTCACTGGCTTCTGCCTCATGGATCTTCTTTAGAGCCAGACCGCAGAACTTAGCTTAGAGGTGCCTCTACTAGGTTCTTCACTGCTGCTTTAATTCCCTTAGTTTTCATGGTTTCCTAATAATCACAAGATCAATTCCTGTCATAGAAGACCGAACATTTTCTTTCCTTTTCTCCTTTCTTTGCATACTCTCAGAGACTTTTAAAGTTGAGGATTTATAACAAATGTTTTAGAAGAATCATATGGGGCTCAGGGCTATAATCCAAGTTCAAAACAGGACATTTCTAAGTTATAAAGGTTTTTGATAGTTTAATTGTGATTCTAAGCAACAATTCTAGGACATGAAAACAATTCTTCCTTATCTATCTATCTTACTTGCTTTTGCCTTATTTCCTTTTGCTAGGTCTTTTCCTCTATTTTATATATCTATATCTATATATCTATATCTATATCTATCTATATCTATCTACATCTATATCTATATCTATATCTATATCTATATCTATCACTCCTCATTCTCTTGTGTGCATTTACATTAAGAGTAAATGAATTTTTTAGAGAGAATGTAAACTCCTTGAGAAGCCAGGGCTGTTTCATTTGTTTTGTATTCTCATCTCCTATTACTGTATTGGGCATATATTAGGTGCTTAATTAATGATTGTCTGATTGATTTTTCTGGAACTTAAAAGATGTGTGTCATAAAAATAATAATAAAGAGGTTTGACCTCAGAGAGCTTGTATTCATTTCACTTTTATAGACCTGGAGACCTCAAGGTCACCACTGAGCTACAATGAGGCATCCAAGTAAGATTTTAGAAGAGAAATATATACCATACAAATGTTGGTATTTGTCTTTCATTAGAATATAAGTTCCTTGAGGACAGAGACTTTCACTTTTTCCCTTATATCTCTAGCACTTAGCACATAGGGGGCACTTATTAATTGCTTATTGATTAGTTGATTTTTTTATATAATTTTCTTTTTATTATATTATGTTCACAATGAAATACAAGGGTCTAATATTAGATCACTTGCATAAAATAGCTTTTTATGATGGGCTTGGAGAGAGAGAAAGTAGAGAGTAGGAAAGTGCTGAGCACCAAAAAGGGAGACTGAATTGATAATTATGATATTATGAAATAGGGGCAGGCACACCTAATTCTTTAGGTTTTCATAAGGAAAGCTCTTGATTGGCACTGATGGAGTAACAATCATATTTTAATTAAGCACAGGGGTTGTGGGAACAAAAAAACAGAAAAAAAGTAGTAAAAAGATACAGAGAAGAAGGGATGGTGAAGTAAAGCAGGCAGCATGAGGAAGCAGCAGAGAGTATGACTCACATAATCATAGATTAGAGTTGGGAACACTGGGAGACATGAACCCACTGGAAGTGGAAAAGTACTGGGATGTGTGAGGAAAGCTTGAGATAATTTTTATAAGTGTTTTGGAAAAAACAGACCAACTGTTACCTCATCAACATATCCAAACCATCTCAAAGTAGTAGGTTAAAATTTTAAAGCTTGCAGTCCATAGCATCTCAAAATTACTAAGACATTTTGATAGTCTGCTGGGCTTACTGTGGAAATCTGGAAATTGTCTGAGATTTACATATCATAGACAAGAAGATTCTGACAGTAGCACCTAGATGGCTTCCACTGATTCAGCACATACTACCAGGATATTAATTTTGATTAATATAGGATACAATTGGTAAATTATGCTCCTTTGATCTTTGGGATGGTTTGACTTCTAGGTTTCCCTGTGTGATATTATTTATCCTTTTATGCTGGTTTACTTATAAACTTACTATATTGACAAAAAGGTGAGGTGAGAATGGTCACAGGGACCAGAACAAGATACTGTTTTAACATAGAGGCTGATTATATTATGGAAGTGAAAAAAGAACAGAGAAAGGGGAGATCTTATTTTGGTGAAAACAAACATCATTTACTTCTTGATTTTACTCAGGTCTGATACTTGACACAAGTCTAGACTTTGAACCCTCATAGCTCTTTGGTTGTAAACAAACGTTCTTGAAAGTACCTACTGCACACAGTCCCAGAATCTCAGAGTTGGAAGGTTCCTTAGCTCTACTTGTATCTACATAGGAATCCTCAGAATTATGTCCTTAAATCAAATTCCATCCAGGTTTTGCCTAAACATCTGTGATTAAAGATGATCCACTGCTCACCAAAGCAATTTATTTTACTTTTGGACAGGTTGAATTGTTAGGAAGCTTTATGTTGATATTAAATATATCACTTCATTTTCACTTTCAACCTTCATCTACTGCTCCTATTTTGATCTCAGATGCTAAGTGGAACTTTAGATATTAGAAATCAAATGTCTTAAATACTTCACCTCTTCTTCCCTTATGTTCCTACACATCCTCTTCTCACATTTCTCATACTTTCCTCAAATCATCCTTCATGCTTGAAAGTCTCACTCTTTCCTTTCAGTAAAATCCATCAATTCTATTAGGGTTTCTTGTAACTGTAAAGTAACTTTGAGGGTAACCCTAATTCAGTACAGTGTCCTTTTTTCCACAAACAGGGAGAGTTTCCTGTAGCTATGTTTTGCAAGGGCAATAGTTTTGCAAGTAGCTGTCTGGTTGATATGAAGAAAGTAAAACAACAAACTAAGGATGGCAATATTTGAAAAGTGATACGCCAGATTAAATATTCACAGATTAAAACTGTGAAAGATAGCTAAAGTAAGCTTTTAACCCAGTGATACCATTAACTGAGAAGAGGTCAAAGATGGAGAGAAAAAGCCACTATGTACAAAAATACTTATAACCATACTTTGAAGACTTGAAAACAGTGGATACTTATCAATTAGGGAATAACAAAACAAATTATGATATATCAATATATTGGAATAGTATTTTTCTATAAGGAATGATAAATATGAAGGATTCAGAAAAAAAAACTTGAAATATTTAGATGAACTCATATAAAGTAAAATGGGCAGAATTAGGAGAACAATTTACGTATTTACTATAATAATTGAAAAGAAAACAACTCTGAAAGATTTTATAGCTCTGATCAGTGCAATATCCAATAATGACTTCTAAAGGTTGCTGATGATGTGGATTTCCTACAGTTTGACAGAGAGGCAATGAGTAAGTGGTGATGAATGAGAGATATACTGTAAGGCATAGCCAATGTTTGATAATTTTGATCTGAGTTTACCAGTTGATTACAAGGAAGGGTTTTTGGTGGAAGAGAAGGGAATTGTGATAAGTGGATGGTGAAAGAAATGCAAAAAAAAATTGAGTGAAATGATTAAAATATATACAAAAGAATGCAAAAAAAAAGTTTAGAAAAAAACCCTGCAATCAATAACTAAAGGGGATATTTAACTTAAATTCAGTATGTACTTAAAAAACTCATACTGTACAAAATGAAAGTTAATGGTTTCACATAAAAGCATTTTTTGGACTGGACATATGATGTTATTGGTGTCCTTAGTTCCTAAGGAGACCATTATGGATTGAAACTTTCTCCTTTATTATTATTGGTCTATAAAAAATGATGAGCAAGGTGATTTTAAAAAGACCTGGAAAGATTTACAAACTGATGCTGAATGAAACAAGTCGAACCAGGACATTGTATACAGTAACAGCAAGACTGTGCAACAATCAACTATTAAAGACTTGGTTCTTCCCAGTGGTTCAGTGATGTAAGCAATTATCCAAGACAATTCCAATAAACTTTGGATAGAAAACACCATCTGCATCCAGAGGGAGAATTGTGGAGAATGAATGTAAATCAATGCTTGCTATGACTTTTTTTTTTCTTTTTCTTCTGTGTGTGTGTGTGTGTGTGTGTGCATGCATGTGTGTGTTATTTTTCCCTTTTATTCTGATTTTTTCTTCCAACATTTTTCATAAAGAAATGTGTATTTAAAAACAATTAATGCACATATATAGCCAAAAAAATTAAAGAAAATAATTAAAAACAAATAAAGAAAATAAAAACTTTCCCTTTTGCCCCAAATTCATAGTCTTAGAGAATTGGTTGGGCCACAAAGAAGTTAAGCAACTTATGCAAGATCACACAGCCAATATATGCTAAACATAGGAGAGAACAGGATAAAGAAATATTCTCAGAATCAGGAAGTTCATTTTTGGAAGATATTTTTAAAAGGTAGAAGAAATAAATATGTTTAGTTTAAAGAAGACAACATTCAGGAATCATGTGCTACTTGCCCTCAGATATCTGAAGGGGTCTATGGACATTATTTTATTTTGTAATTTTTCACAGGGCATAACTAGAGTTCCCAGGAGGAAGTGACAAAGAGGCAAATTAGCTCCCAAGAGGAAGTAACAAAGAGGCAAATTATATCAGTACTTTCTCTGGATGTATGTTGCATTTTCCAACATGAATCTTTAGGTTTTTTCTTGGATCATTTTATAGCTGAGAAGAGCTAAGGTATTCATAGTAGATCACTATTTAATATTGTTGTTATTGTATACAATGTTCTCTTGGTTCTGCTTACTTCACCCAGAATCATGTAAGTCTTTCCAGGTTTTCCTGAAATTTACCTGCTTGTTATTTTTTAATAGCATTAACAGTATTTCATTGCATTCATGTACCATAACTTATTTAGTTATTCCTCAATTGACAGGCATTCCCTCAATTCCTTACCACCACAAAAAGAACTTCTATAAATATTTTTGTATATCTAAGTCCTTCTCTCTCTGTCTCTCTCTGTCTCTCTCTCTGTCTCTGTCTCTCTCCCTCTCTCTCTCCCTCCTCTCTCTCTCTCTCTCTCTCTCTCTCTCTCTCTCTCTCTCTCTCTCTCTCTCTCTCTCTCTTCTCTCTGTCTCTGTCTCTGTCTCTATCTCTGTCTCTCTCTTTCTCTCTCTGTCTCTGTCTCTGTCTCTCTCTCTCTAAATGATCTTTTTAAGGCTACAGACCTAGTTGTGGTTTTGCTAGATCAAAGGGGATACATAGTTTGATTGATCTTTGAGCATGGTTCTAAATTGTTCTCCAGACTCCAGATCCATTCACAATTCTACTAATAGTGCATAGGACACTAATTTTCCTCCACATCCTCTCCAACTTCTATCATTTTACTTTTCTGTCACATTAGCTAGTCTAATAAGTGTGAGATGGTACCGAAGAGTTGTTTTAATTGGCATTTCTCTAATCAAAAGTGATTTAGATAATTTTTCATATGAATATAGATTTTTTTTTTCATCTGAAAACTGCTTTATTTATATTCTTTGACCATTTAGCATTTGGGGAATGATTTCTGTTCTTATAAATTTAACTGATTTCTCCATATATTTGAATGGCTTGCCTGAAGTCACATAGTTAACAAGTATTTGTGGCTAGATTTAAACACAAGTCTTCCTGATTCTAGGACTAGCATTCTATTCAACTGTGCCACCCAGTTGCCCCTAAATAAAGTTAAAGTTTGTTCTGATAAAATCTGAAGTCTCTTCCAACTCTAATCTATAATTTGATGTTTTTCTTATTCTTCTGATGAGAGGGGATGAATGATTACCAGCTCCCTATCATGCTAAGATGATGATTCAGTTTTCATCATTGAATCTCCAAAGGAGAAGTGAATGCTCTGGTCACTAACTCTTTTAGCAGAGTTGTAAAGGGCTAGAACTGAGCTAATGCACTTGGGTAATGGAGCACGTGAGACTAATTGCCAATTGGACAATTCTTTATTAACATGTTTGAAGGTTGACCCTCCCCAACTATTCTGTGCTGGCTCGATTGGTGGGACAAAGAAGGGGAAGTGAAGTGTGTGGATGGAGTAGGAGGAGGAAATTGAGGCCTTCTCCTGGCTGTGGAGAGAGAGGAAGGTGGTATGGAGATTGCTAGATTTAATCCCCTGATGGCAACCCCAAAAGACCAAGAATAAAGATTTCTGGTGATCCTGACTCTGGCTGATTTCTGGGAAGACAGAGTTCTAGCACAGAGTAGATTAAATAGAATTAGGATACATTTTATGCTAGAATTTACTTTGCTTCCTCCTCTTCAAGAATCTATGTGCCTAGAAAATGAGCAGATCATGTTAAAAAGGGGGAAAAGGCATTTATCCCTGAAAAGAAGTCAAGAAAGTCAAAGAAAATTATCAGGAGAGTGACTGAACAGGGAGGGTGACTAACACTTTTTACAAAGCATAAAATTAAAAGGATACTTACATGTACAAGGGCATGATTTTAATGAGCCCATCTTTAACTCACCTACTGGACTCATGAGAAGTATAGAAAACTTATGGGATTCCAAAGTAGATTTTCTGTCCCTAGTTTGCATTTCTAGGAAGCATCCCAAATGGGACATCCACTTGCCCAGGCTCCCAAACTCTTTGTTGCTCTTCTAGGAAGGGGAAGGGGATCTAACATGCCCTAAGGGAGTCAGATCTTATTGGAACACAAAAGTCTGAAGCTCCATATAGCTAGAAGCAGAGGTGATGGAAGGAGAATATCAATATATTTCTATCTTTGTCACAAATTTACTTGTGAGATAGGTATGCTTATAGAGGCCAATCAATCCCGAGGCTGGAAGCATGATCAATGAAAGTGCTTGGATTTCTTATAGCTCCCTTTAAAGTGGTTGGCAGGAAGACAAATGTAGTTTATTTTCTCATGCTCAGCAGCTTGTTTGCATAAAATGCAGGCAGGAGAATGCATGGGAAGGAAAATGTTAAGTGGGGTAGGATATGTTAAAATAGGTCAAGGAAGAAAATGAAATTTTATTTGTCTCAGAAAAATGCTTGCAAAATTAGGCTTCCTTCTGATCACAAGACTAATAATATAAACATTTTTCATAGCAAATAATAAGATTCTGAATATTCTGCCATGTTAGATAAGAACCTAATTAAAATCTAGGCCTACTACTGAGCAACATGTGCACTTTATTGCTATTTAGCATGTGTGGTATTTAAATTATCTCCCTTTAACCAGGGATGAACCCTATAAAAATTGTGAAGTGGGCAAACATTGTCACCAGTGACCTTAAAATTCCCTTTCTATATCCTCATTCTCTTTTTCAGCAGCCAATTGCTTTCATGTGAGCCAGGTTACTAATTTTTTTTTTTCTGAAAGAAAGGTAATTTGATACAGAATTCACATGAAAATGTTGTTATTTCTCTATGTTGGAATTTCAGAAATGTCCCAGTCCCCCTAAAGTAACAATATATAGTAACATCCTACTTTATTTATGGATAAGGACAGAGTTTCTTCTGATTCAGTATCAGTTTCCTCCCTTATGACAGGAAGTGAAGAGTAAATACCTTTTCCTCTTCACACCCATAAGGTTAAGCTGCTAATATCCTTTCAGTCTTTAAGGTTCCAGAAGTATATTTAGATTTATTCTCTTCTTGTGTATTTCCAAAATACAGCTTTCTCTCTTCTGATAAGATTGACAACTGATTGGACAAGGGCATGTTGTAGGTTCAGCATCTTCATTACAGCTCACACACTAGTGAGATGAGAATTTTTCTAAACTCATTAAGAAGATAACCTATACACCTATAGGGAAACCAGTCAGATGAAATATAACCTTCCACCTATAAACTGCTCTCTGTGAAGCTTATTCTCTACCCTCAGGCCCTTAATTTCTTAGGCTATATAGAAAAATGCTATTAATTATAACACCTTACATTTATATAATACTTTAAAGTTTGCATATATTATCCATTCATCCATCCATCTCTGTCAGTCTATTTATCCTGAGAAATAGGAATTATTATTTTCCCAACTTTACAAATGAGGAAATTGAGATTGCAAAGGGTAAATTTTACCAATATCATATAGTTAATAAATGTTTGAAGTAGGATTCATAATGCCATGATTTTTTTCATACCAGAACCTACAGAAATGAATAGTCACAGACTCTCTAGAGATCCCAGATCTCTAGATCTCACCATAAAATCCAAGTTCTAGGAATTGAAAATGAGATCATGTCAGAAATTTCACCATATAGATGACAAAGATGTATGACAACTTCTTGTGGGTCTTATAGAAGAGATTCATGGTCAAAATATGTTGGTCTCATGTCAGTGTTGTACAGCAGAAAGGGTACTGACTATCCAATCAGAGGTCATGCATTCAAAGTCCAGCTGTGATGATTATTGTTTGTGTGACTTGGAACAGAAGTCTCTTAGCTTCCATGGGCCTCAGTTTCTTTTCCATAAAAAAGGAACCTCCGAGGTTCCTTCTAAATTTAGATCTATGATCCTTTTCAATTTACAATTTCTAAAATTCTGAATTTCTCAACTCTTCTAGAGAAATAATACCAGTTGATGACTGGGACCTGGCTTAAGAGACAGGTAAGAAGTGGTGAAGAGTTTATCTGTTTCTTAGGGTCATGAAAACATAGATGTGACCCTATGTGGGAATTTGGGAACAAGCATCTCCTAACAGAGATCTGCACAGAAGAATATACATCTCCTAACTTATTTCTGTCCTTTTGGAGATTGACAGGATAATTTTTCTGGACTCTTTCATGGTCTCATTTTAGTGTATATTTTAATTTTTTTTCTATGTTCACTAGTATAAATTGTGGAACTTTCTTTCTATAACTCTTTGTCAAGAAATCATTTTTTACAGCTTACCCAGAAAGTTAATTTACACATTTAAAAAATTGTCATACCAGTGAACTGAACTCTACTTCTGGGCACTGTTTTGACCTTTCCTGGGCCTCTGGCAACATTTTCTATCTATACCTTTGTTTTCTCCTTCACTGAGAACTTTGGTAAAGATGGTAATCTATCAGTCAGTCAATTTACATCTATTGGAAAATCACTTTAACTCAGGGTTTAGGACAGAGAAAATTAAGCCCAAAACCCTGCCCTCAAGAAGTTCTCCAGAAGGGAAGACCCATATTATTTGCTAACGTAGGGTATTCTATTAGTTAAATGCTAAATTAGCTAGCACAGATAAATATAAAGAGGGAAAATCATATCAATAAAAACATGGAAAAAACCATCTTTTCCTTTAATTCTTCTGCCTTGAATTCCTTAGGTCCAACACCTCCCCTATGCCAATATGCTACTTCATTTATCATCAGTGTTTACTCCCTTGCCTTTCCAATTCCGTTTGTGTCCTTACCTGCATATACATTACCTGTAATGTTTGAATGCTTTCTTACTCCTACCTCATTTTATTATCAGCCTTCACAGAGAATATAATAGTCTCAACTCTGGGAAATAAAAGTGATAGATAATTTCTTTCCCCAAGTACTAGGGACTTACCTCTTTAATCATCTCTTGTTATATTCTGATTCTTAATAGGTGTTGCATTCCTTTTAGCTTTTGGAACAGATTGTATGATAATCTGATTCACTACTTTGCTCTATCCAGAATGATAGTTCTCAGAAAACAAGGATAACTTATTAGGGATAGGGACTAGATGTATATTGTGGCTGAATTGAGGATAATCTTTATTAACAAAGTAGACCCCCTTTGACTTTTTTTCTTTCTCACTCGTTTAAAGAACAAAGACATCTTTACTCATCCTTAGGCTGGCATTGAACTCAGAACCTAGAATGCAAAAGTTATGATATTGCCTCCAGCCCTCAGAGGAAGTAACTGAAGCAAAAGACTATGTTACTGAATCAGAACAGAAATAGTACTTAGAACTAAAAGATGCAATTTTTGGTGAAAGTTCTGGTTCTTTTCTTTTCTGTTACTGTCCTGAAGAGAAGCAATGTTTCTCTTCTTCTTTCTCATGGGATAAGTAAGAAGAATTGGGAAAGCTTTTCTATTTTTCTGGTCTCTGCATCAGAGGCTGCACAAGTCTTAGGAGAGGTACAGATTGATAAGCTATTTTCAATCTTATTATAAGAATTCTTCTGACTTCTATCTTTGGTATTATTATTATTATTAAAGATTTTATCATTTATTTACATATGGTTTTGCATGTTTGTTCGAAGCTAGAAATTTCCCTGTGTACTTTCTAGTTCCCATTAAATACTTCTTTCCTTTGGACAAAATTGTTAATCGGTATCAATCTGCTGAATGTTCTTTTGTCTATTTCCAAAAAAAATCCTAAAATACAAAAAGAATTAATTTTTAATATACTGTAATTACAGTATTATACAATTCCCTTTAATTGTCCTCCCTCAGTTTCTCTAATTGGTCCTGCCTCAGTTTCCCTAAATTGTTCTGCCTCAGTCCCCTTAATTGCAAACCCCACCTCTGGTTCATTAAGACTGATATAACTCAGGGCTACTTACTCTAAGGTTATAAATTGTCAATGTGTAAACTCAAGATAAGGGGGAGTCTAGACTTCCTGTTTCTAGGCTGGATACCTCCTTAACTTCCAGTTTGTTAGAATTTATGGTCCTACCCCCAAACCTGTCAGAATAGGATTCTTGCTCAGCAGAGTTTGGACTCTATCCCCCTGCCTTTGTTTATTTACTCTGTATAAATATGTCATTGAGAACTCACTTTCGCTGCTGGATGCTTTGGACATTAGCCCTGAAGGCATCATGCCTGTAGCACAATCTCTCCCTCTCAGAAATCCAAATAAAATATTTAAAACTCTCTAATCTCTATCTTGCCTCAGTTTCTCTGGCATTACATAATCTCCAATAACTGTTGATCAAGAAAATCGAGAAAATATGACTAGCAAAACTAGTCATAATCTATCATCAATTGGTTACCACAACTCTATTATTTCAAGACTATCAAAAGGTCCTTCACTGGTTCATTTATTTACTCCCTCTATCAGGTGGGCAGATTTGTGAAGTCCAAAGTGAGAAAAGGAGACAT
Organism: Sminthopsis crassicaudata; assembly: GCF_048593235.1. Classification (NCBI taxonomy): domain Eukaryota; kingdom Metazoa; phylum Chordata; class Mammalia; order Dasyuromorphia; family Dasyuridae; genus Sminthopsis; species Sminthopsis crassicaudata. Next base: position 362,158,918 of record NC_133617.1, read on the forward strand.
ACTATAGTAATCAACATTTTTTGGACTACTTTTTATGTGCCTGTCACTGTGCTAAAAGTTGGGGTTTACAAGAGAATAAAATATCATGTAAAATGTCTTACATAAGAAGTTTGGGGAACAGAACAAAAATACAGCACCCCAATAAAATGGAGACATCAAGTATCTAGACATAAGCCAGTTGTATCTCCCCAACAAAAGCAGAGTGGCTAATAAATTCACAATTAGTCTTAAAATCAATTTCATCATTCAATGGGTAGAGGAAGTACAAGAGAAATTGTTATTTTGGATGAGATTCTCACTAACAATGAGGAAATGTTTGCCTAAGTAGAAATGATATAAACCTTATGAACAAGGAATGACTATCATTGAACTTGTGATGTTATAGAAAGGCCATATCTTGGCATAGAGTGACATGTTCCTTAGATTTTGGGGAGAGCTGATTTGAAAGAGTTCAGAGAGTTTTTCAGAGAAAAGACAAGACATTTTATCTGGAATAATATTCTGCAGGGAGGAATCAGTTCAGGAGAGATGAAAAGCTCTCCAGAAGGAAATTCTGAATATATAAGTATAAATTATTTGGGATCAAATCATTGGTTGGTTGATTGAAGATGATAAAAAAGAAGTGTTTCATAAAGAAACCCATTGTGTTTAGAGTGACTATTTCAGTTTTTTAAAAGACAAATAAAGATGATGGAAGTAAAAATTGAGAAAAAAATTCAAAAATGCAGCATGCATTATCTTGTCTAGTGTTAAAACCCCCAAACAACCAAGGCTTCATTGTATTAAGAAAAAACATGGCCATCACCATGTATAAAAAGCTTTTAAATCTATGTTGAAGGCAAAAAAAAAAAAAAAGATTAAAGAAAGGCAGGACTGCTGCTTAAAGATACAATGGATAATAGTAAGAAAGCTGAACTACTCAACTCTTATTTGAGTATAGGGAGAGTCAACAAGCATTTATTTAGTAACTGCTTCATGAAGAAATTATTTCATTTTTGAACACAAAAGACATCATAGTACAGTGGATAGAGGGGTAGTGAAAGGAATAGGAATTTTTTTCTTTATAAACTTTTATTTTTTTCTGCTTATGTATAATAATGTATATTAACTTTTTAAATATACATTTCCTTATGAATCATGTTGAAGAGAAAAATCAGAACAAAAGGGTAAGGCCATGGGAGAGAAAACAAACAAACAAACAAGCAAACAAAGAAGTGAACATAACATGCATTGCTTTACATTCAATCTCCATAGTTCTTTTTCTGGATGCAGAAGTAATTTTCTATTCAAAGTTTATTGGGATTGCCTTGGATCACTGAGCTACTGAGAAGAACCAAGTCTTTCATAGTTGATCATAGTACGATCTTGCTGTGACTGTGTATAATATAAGAATAAAAATTGTTAAGCACCTATTATGTGTTGGTTACTATGCTAAGGACATTACTTCATTTGATAGTGAGGTGGCCTAATTAGTTAATGTGTCAGTACCATAGATAACTTTTTCTCAAGACTAAAAATTGCAGAGAAGATATTAATCTAAATTGGTAGAAAATTCTCTTATTTAGGACTTCTCTATAATAGTGAAATTACACATTCAGAACTTATTCTAAGTAAAATTTGTAGATCAGGAGAATATAGTAAATGTAGTATACTTAGATACCAGCAAAGTTTTCACCAAAACTTTTCTTGCTTCCTTGTAGAAAAGATGGAGAGACATGGACTAGATGATAATACGATTAGGTGGATTTAGGAACTGGTCAAATTACCTGATCCAAAAAGATCCAATATAAATTCCATATTAACTTAGTTCTGTTCAACATTATCATTAATGACTTGAAAAAGACATAGAAAGAATGTATGTCAAATTTTCAGATGTCAAGAACCTGCACTGTTCACTAATGCCTCCTGAAAAAAATCTTCTCAAAGCTCTACTTATTAGGAAGCTCTTTCTTAAATTTAAATGATATTAACTTTTTAAATGTCTATTAACTGGCATGAGTCCCTTCCTCTGCAGCACCAAAGAGTAAGTTTATTCTCTTTTTAAGGAGACAGCTTTAAAATCTCACCTTGATAAGCACAGTTCATGTTGTAGTATATCAATAATGACTAGTGCAAAAGTCTTAAAACAAATTAGATGTCTCATCATTTTCCAGTTCTTTGCAAGGGCAACAATGAGGGTAGACAATGCCAAAATCAAAGTACTTTAAAGGCAGTATTTCTGTATACTGAATTTGAGAATCATAGGAACACAGATGTAGAACTGGATAGAGAACTTAGTGATTGTAGAATTCAAATCCTTCACTTTAAAGATGAAATAACTGAAGTCCAGAAAGATGAATTTATTTGTCCTGGGTCACACAGATAGTAAATGGCAGATCTCGGATTTAAATATGGGTCCTCTTACTCCAAATCCAGCCCTAAGCATTATACTTCACTGCCTCTAATGAGAATAAAATCAAAATATTACTCATCATTTTAAATTAAAGACTTGGATAGAGTCATAGATGCCATTCTTTTCAAGTTTTCAGTTGACACAAATGTAGCAGAAGTAATTTACAAATTGGACAAGTTAGGATCCAGAAACATAGTTTAGTTTGATAATTAGGATCTATTAGGATAAATGTGAAGTTTTATGTTTCAGTTTAAAAAAATCAGTTGTGTAAGTATAGGATTGGGAAGAATGGTTAGATTGTTTGTATGGGGAAAAAAGATCTGGAAGTTTTAGCCAAAGAGGTCTTGAAAATCAAGTCATCAATGTGACATGGCATCAAATAAAAAGCCAATACTGTATATGGTTGCCTTAACAGAACCATGGTCCCAAGAAAAGAAAAAGATAACATTTATTCTACTGCTGAATTCTTGCCCTAGTCTGATAGAATGAGGAACATTATCTTCAGTGCAGACATACAAACTGTCCCAAAGAAGCAGCCAGACAGCTAAATCCTAATGGTTAAGATAAATATGTATGTGTATTGCCCCCTCATCTCCCCACATAATATGCAGATATGTATTATATACACAAATATTTATTTAACCCAACAAGAAGGGTTAAAGAGAAAATTGAGAAAAGGTGCTTAAGAGTCAAAGTTGATGAAAGACTCCTTGTCCTGAGAAGACTTTGAAGCAAAGAATAAGGAGTCTTCTGTCCTTTCAGTATTCCCAATCTTTTAAGAATTTGTTTTCCCAAAGATGGTTCTTTACAAAGGCAGATCTCTGAGTCACCCTGCTTTATAACTGGATGAGAACATTCCCTTTTTCTATAATTAAGCAATAATTATTATCCCCTCCCCACCTACCCTGGGGAGGATTCTGTGAGATAAACAGCTCTCAGATAAATAAAACTCAGAGACTGTAGGCTGCAGCTTTTATTGATTCACAAGGTACTTATCTCCCTGTTTGCTCCCAAGTAAAAAATAATGATAGTAATTATATTAAAAAATGGTTCCCTTTTTTAATTATTTAAAATTGCTGTTTTCAACTTTAACCAAACAATAATTGCTTTTATTATTCTAGTATAAGGAGAGAAGTAATATACTGTGAAGACAGAAAGCCACACCCTTTCCAGGCCTAAAGAAAATCGAAAGTACTCTCATTAAGGTACAAATAAGCTTTGCAGCTAAAAGCTGGGCTTTCTCCATGGGGCTGATTCAACCCTGATATCCTGAAAACTTGTGGATCCATTTGATGACTTATGGATGACCTAAGTAGGTTCAAGGGCTTTCCTAGTTCAATAGTGGGCAGAGTATTCTTAAAATGGATAGAATTGCCATCCTTGGTATAGAGAAAGGGAATAAGCATTTTTAAAGGGCTAGGCATTTTGTGCTAGGTATTGTATAATGCTAAAAGCATTATACAAATATGATCTCATAATCTCATAATAACAACCTCATAATAACCTTGAGAAATAGGTGCTGTCATTTTACAGTTGAGACAATTGAGACAGAGGTAAATGACTTGCTTAGGATCACACAGCTAATAAATACCTGAGATAGGATTTAAATTCAAATCTTGATTCTAGGCCAAGCACTCTATCCACTGAGCCATTTAAGAATCTCTGGCAATTTTTAAAGATCTCTAACCTTATTGATGTCATGATCCTTTTTGAGAATGAAGGACAAACAACCTCTGTGGGTAATTGGTCAATTGGAAAAATCTCTTCCTTCCTTCCTTCCTTCCTTCCTTCCTTCCTTCCTTCCTTCCTTCCTTCCTTCCTTCCTTCCTTCCTTCCTTCCTTCCTTCCTTCCTTCCTTCCTTCCTTTTTCTCTTCTCTTGCTTTCCTTTCTCTTCCGCCTGTCTACATAGTTGTCATAACCTTACCTACAGATGCTCTTAAAAATATTTTTTTTCTTTTCTTTTGTACCTCTGAGCCTTCTCAAGATATCTTTGGGTTTATTGACTACATTTCTTAAAGCCCATGCCTTAAACCAAAACCAATCCAATTTTTACTGATTAGACTGACTCAGACTGAATGTAAACAGTAAAATTCCATTTTAACCAGAAACCCTGAGTTTCTTCTCCTCCTAGATCCATTAATTCATTTATTTATTTTTGATTAAATGAAAGAGGAGATTTTTTGGACTCAATTGCTACCTGGCCTTAATCACCAAATGGGTGCAGCCTCAATCAAACTGAGACATGTAGAAGACCTTAGCATAAAAAGGCCAAGATCTCCCATTGCATCCAAAATTATTTCCAGTCATTCTATTTGGATGGCTCTGGAGGAGAAAGTGAGACAGGTGACTTTGCACAGCTCTCCCTCACTTAAATCTAACTCACCTAAATGTTATGACATCATCTTTCTGAAATCATGGTCCTTTTCAAGAATGAAGGACCACCACCAACAAGAAGCTACAGTGCTCTCAACAACAGCATAGAATTGTGAGAGCACAGATCTTAATTGCATGTGGATAGCAAAAATGTCCTCCTTTCCTTTAAGTCTTTCCATTTTAAGTTAAACAGACCATTCCTAGCCACCACTGTTTTTTTGTGGCTACAGATCCAGGGGTTCTATAGAGAGAATCCTTGTTGAGGTATGGCTTAGATTAGATGAAGTTTGGTATCTATTGTTTAGAAGTAACATAGTTCCTCTCTCCATTCTCGGCTTAGACCTCAGTTTACTCCTCATCAAGATCATGGCAAGATTTAACACCATTTGTTATCTATCCCCTTTACTTGGATTTTACAGAAGAATGTCATGAATTATAAAATTGTTGACTTCATAAGTGAACTAAAAGTAAAACTTTTCCTTATGAATTATGAAAGTTCCTGATAAAAATGTTCTATTCCAGGTTGCAGAGAGTATCAAACACAGTTGATTGCTCATATACAGGATATGGTAAATAATTATTCAATAAGTTCTGAAAGGGAAAGTAATCAGTGCAATCAACAATCTAGTGGTAATGAGATGTTCCATTTCCACCATCTGAAATTATATATATATATGTATATATGAAAATAATCAGTGAAAAAATCCCACTTAAAAATCATTATTCTGTTTAGAAAAGTTTTTTTTTTTAATAAACTTTCATTTTAGCAAAAATTGTGAGTTCAGCAAACACCTATTTCCACACTAGAATGGTGCCAAAAGAAATTATAGGAGTCAGAATCAAGTTTGGAGAATTTGTCTTAATGTGACTACAGGAAGCAGATACCCAACAGTATCAGGTATACAAATGAACACTTGTTGATTTAACTTACTCCATTCTTTCTGGGGAAGAGAATCTGTACTGTATCAAGTATAGTTCCAGGCAACCACAGGGTGCCATGCCAATGTAGATCTTGCTTTGAGGAAGATAGAAATTAATTTCTTCTGTGAGTGTATTAAAGTCCTCAGGATATATTGAGCACCTACCAACACTTAATAGGAAAAAAAGACAAAAAGTATAAATTCATTCAAGTGAAACTATCTCTTCAACAGAAATGTCTTATCTTGGTTTTCACAAAAATGACAGCTGAAGTAGTTTGAAATCTTTCCTGTTTGTAAGTCATTGAAAGTGTCAAAATGTTTTGAAAAAGATTACTAGCCATTGGTTGTGATAACTTATTTGTCAGTTGTTGTTTGTTGAATTTCTGATTTTTAAGTGTTAGTCTAACTGTAATCTACTTAATGGCAGGTACTACTTTAAAAAAAAAAAATAGATGTGGAGACTAAGAGAGGGGTGAAATGATTTATTCAAGGACTTGGGGCTATTATGTTGATCAAGTTTTTCTGACTTGATCCAGCATTATTTCCAGTAAGTCCAATTTTATCCCTTAGTTAGCTAGGTTCTAGTTAAGTGAAGTTTTACTATATTGTTTATTTGTTTCCATTTTAAGTTATAAAGCAATGAAACTACCCAGAAATCAAACATATTTTTCTCTAACTTGAGAAAAAAGTTGTTTATATTGAATAGTAGGGGAATAATAGGATCTTAAGTTGAAAAGGACCTTATAGATAATTCATTACAACATTTTGTCTGATATAGGAATCCCCTCTATAATTATCTTCTATGGAAGCTATCTTCAAATGGAAGGCTTCTGATAATGAAAATCTCTATAACCCTAATATAAAAACAAATTGAGAGAATCCTTGATGAAGGTTATGAAAAAGGAACAGGTAGACTTTTTCAAATGAAATTTGATAGCAAAACACATCTTTATTTCCATACAATTGACAAAAAGGTATAGTAAGTAAAATGAAGTTATCATTTAAATGTTACTGAATCTTAAAGTTGTTAGAAACTTCAGAGGCCACCTCATGCAATCTATACTTGAAAAATAATTCATTTTATATCATAAATTATCAGTGGTCATTTAGATTTTGCTTGAGAATTTCCAGTGTTAACTCACTCCTTCTCCAGATAGCCTATTTTATTTTAAATAGCTATAATTTTAAAGAAGATTTTCCTTTCACCAAAGTTAATTCTGCCATTTTTCCAACTTTCATTCATTTTTACTAGCTATGCTCTTTAAGGCTAAGTGCAATGAACCTATTTCCTCATTCACACTATAGTGCCTATCTATTTAAAAAATGTAGTATGGGACAAAATGTTCTTTTAAAGGCTCCCCTTCCAAGAAGGAATCCCATGCATATGTAAAATATTATAAGATTGCTTGAAAAGTAAAATAATAATTATATCTATTATTTATATATAGATGGTGGGAAGTCATTATCAGTTACCTAAAAAAGGCAGGTAAAATGACTAGGACAAGTAAGTAAAAAGTAGGAAGAAAGATTGGCAAAAGACCACTCTAAGTAGTCATTACAAGGGTATTTAAGAATCAGATGAGTAGAAAAAAAATCGATATATGAACTTTTTACAATCAAAGGCAGTAGATTCATCACGTTTGGAATCCATCACAATAGTCCCAGATATGCTACATAAATAGTATCAAATGTGCTGAAGAAAATGAAAATAGTCAATAAAACTGAGTTAAACCAAGAATATTATTTCCAAGTGGATGGTGCTTATTATGATGGTGAAAAAGAGAATATGAATAAGTATCAACCCAGATATGTATTGCTATTTATATAAAAGTTTTAATAAAATAATCTATATTTAATTGATGAATCTGTGATTAATGTATAGAAAAAAGCATGCTGAATGATACTATACATGAGATCACATCTTGAAAAATCATACAACTGAATAAATGGTATAGGAGATACAATGTCCTACTGTGCTTTTTGTTTTTTTGACACTAAAAATGTTGATTTAGTAGAGCAAAACAGCCCTTTAAATCTTTCCCATAGCAAAAATCTCCTATGTATATGACAATACCAAATGCTTTATTAAGTATCTATTATGTGTCAAGCTCTAGACCAATGCCAGATATACAAAAAGTAGCAAAAGTCAGTCTTTCATTCAAGGAAAGCTTACAATCTAATGACAAAGACAATATATATACAAAAGATATACAAAAACAAGCTATATACAGGTTAAATAGGAAAAAGAGAGGAAGGCACTAGAATTAAGAGAAGTTGGGGAAGGATTCCTGTAAAAGATGGAGTTTTAGCTGAAATTTAATGTAAGCAAAGGAAATAAGTAGATATAGCAGAGAAAAGAGAGCATTCCAGGAATGGGAAACAGCCAGTGAAACTACCCAGAGCTGAGAGATTGGAATACTCTGTAGAACAGCCAGGAGGACAGTGTTACTGGGTTGAAGAGTATTCATCATAAGGAAAGTATAAGAAGACATTTTGTTTTTGATTCTGGAGGCATAAAGGTACCATTGGAATTTAGGGAGGAGATGGAGAAGGAATATAACATAATTAGACCTGCACTTCAGGAAAATCACTTTATTGACTAAATGAAGGATGAATTAGATTGGGGAGAGATTTGAGGCAGTCAGACCCAGCAAGCAGTCTATTATCATCGTCCAGGTGTGAAGTGGTAGTGAGACGGGGAGCCCCAAAACTCTCTCTAAAATTCCTTGAAGGACAGATTCTCCTTGAATTCTGGCCTCTGAAAAGACCTTACCTGAGGGAAACAGGATAAACAGCTTCATTCTGTTATCCTGAGAGATGGGCATCACCCCCATTGATAACATTTACTACTGATTAAGCTTCCCATTGAATTAAAGATCAGCTTAAAGATACTCATTCAATTCTATTCTAATTCCAGCTCAAACTGAAACCAGCCCCCAACAAGAGCAATAAAATGAGCCAACTTGGAGCTCAATCCTTGTAGAGGATCTAATATGCCATGCCAAGGAAACTCTCTCTCTTCCTGGCATGGCAGCAAGCCTCTGCTCACTGAAATGATATCTTTTTCCAGCATTACCCTCTCTTCATCCTCACCTATCTCGACTTTATATCTCTCTGTCAGGATTTATCTATTAGAAACTTTACTTCTCTGTCAGACCTTGTCACCAAGGAATTCAGTCTTTCTGTTCATGTATAGCAAAGGTTGACTTCCCAATGCCAATAACAAACTTCTTTTTACCAATCCATCTTTTCAGATGTATAAATTCCTTTACAAAGGACCTCTGTGCTGCCAAAAGGGGGTTTACATTGTGCTGAATCTTAGGGGGATTTAGGGGAGCCAAGCCTCCTCATTTAGTCCCCTGAACCCTGAACCTGCCACTAACCTCATCATTTAACTCCCCAACTACTAGAAATCCTAATCTAACCTCATCTTTAGGGGCTATACTAAAACAGTGGCAATATCACTGTAGAAGAGAGGGCATGTTTAAGAAGTATTGCAACAATAGAATCAACAGGCTTTGGCAACAGATTGGATATGAAAGTGGGGAAGAGATAGTGAGGAGTCCAGGATGCTACCTGGATGTACTGACACTCACTCTCAATGGACCTAATGGTTGGTGGTGAATAAAAGAATGACAAATAAAATTTTTAAATTGTTCTGCATCTCTAGGGAAGTGCAGTAAGGAACTAGGTGATGGTTGAGATAAATATTAAAGGAAGAAAATAATGAACTCAGTTTTGTGCATGTTGAACTTGTAGGTATGCCAGGGCAGGGATATCTTTCAGACAGTAGAAAATGAAGGACTGTTCAAAAAAGAGTTTGGGCTGGAAATATGGATTTGGGAATAATCTATATAGAAGTGATTATATATCAAACCCATGGTAATAGGTAATACTGCCAATGGAAAAGTTTTGAGAGATAAGAAGATGATCTGGGAAATGGTCAAATATGACTATATTTTTCCATTCAAGTTTTGTTATAGCAATTTACTTTCCAACAATAGCTATTTTTAGATTTCAATTAGATGAATCCCTTCTTATTGGAATGGAAGAAATGTGAACTGAGAAGGCCATTTATCTTGAAAATCTGTTAATAGAACATAAGGCAATCTTAGAAGCCTTGCCTTGGCCTTATTTAAAATGAATAGAATTCATCTCCAATATTCAAAGACCTCTGGGTATGTCAACACTAATTGTCTTGGAATTTTACATCCATTAAGTAGTATAAAACAGGGAAAATATCAATAAATTCTACCTTAGCATCACAATTAACCAACTTGCTGACCCTCTAATTTCCTGGACACTGGACCCACAATAATTGCCTGTTCTTCCCCATTTTATCTGTGCCTATTCCCACCTATATTATCTGCCCCATTCCTCCTATATTCTCCAATTTAACTGACCTCCCCTATCCTTTCTGGAGAGTTCAGTCCCATGTTGCTCAAGTCCTTATGTGACAAAGAGAAAATAGGCTCATTCGCAACTAGTGGTAGAATTAATGACGAAAGGGGTGCTTCAGAGAGTATGAACTGCATATCAAAATAATTCCCAGGATATTTACCTTTTGCCAACAATTCGGAGATGGCTGTCAAATTCTTTCTAGAAGTTATACCTTCATAAGGTTATATTCCAGAGGGAATGACAGGTCAGTACTGGTAAGTCATTATTTCTAGCACTGCATTGTGATTTTTGGATGTCATGCCTCTGGGGAATTGAATTAAAACAAAACATAGTTTCTTCTGTTTTGATGGCCCTCAAGCCTGACAGAGCTGAAATAGACCCAAAGAAAGAGATATTTCAAGGAAAAAAATTCTTGGTGAAATATGCTGTTTTTCTTTGTAAACATCTGAGTCAAATGCCATTCACCATGCCAAAAACCTAAAGTTAAAGTTCAAGAAAATAGTTCTGCAAAATGACCCTGGTTCTCTGACATATCTTCCTGAGATAAGGGACATAACAAAACCAATATCTATGTAGACCATAGTGAGTTTTCTCTTTCTTGGATTGCTAAAACATGTATAATGTGAACATAAAATTTAACATTAATAATGCCCAGTACTGTCTTGATTCTTAACTGGTTTAGTGTACGTTAGCCTCACCTTCTCAGTCAGATTGCAACTTTCTTGAGAGTAGAACTCTCAGCAATCCCCATAGTATCTGCAACTTTAATTCTGAGAAGCTTAATTGAAAAGTATTTCAATGGAAATTTTACTGTGGTGCAAGGAAAGAACCTTGAGGTCACATGATCTGTCTTTGAATCCAGATTCTGTCACTGCCTGTCTGACTTGGGTATCCATATAACTTCTTAGCATTCTCTTACCTTGATTTCTTCAAACTCCTGTCCACATGAGGAGTTTAACCTAATGACCTCTAAGGTCCTTTTGATATTCTGATATTTTCAAATAAATGGAATATTTTGATATACAGTTGAAGTTGTCTATAAAGACAGAAAATATATTTTTGAATACTGAATTAGGAAAACAATACCTTGAGCTCCCAGAATAAAGTCAACAAAAATGCAATGATGAGGTGTTGTAAAGGGCTACAACTGAGCAGATGCAAGGTAACCTAGCACTTGAGACTAATTACCAATTGGACAATTCTCAGTTAACATGTTTGGAGGATGATCCTACTTAACTATTCTGTGCTGGCTCAATCGGTGGGTGTGGACAAAGAAGGGGAAGTGAGATCAAAATAGGAAGAGGAGATTCATTCTTGAGCAGTAGAGAGAAAGGAAGGAGTTGTGGAGATTCCTATATCTAATCCCCTGAGAGCGACCCCAAAAGAACAAGAATAAAGACTTTTGCTTATCCTGACTCCAGATGGTTCTAAGATATTCAGGGTCACAACAAGGTGTGATCCTTGGTACTCTACTAGTCATATAGCATTGCTAAAAAAAAACTTTGCAACAATTACTTAATAAGGATTAAAATATTTTTATTAAAATCTGTTGCTTCATATCACCTTCATTATCAGATATCTTATCTTGTTCCCCTACCCAGAAAATTATCCCTTATAACAAATAATTTTTTAAAAAGTATGGGGAAAAAAGCCGATCAACAAAACTGACAAAAACTGTTACACTACATGTTCCCCTTCCCCATAAAGCTGCCAGTCTCCTCTCCTCTATGAAGCTAACAGAAAACTGCCTCTGAAATCCTTTGTAAGAAGTTATTTTGAGGTGGTCCCTTTTCCTTCAGTGAGACTATCTATCTATCTATGGCTATCTATTCTTTCTCCTTTCTATTTTCACTTTCTTGTTGGTTTTGGCCTGTTTAAATAACTTACAAGAAATTATTGTAATCATCATTTTGACTTATTTACATTAGTCTATTCTAATTGTTCCTTATTCTGCCATAGTGGATAGAGTGCTGCCTTTGGAATTAGGAATTTGTTGTTGTTAAGTCTGACTCTTTGTCACTCCATTTGAGGTTATCAGTCAGTTGAACCTAGGAAAACTGATGGAATCACCAGGATATCAAATATGGAACCAAAGAGAAGAGGGCTCAGCAAAGGACTTTGGGAGTACATCCACAGTTAGGGAGTAATATGGGTGGTGATCCTGCAAAATACAACAAGGAGTGGTCTGTCAGAGAAGAGACTTGAGAGTAGTCATGAAAACTAAGAGAGGCAACAGAGTATCCAGGAGGAGTAGGTAGCAAATAGTGTATTGGGTTAGAGAGCTCCATGTATAGAGAAATGGGCTCATGTGTAGTGAGGCTCATATATAAGAAAAATATTTTGATTGGATAACTCAAAGGGAGGCAGAATAAAAAAAAATTAGCTCCTCTCCCTATCTTTCTTCAAAGAAGGTTTTTTTATTCCTTTCAGGAAGAGAGCAAGAAGTTGGGGTCAGAAGCCACTCAGCTCTCATTAAAGAGGTCATTGGACTAGGATCATATCTATCTGTTCCCTTAAATATTATTAGTCTAGGATATATATGATTTAAAGGTTTAAATTAACTTTTGATCTCTTTGTCATTATTATGACATAAGAAAGGAGAACACTAAGATTTAGATCTAAGACTTGACCCCTTTCTCACCAAATACTAGTTTCACAATGAATGCAGAGATAGCATATAGCAAAGAAACCCAATTATCCACATCACATCAAAATAGAAATCACAGAAGACATAGATAGAAGAATATATATTGGACAATGCAAAGTGAAAGATCTCTCATGTTGGAATCAAGATAACAGCTCAACCAAGACTGATTCTTGAGCTCATCAAAGAGCAAACTTCGTGCAGTCTATAGAGTGGCAAATTGGATATAAAGCCATGATAGACATTTCTAGCTCCTTTCAGATTTTTCTAGAGTCTTTTCTTTCAGTAATTCAAAATGAGATTGGCCTTTTCCATCTTCTCTCTCAAAGATGGAAACTAGAAGCACTCTGAGCAACTTTTTGCTTGAAGAGTTCAAAGCTTAATGAGTTCTGAAAGGGGAATACAGAAGGTTGGAGCTCTCTTGCTCACTCACTAACTCTAAACAGCATCTTATATAGAAAAAAGCATTTAGCTATATCAATGAATACAGAGTCCCATATAGGCTTTGGAGCAAGAGTTACAAGTGTTAAAGAAAGGTTAAAAGTGAAGACTGAATAAAAATGACACTCATTCCCCAATTGACAAATGGTCAAAGGACATGAACAGACAAATTTCAGATGACAAAATTAAAACCATCTATCATCACATGAAAATGTGCTCTAAATCACTATTGATTAGAGAAATTCAAATTAAAACAATTCTGAGGTACCCCAAACCTCTCAGATTGGCTAAGATGACAGGAAAAAAATAATGATAAATGTTAGAGGGAATGTGGGAAAACTGGAACACTAATGCATTGTTGGTGGAGGTATGAAATGATAGGATCATTCAGGAGAGTAATTTGGGACTATGCCTAAGGGGCTATAAAACTGTGCATACCTTTGACTCAGCAGTGCCACTACTGGGTCTGTACCCCATAGAAATCATAAAAGAGGGAAAAGGACCCACATGTGCAAAAATGTTTGTAGCAGCTCTTTTTGTGGTGGCAAAGAATTGGAAAATGAGCAGATGCCCAGTAAGTGGGGAATGGCTGAATAAGTTGTACTACATGAAGGTAATGGAATATTATTATTCTATAAAAATAATGAATTTAGAAAGGTCTGGAAATTTTACATGAATTGATGCTGAGTGAAATATGCAGAACCAGGAATACGTTGTACACAATAACAGCAAGAGTGTATGATGATCAACTATGAAACTTCTCAGTGGTTCAGTGATCCAAGGCAATTCCAATAGATTTTGGATAGAAAATTCCATCTGTATTCAGAAAAAGAACTATGTTCACTTTCTTTTCTGTTTTTTTCCTCTTTCCTGGTTTTTTCCTTTGGTTCTGATATTTCTCTCCCAACATGATTCATAAAGCCATGTGTACTAAAAATTAATAAATTAATTAATTTTAAAAAATCATGACACTGTGATGTGAATGCTGGAAGAGTCCATTAAACTAAAAACACTTCAGGCATGGACATAAGAATGATCTGTTTGTCCAAGGACCAGCCTATTTAAATACGAAAATTTTATCACCAGAAGGTTGAGAATTGGAAGATGATTTATTTTTCAACATAAACAGCCCACATAGATGACCTAGTAAGACATAAAGAGTTACCTCTATGCTGATTAAAAAAGTGAATAATCTTGGAGGTATAATCAATGATTCTTAAAATATTCAAGTAAGCAATGTTCTTGTAACACTATGATATACTTTTAGGTGATTGGGTCCATGTATTTATACTCTGTGCATCTTCCATAGTCCTTGATTACTGATGATTCAGTCAACTGACAATTATTTAAGTGTTTACTCTGTGCCAGGTAATGTGATAGACTCTGGTAGTACAAATTGAAAAAAAAGAAGTAAAAGAAGTAATTATTGATCTCAAAGAATATATTCAATCATTGAAAATCATATGTAAGTAACTTTAAAGTATAATTCTATAAGTAATTTTAAAACATCTACAAATAAATCTGAGCTAGTTGCACCGAATTGTGAAAGTATCATCTGAGTTTTGAAAAAAGTCAAGAATTCTGTGAGTAGGCATTAAGTTCTAGTTATAAGGAATAACTGGTGTAAAGACAAAGAAACTGTGAAAGATATTTTGTTCCAAGACAATCTAACCAAGGTAATAATCCATTCAAAAGGACCCATTATGAAAAATGCCATCTTGTTCCATCCTGAACTAATGAACTCACTGCAGATCAATGCATACTTTTTCCTCCACTTTATTTCTTGCTTTGTATTGTCTTTTGTTTTTGGCAACATGAATAATATTAGTTTTTCAGGATTTCACATGTATAATTGATATATTGATTACCTTCTCACCAGATGGGGTAGTTGCATATTTAGACTTTAGGAGTCATCTAACATAGAAATGATAGTGAAATCTATAAGAGCTGGTGATATTAATAAGAGATAGTCTGCAACAAGAGAAGAAAAAAGGATCAAGGACAGAAGTTTATGGTATACCTAATTACTTAGTGTTTAGGTATCTTTATAAGATTTATTAGGTATCTTTATAAGACAGTGAGGAGTGGACAGGCAGAAAGTAAATGTATAAAGAGAAGGTAATATCATAGCATAGCACTCTGAATATAGTAGGTACTCTGGAAGTGTTTGTTGATTGTTGATTAGTATCTATCCAGTACTTCATATCAATGCTCTCTGGGCTTTTTATTGCCATGCAGAAGACTCCTTCAAAGCTGATATATGTATCACTTAAAATGTCAAAATCAAATTAAAATATAGTTAACACTTGCTCTGAGATCATTCATTATTTGATGTAATCAAATGTTTTTAGTCCCATCATAATTTCCAGATTATGCAATTATCTAGAGTAAAAGCCTTTTATAACACCTTCATGTATTATGTTGGATACTGAGCCCACTATGACAATAGTAAGAGGAAAAACCTCTTCTTTTACCTATTCCAAATTCACAAAATATAATCAAGGGTTAAAAATAACCTAGACTTGAAAGAGACATTCTAAGACTATATGAAAACCTTTTACCAAACAATTTACATGGGAAATATTTTCAAGCTAATTGTATGCATAAATTTGAAATGAGGGTATGTTATTTGAAAAATCTCTTAGAAGGAGGCTGAGTTCCAACCTGATTACACCATTTCTTTGCTTTTTTCTTTAAAATGTGAAAAACAATCTTTGAAAACTTCAAATATTAATTTTATGGATGGTTCAAATAATCCGTAAGGATTGGCAACAATTAAAGATGTAATCTCAGCCAAATAACTTCATCTCTCTGAGTCTTGATTTACAATTCTGTAAAATGATTTGGTTTGCTTTTAAAGGTCCATTTATCCCCAATATCTGAGAGTTCTCTAACGGTACTTTTATTTTTAAAACTGGGACAGAAACTTTTATTTGTGTGGGAATCTCAGTACAAGTTTATTACAATGAAAAACCCAGATCAAATGAGGTCAAATAGACAGATGTTATGATAAAGTGTATTGTTAAAAAAAATCCCTCCCCCCAAACCAGCAAATCACAAAATGATGGATTTGGAGACCTCATACAACCTTAAGCAAAGTCTGTTTAGGCAAAGTAAAGAGGAAAGCTGAATAATTATCTGATTAACTCAGGGGGTAGAGAGAAAAGTCAAGAAATTTTGTACTGAAAATTATTTTTGGGACTGAGTTTATACTCAATCCAGCTCCTTGATTTTTGGTTACAGAGACAATTCTTCTACATCTCTATCTCCAAATTCCTATCTGTAAAAACTGACACAAACTTTGCTCTACATGATGTTAAATATCAATGTATTTGGGAACAATAAACTTTCTTAAAAATTCACTCAGATGTTTGGCATCATTTAGGCATAATTAAAGGTTACAAAAAAGACAAAAAGGGAGAAGAAATGCAAAAACAAACAAACAAATTAAAAAAAAAACAATCACTACTATTGTGGTTAGAATAAGAATGTTTGAAATGAAAATGGCCTTAGGGGTGAAATAGCAGAGTTAGTATTAGAAGTCTAGTTTCAGTTCTTTCAAAAGTATAATGTTACATTAAAACATAAACAAAGATAAGGTTTCTAAAGTGGAAGTTTCATTATAATGAATCTAATGAATTTTCTGAAAATATTGTGTTAAATTTCTAAAATTTGCACAAATAGCTTACATTTGAAGATCCCACAGTGTTTGTACTAGTTACTCTTATAAAGTATTTGGTACATGGTAGGCCCTCTGTTAAGTACAAGGAATATAAAAAGAAACATAAAAAAAAATCTCTGCCTTGAAGGATTTTATGACAGTAGGGAAGACAACATAAAAAAAAAATCTGGCTTGTCCAGGATCATATAGCTTGTAAAAGTCTTAAGCTAGATTTGAATTCATATCTTATTGACTTGGCACTCTACCCACTATGTAATCTAAAATATCACATTTCTTTTTCTCACCATAGTGCTTGAATGATGCTAATTATACAATATATATTCAACAAATAAATTATTCATTTATTTTCATGAAAGCGTATACTATACTCTAGTTGTATAAATATCCTCCTAATATTTCAAAGGAATGAAAAGTTGTCTTTATGAAATGATCATTGGTTTGAAAGGAAGTTAAAATAGTAGCTCCATGGTAGTATCTCTTAATAAGCTTCAGTCTAAATTCTCAAAAGTTCAAATTTGGATTTAGAGTGACTAATTGGGAAGAAACCTTGGCAGGGCCAGCCTGAATTTCTGGTATTTCAGTTTCTATACACTTATTCATTTAGCATGTTCATTAACATTACAACCCTTTAGAAGCAAGGAAAAAACAAAGTCTAGCATCTATTTGGAATAATTAGTAAAAATAAGGAGCTCTCAGATTACAGAGAAGGTTATTTCTCCCCATTATCTCAAACTAATGACACATTTGCACATTTTCCTCTATGGGCACTTTTTATACTGGATAAAAAAACAAATAATCAAAAAGATTCTAGCTACAGAGCTTGGCCTGGGATTAATAAGACCTGATTTCAAATTCACCCTCAAACACTTGCTAGCTGTGTAATTCAGGACAAAACAATTAACTTCTATTTATCTCATTTTACCTTAACTATAAAATAATTATCATAATAGTTCCTATAAGATAGTATTTGTAAAATGATTAGCATAGTGCCCCACACATAGTAGACATTTAATAAATTCATGTTTTCTTCCTTTCTTCCCAAATCTTTTACACTGGAAGGTGTTCTTAGAATCTGAATACTTATGATTTTGAATTCAAACTTTCCCAAACTTTGAACACAAACATGTGTGATGATCTATAGAATGTTGAATATAAAATAATAATATCAGGATAGTGACTTTGCCTAGCCCCATTTCTGTTTGAATCTCATTGAACAAGATGAGATTGAAATAATAATTATAATAACCCCTTGATTGTATTGATTATTTTCACATAAACTTAAGATTTACAACAACTTTGTGAAATCTGCAATAAGGATATTATCATTACTTTAGAAGTGAAGAAATTGAAATCCAAAAAAGCTGTCTTAACCTAAGTTATTATATGGCTAGCCAAGTCTTCTGATTTCCAGTCTAACTTTTATAGGACACAAAAGTTACCTCTCCATTTTGATAGCATTTTTTTAAACCAAGATAGGAGAGTTCCAAGAATATCATTTCATTTTACTGAAAGAGCATAGCAAGAATGCATTTCTAACTAACCTTAAATATCAAGCGAACAAAATACATTTTTATGAGACCCTAGTCTGATCAGTTTTTTCTGTTAGCATAGGAAAGGTCCTAGTGGAAATAGAAATGCATCTGTTTGATTGAAGTCTATCACATGGAGAAAATGAAAATAGGAAATCTAGTTGATATGTGTTTACACAGGTAAGAGGTATTTGTAGAGCCAAGACAGCTAACCAGATATCAAATACCTTAGTTAGGTCAACTTTTGTTCATCCTCTGTCACCTATCCATACTTACTTTTAAGACAAAAGAGAACGGATAGACATGACAGGTACAGATTGATTGAAAACAATGATTTTATCAATTGGACAATTGCTAAACTCATACTAAATTAAACAATTACTAAATTCGTAGTTTAGATTAAGTTGGAACAACTAGTGCATTATTAGGTAAATATTTTAGGTTTATAATGAAAAGACAATGTTGGTCACAAGCCATATATGTTGGGACAATTATTTAATTTTTATAATTAGTCCTTTATCTACAAATAGTTTTTCTATCCTGTGTATTCAAGGAGACAATATTAGCTTGGATATTTTTACTCATGGATGAGTTGAATTGGATGGACTAATATCTTTTCTAACTAAAATTCTGTGACCAGGGAAGACATAGAAGGTAACACTTAAAATATGAAGAAAATTTAAACCCTCAGTAGAGAAAGGGTGGGAGGGAAGAGAAGAAAGAGGACATTCCAGATGAAGGAAATTTAAATGTATGAAGAAACAGAAATGTTTAAGGTATAACAAAAATAGAGAACAATACCCTTTGACCAAATTGGAGGTCTTGTGTAAGAGATAATATTAGAGAAGCAAGGTTAGAATGATATTTTGATAGGTGACCATAGAAGAGGTGATACTGAATTTATATATATATATTCTTGTTTTTTATCTCAAATATTTCTATCTTGAAACATTTTTAGAACTCACTTTGATGAATTGTTTAAAAGGATGTGGGAATAGACTATGCTTATTTAAGAACAAGAAATGAAATGAAACTCAGCATTAGAGGATCTGATCTTGATCTTATATTTATTCTGGTAGAAGCTCTGGGACAGAAAATGATGTTTCATAAGTAATGGATTTGACCAAGTTGCTGAGTTTTCCTCTATCTAGCTGTTTAAGATTTTCTCCTATCAATTTTACTTCCATTGATCCAGTATCTTATTTCTATCTGTATATTCTTTCCATGAGCTTAAAGCTCATCCATGTCTCTTCATTCTGTGTGATTCTCATTCATAATGTTCCATCAATATTTCATTGGGTAGAGAAAACATCCAATATTCTATAAAATATTTTTGGGGCTTTAAATGTTTGATGGATTAAAGGTCAACTATTGGGCTGTCAGTCTTTTATTAAACCAAAAAAAATTAGGGGGGGAATGAAGAATAGGGCTAAGGTGTAGTAGCTATGATAGTACTTAGTAGTTCTGGAATTTGTTGGACATTTCATTGGGAAGCACTGCATCAAAGCAAGAAGTGTGGATGGAGCAAAAAGAAAGGAGGGGAATTTCAGGTTCAGGAAAGGACAAGAGAAGAATGAACTCAATATTAGGAAGAAGTAAGAATTGACAAGGAACAGAGAGTGATGGCTAAATTTCAGAAACAAAGATATTGAATGAATAAGTACAAAAATAATAAATAACAATTTATAATAACAAAACATAGCATCTAACAACATATATTAATAATTAATCTTGTTAATATAGCACTTTAATATTTGAAAAACATTTTCCTTCATAATACTATGAGTAGCACAATTATTCAAGTGACAGCTTTGAACTAAAAGACCTTACAGGTCCCTTTCTATTCTAAATCTATGGTCTTATTATCTCTGAGAGGATGCTGGTTATCATTAAACAACTAATTATCATTAAACAGTCACTGGAAGGATTAAAGTCAAGGTTATTTGCATGTAACTCTAGTATTCTTTCTCTCACATTACATTTCCTTATTAAGGTGAAATAATAGCAAAATATTCTCAGAAGAGGAAGTGTTGTGCTATTGAGTGTGTATGTGTGTGTGTGTGTGTGTGTGTGTGTGTGTGTGATCTAAATGCTTTCCAAAGATTTCCAAAGAGCTAATCTATTCCAGAAAATCTTGCCCTTATAGTTCCTAAAAAAACAAAAAACAAACAAAAAAAAAACAGCTTCCCAGGGAATTCTTTTAATAAGATATCTTCTCTTCTTTGCCCTAAAAACGCTCTAAATTTAGAAGGAAGAGAAATGAATACTTTGGGGTTGGATGGAGATCTCTCTGGATATCAGAGATGTTATCCTTATCACTCCTTGTTCAGTTTGACTCCTTCTCATCAAACTCCCCATCCCAGAACCCTGCATAGTGCTGGGTGCATAGGCTTCCCACAAATACTTGTTAATTAATAAATTGAGTACTTGACAGGATTTCACTGATAGCCTTCTACACATGAAAAATATAGTACGATGTCATCACAGAAGATTTTGTGGGATTCAGTTATCTTGATAATTTCTTTGACATGTCATTTCTTTTGGTCTCTACAGGGCAGCAAATCAAATAGATGAAACTACAAGAACAGAATGTATGTGTGTGATGGGGTGGGGAGGGATATGGGAGGGAGGTCTTGCCCTCAATCTTGTTCTTGTTCTTAAAGTGATTACACAGTAGTGAGGAAAATTTTTTTTTTTTCTGAATGTTATTGGCTGAGAATCGGGAAGTAGTTATGCTTCCTGTCATCATTCCTTTCAATGGTGCAGAGGTTCCAAGACATGTAAGACATGAGTTGTCTTTCTTTGTAACTTTTGTCTAGGGTTGTCTTCAGATAAATACACACAAAGCTGCCACAACTCTGACGTTGCTACAATTTGTTTCTGATCTCTATCTGCTCCTTTCAGATGTCTAGCTTTAATATTTGAATTATAACTGGTACTTCTGATTTCTTGGGCAAGTAGGACAACAGATACCCTTATATCCAATCAAATATTTATAGGCGGAGACTTGGAGGGACATAAGCCCTCAAAGACAAGACATATCAGAACACTGTGAGATTGCAGCTTCTCAGAGATAGACAATGATGGAGCCAATATTAAACTCATGAATAAGATAATTAATTTTGCTAATTTCAGATACCAATTTTAGCCAAGTTTTTATCTGGATACAGAATAACACTTCTGTTATGCCATTTCTAATTTTAAGCTTCCAGGCAAAGCTCAAGTTACCCATCAGAGTCAGTGTTTATGAGCTCTGCTCTGAGAAGTTAATTTCCCCTTTTTAGATGACAATGTTCCTCCTAATGCTTAGAAAAGGAGGTCATATTTCATCTACCTCTTCCTGAAGCAGATTAGAAAATGTTATATACTGGATCTTTTTCCTTCATTTCTTGTGCTATTAACCCTCTTCTATGATTCCTCCCCAGGCTCAGGAGCAAGTCAAAACTAACTCAAGAATCTTTTAGGTTAATATGGGAGTGGCCAAAGTACGTGAGGAATTGCAGAATGAAACACGATGGATGCAACCCTTAGGACAGGAACCATGTTAGCCTTGCCAATGGAGAATGGGATCAGGGATAAGGGAAATCTTAGAGGTGGGTGAATAAAATTTGACAACTATTTTATCATCTACATATCTGTATATGAAAAATGATGATCATGATGATGATGATCATGACAGTGATGGTGATGGCTGAAGTAATGATTTTAATCTAAGACGGATTTATTGGTCGTAGCTGCAGGAATTCAGGGCAAAAAGTACCAATTCTACCTCTTGCTTTCAGTATTGATAGCTCAGGTTCCAAATAGATAGGATGCCTGATAATAGTTCCCAAGAACATGATGGGAACTGAAAAGAGTTTGCTTTTTACAACACAAATATTGTTAGTTTAGGGGACCTTTTGCTAAGGGGAACTGGTTTTGTCCAAAATTTAAACTTGATTTCAGTAACTCTTCTGAGCCGCTTTAATGTGTATAGCATTAGTTTAGCAAAGAAGCAACAGATAACTTCAGAGTTTAGTTGGAAAGTAACATATGGTATCTTTTGAGATATGAAGGTATTTTACCTAAGTTGCAACCCTAGAATTTTAATTGCTTTAGGGAAGAATTTTGGCTCTCACACAGTTGGTTCAACAGTTTGTGGAAGATTATGTCTATATTTATGGAAAGATTTTTCTTGCTCTTTTACTTAATTGAATATCTTTTTTCTTTGAATTAGTATGTAATCTAGGTTTTTTCTTTTTAAAGGAAACTTTTGATGAAAAATCATTAGCTACTGGTTTGAATAAATATTGACAAAAGGTTAAATCTAGGTAAAATTTTCAATGGGTGGGGGACGCATATTAAAAATGTCCAGGTTATGAGAACTGTCATTTTAATTATTTAAAAATATATAGCATTATTGGGTAGCTAGCTGGTACACATAGTGTTGGACCTAAAGTCAGGAAGTTAAAATTTGGCCTCAGACACTTACAAGCTGTGTTATCCTGGCCAAATCATTTAACCCTATTTGTCTCAGTTTCCTCATATGTAAAATATGTAAAATAAACTGGAAAAAAGAAACATCAAACTACTCGGTCATGAAAACCTCAAATTGGGGTTACAAAGAATTGGATACAACTGAACAACAACAAAGATTCATAGAAAATATCATTTCAGTTTTTATAAGTATGAATTGTCCCTGACTTGTCAAGCAACATGACTTATAAATGATATATTAAAATGGCTGCCATAATTCCTTTCCTCAGTTCTATGGCTGATTGACTTACTCTCTACTTCACAGATTCCAATATTGCTTCAAATCTTATAGGGGTTGTTATGTGAACAGAGCTACAATAAAATGGTCTTTTAAATAAACTGTATATTCAAAAGGTGAAAAGCTATGAAAAGCTAGAAGCAGGTTATACATAAAGACAATGTTATACTAGTTACCTGATGGCCTTTGTTCCCAATTATCTTCACATAGCTAGATATATAGATATATAATATTTTATATAATATGTGCATGTATGTATATGTATATGCATGCAAATTTATATATGTATAAATGCATATACAAATAAATGTGTATATCCATATGTGAGTGCATATATGCACTATATATATATATGTATATATATATCATGATTTTACATTTCATTTTATTTAATCATAGAAAACTGCAAAAATTAAATTTGGGTTTTAATGTTTCAGGGTGGGCTGAAAGCCAAATCCAAATCAATTAAGGATTTTTTTGAATAAGTTCAATTTCTTTGCTTTCTTCCTAAGATCCATTTGAGACCTTGAGAGAATGGAAACCTAGTTTGTAGAGGGGAAGGGAAGGGAAGGAGTTAAGAGCATTCAGGGATTCATTTATTGTTCAGCTGACTGGCTAGATTTAATAAAAGAAAAAAATGTTAATAATACCAATTAAAATTCAAAATATATCCTATACATGTATGCATATATACATATGTACATGCACATATGTACACACACAAATATATGTGATATGTGTTTTGGATAGCCTGATCTTAAATAATTACCATCACACAACCCCTAATCCTAATGGAAACTGTTTATACTGTAGAACTAACAGAAGGAAAAAAAGAAAAAAACCAGACAAAACCCTGCTTTGACTATGTCAAAGTCATACTAATTACAGTCATTTATGTGAACTGCTTGCCATTTAGGCCTAATTACCATAGAGTACAAAAACAATTATGTGTATCATTATATGCATGCAACTTTGTTGTAACTGTGTTGCTTAAGACAGTAAGCTCTAAACACTCAGCTTTATATAGTATTACATTCACAGTTTTTATTTTTATATTTTATTTTCTTATTTTAAAGAGAAGGGATTTTGGTCACCATTCTAACATCACAATACAAGATAAACAAATGAATACTTAACACTCCTTTTTACTTTGACAAGGAAGAGTTTGATCTTTATTAGCTAAAAGTCCCCTAACTACTACTACCTTTTCACTATGAATCTAATTGGATTTTCCTAGGAAAAAAAGTAAATAAATTGCTTAATGCTACTAGTATCTTCCCTCTAAGATTCCAATTTATCTTGTATACAGTTTATTTAGTTATTTTCCTCATTAGACAATGAGTTTCTTAAAATCAGGAATTGTCATTTGCTTTTATATCCCCATTGCTTAATGCAGTGCCAGGGATATAGTAGGTGTCTAATAAATAGATTTTGACTTGACTTGTAGCACTTTACTGCTATAAATGCTTCCTCATGACAGATAGTTTAAGTGAATCCCAAAGAGGTTAAGATTGCCAAGGTCATATGGCTTGTGGGTGTTTGGGTCTAGATTTGCATTTAGATCTGATTCTAGTATACTAGAACATAATAGAATTAGATGGTATACTAGAAAGAACTATCAGAGTGGAGAGAAAGGACATAGTTTAAGAGACTCCTGATTTGTCTATCATTGAGGAGATATCAAGTAAAGATTAATCTTTCAGCCCAATTTTCATGTGTCTATATTTTTAAATAATTGCTTAATGTGGAGGGAGCACATATAAAGCTATGTAGAACAGATGAGATTCAGGATGTTTGCAAACTTTTCTCTTTTTTTTCATACATTTTTGTAATTGTACTTGTAACTGAATAGCAGATTTAATCAGAGTGCCTCAAAGTGATTTCCAAATAGCGACATTATTCTTATTTTACATACAATTAAGTGACTCATGCAAGGTCACCAAAATAGCAACAAAATTAAGAATAATTTTCATGTCTGAAATTAAATGGCATTTGTGGGTTAGAGGAAGGAACCTGTGACAGGAATTTGGACTGATCTTGGCCTTGTTAATAATGCACTGTGTGATTTGGGGTAAGTGCAGCCACATCTCTAGGCTGCTTTTCTCATCCCTGAAATGAAGCATTATTTTGAAATAGTTTTTAAAGTCTCTCTCAGCATGAAGAAGCTATGTGAAGGCTTCAGCATTTTCAATGTATGATAAAACCTTATTAAGCCAGAACCAGCAGTTTGAAATTTATTATAATTCCAACAGGGATTAAGCTGCTTTTTCTTTATACAATCTATGGTAAATCACTTTGCTATGAAAAGTAATAGTGTAAACAAGACTGTAAGAGTGATGTTTAACCTATTTAAGAAATTGCCTGTTTTGATCACTTAGCTGTATCTACTTATATACTAACAATGGACATGCCAATTAAAAGCAAACTTTATCTATTCATTAAGCATGCTCCAGAGAATGTCTGCTTAGCCATGCTTTATTAGGTATTACCATGTGGGCATGAATATAATAAAGCTGTATTTCTTTAAAATAAATGTTTATTCCAGCTAGAAGTAATACTTTTTGCATAATTCTGAGGTTTTATTAGCTCAAACCAGGCTTCCCCCACACTGACTTCAAGTTAGAGAGGTTTACAGTATAAGGTATAATCATAAAGTAATGAGAATGATTTTCATATGTGAGCTGTAGAATGGAACACACTCACTTAAAGTAGTCTCAATTGTCTCTACACAGCTTTTTTCTTTGTGTAAAGTTGCCGTTGTTATAGTTTTTGGCCCCCTATAGGGATTATTGCTAACAGTAAGTCCTTCAAGAAGAATCTTGAAAAGATTCTTCAAATGACTATATTTCAGTTGTGTCCTAAGAAGACAGGGACTGATTTTTACTTTTTTTTATATCCCTCAAGCCTAACACAATGACTGAACTAACACAATGATAGAAAGTACTTAATAAATATTTGTTAAGTCACCTAGTGACTTCTATTTGCAGATGAAGAACAGATAAAGTTAAGAAGAAACATAAGATTAAGTTCTTTGCTCTGTAAGAGTTTGCAATATAGTTGAAGACAAAACAGAGTTTCTTAACATGACATATGAATAACATTTTGATAACTATATGTTAATATAATAGTTTCTTTTATAATACTACAGATTTTATTTTATGCATTTAAAAACAGAGCTCCAGAAGTTCCATCAAGCTGCCAAAGTAGTCTGCCACTTTAAATTAAGAAACCCTGATCTAAGACAGACACTTCTGGAACAATAATAAAATTTCTGATGTGTTTTATATGAAGGATAGTTGGTTCTTATAGACTAGTTGTAACAAATAGGGAATTTTCCCCAAGAAAAGTGAAATTTAAGCAGAGATTTGAAGGTTAGATAGGAATTTTTAGGTTGAGGTAGAATAGGGACAGCATTTCAGTTAAGAAAACAGAATAAACAGACTTTAGTGGGGGAAGCAAAAGTTGTATTTATATTTGATGATAGACTACATTGATTCAATTGTAAATGATAACACATGGGTTTAAAGCTGGGAATAAATATAATTAAAGTAACTATTGCCCAAAGAAGTTACCTAAGGTTACAACATAGGTTTTAAATGACAAAACTTTGAGCTGGATTCATACTCTCTGACTCCAAAATCAGTAAGGAGAAGGCTTATATAGAATAATAATAGTATATGAAGGTAGGTGACAGTGGATAGAGTTCTGGACTTGAAATCAGAAATATCTAAATTAGAACCCTGTCTCATGCATTTACTAACTCGCTATTCCTGGACAAATAAGTTAGCTTTGTGCCTCAGTTTGTAAAATAGAATTAGAAACAAGATTTCAAGGATCAAAAAAGATAACAATAAAGTATTACATTTAAAACATTATTTAAGAGCCAGATCGTTATTGTTATTGTTGTTTGCTATTGTTATTATTGTTATTAAGCAAGGCTAGAAAGTTAGGCTGTAGGAACTAGGGAAATTTTCTGATACAGGACAGAATGTTGAACATATCAAAACAGTGTTTTAGGAAGTATATCCCATTTGAGTATGCTAGTTTAATTTTAGCTATGATAAGCAAAATGAAAAAAACTGGCAAACCAGGTGGACCTACAAGATTAACCTGGTGCCAACTGGAGCCAAAAAGACCCCACTTAATTGAAATTGTTCTGTTGTGAGCAGATAAAGAGGCAAATTAGAATCAGAAGAGAAAGGATGCATTTATATGGACAGGATATAGGAAAATTTGGCAGAACTTGAAGTTTGACTGGATATAATAAGTCAAGGAGAGAGAAGGTTCAAGGAAAACTCTGAGTTCTTATGAGCCATAGCTTAAAAATATAATGAAGACTTTTATACAAAGTAACAATACTGCATAGCAGCCTAGCCACCAGATATGTGCAGCAAATATGTACAGCAATTGTAAGCCAGCACCTTCTTCAGGGGAAAATCCAGTGGTAGTTTGCTTCCAGGGTGTGCTGATTGGCTTTACCCACTCCCTACACATGTCTATAGTCATTATCTTGTATCCCAGAGGAAGGATCTTGGATCCTATATAAAGGTTGTTATTTATCAGTAAAAGTAGAATTTTATTATATTTGTCTCATCTTTAAGAATTTACTATTACTTAAAATTCATGCAGTTCTATTTACTACAATTAACAAATTATCCAGCAAGCAGAGTGCTAGAATTTACCTGTTAAATTCTTTCCTCTGACATCTGTGTGACAACAGAAAAGTTACTTAACATCTCTGAGCCTCCAGCATCTCTCTTAGATTCTAGATTCTAGATAATTTGTAATCTTTGTGGATGGAGAACATTGCTACACTGAGAAAACCATTCAACCATATATTTATCTGTCTTCTGTCCACTATTTACAAGATTCTTGGGAAATAGGAGATGAATTTGTAAAAACAAAGAATAGTGAAGATAGGATTGGTTCAGGAAAACATCATGGAGACAATGACATTTTCTGAAGGAAGTCTCTTTTCTCCCTAGAGATCCCCCTCTTCATCAAATGATGATGTATATATTTAACTTTTTTGTTTGTTTGTTTTTTGGTTTGGTTTGATTTTGATATTGTATCCCCAGTGCCTAGGGCCATGTTTTGTGTACAATTAACACTCAAATATTTATTAGATTAGATTGGAAATTTTATTTTCCTTTCACAATCTGGACTTAGTCTCTTAAAATTTTTTTTTTCTTATTATCCTTTTATATAAATCTCCAGAACTAGTTAAACTATACAATTATGTAAGGTCTCTTGAAAACAATTTGTACATTTCTGTCTCTCTGGGCCTCAAGTCCTGCAAGTCCCTTAAAAATAAAGATATCAGGGGCAGCTAAGTGGTTCAGTACATAGAGCACCAGCCCTGAAGTCAGAAGGACCTGAGTTCAAATCTGATCTCAGACACTTAGCACTTCTTAGCTGTGTGACCCTGGGCAAATTACTTAACCATATTTGCCTCAGCAAAGAAAAAAAAAAGATATAATACTTGAGGTGGATCCTTCTCAGGACCTGGCACAAAGAACACAATGGATGTTCAATTATTACTTCTTCATGTATTAGCAAGCTATTTTAGAATATTCTAGGTGGCAGTCTCATGAGAAAAAAAGAAAGCAGAAAGGACTCTGGCATTCAAAGTACTTTGTGGGGATTGCCTTGGCAATGAAAAAATAACTTACCCTCTCACTGCCTCTCAGCAACTGTTTATGGCTGTAAGTTACAGATGGGTCTCTAATCTAATACAATATCAGTAGTTTCTATATTGGAAGTTCTCCAGTAGATGAAATCATAGGCTTAGAACTAGGGAAAATATTTCAGGGCTAGCTTTAGTGCACTCAGATCCTTTGAAAAAATACCACTGGCTGCAGGGTTCAGAACAAGGTATCTTTTCTAATATTCTTTTTGGCCCTGTTTTTAGAGATAACTATGGAATGTGAAATTCCCTTTTAAATACTGATGTAGATGAGATATCTTTTTTAAAAAATATAGAAAAAGAAATGAGGTGGGAAGTTGAAAACTAATACCATGTCATAATCACTGTACTTGCTGCTACATAAAGGAATAGGTTCCCAAAGATGAGCATCAGCCTATCAATGTCTCCCCTGTTGAGAGCCACTGTGGGAGTCAGCTCTTTTCATTCTGACCTGCCTGGCCTCAGACATTACCAGATCGATGACATGTACTCCACAAGGGATTGAGGGCCTAGCAGCCAGTTTGATCATAAAGTAAGTATCAATAACTGCAACAATAACCTCAGATCCCAAAACACGTTTAAAAAAAAATTTCTACCCAAAACACTGAGCTTATTCTTTCCTATTTCAAAAGGGATTTAAGTTCACAAAGCAAAAAGGCTATTAACTCTATATAAATCATCCTAGTATTCTGTTGGACAGACATGGATGGCCTGTTTGTCCCCTACAATGTCACACAAAGCTCATAAAAATCTAGAAGCCTCAAGTCCACCAGTCCACGGAAAGGTAGGAAGATGAATTCTGAACTCCTTTCAATGTGGGTTTGGATTTGGAAGAAATGCTTCAGAACATCTGTAAAATTTTATAGAAAATCTGTAAAAAAAAATCATATTTGCATGATTTACCTCAATAGTCTAGCATGATAAGAGTGATTTGAAAATATTAAAATATTATAAAATAAACCCTGAATTGATTTTGTAAATATTAAAGTACTATATAGATGCTGAATTATTATTGATATTATTATTTTAAAAAATTATTATCAGTAGGGGAAACTAGGTGGTCAAGGATAGAATGCTTAGGAAGACCTGGGTTCACATCCAATCTCAGACACTTAATGAGCTTTGTGACCAGGGACAAGTCACTTAACCTTTGCCTCAGTTTCCTCTTCTATAAAATGAAAATAATAGTAGCAGCTATCTACCAAGGTTGTTGTGAGAATCAGATGAAATAATGATTGTAAAGTGTTTTTAGCATAGTGCCTGAAATATAATATCTAGAAATGATTGTTATTATTATTAACAATTATGTAGAAGCAGGTTTGCATAGTTAATAGAGTTCTCATAGCTGACTGATGTTCCCCTCTAAAACTTTTAAGTTTCAGAGGTGTCCATCTATCTGTTTTGGTGGAAGTTCCTGCTAATAATGCTAATAATGCATCTGCAAATTCCCTATAATGATGAAACCAGAAAGCTAGACCTACCCCACCAAGATCAATCACTATATCAACAGAAAGAAACGTGAAAGAGCATTTATAAGTAAAGAAACTCTTGCTAAGTAAATGCATTATTTAGGATTGATACAAATAGCCCATCAAAGGGTTGGAGCCCATTAAAATTCATAGTGACAGAGAAGAGACTTGTATATGGTTATGAAGAGTTAAGACATGTGCAGCAGCAGAACTGTTTCTGAACCACTCTGGCTGAAACATTTGGTCAAACTGATCTGTAACAGTCTGTCTACACAGTGGGACATTTGGCAGAGTACCAGAAATAGGCATGGTATCACAAAGAAAAATTTGCTTTTTTTTCTCTGGGTTTTCTAAATATCAACAGAATTAATGTCCCAAGCACTAGCCTGCAAGGCAAGTTTCATCACTGCCTACCTATATTAGCTGACCTTGATCTTCTATAACTGGCTGACTTACCAGATGTAATATTGCTCTTGGGCAACTATTTCCAGCATGCAAAAAGTTGATTTGTGGTCCCACTGTAATCAGACCCTGGAGGGAAATTGAGAATAAGAGACATAGCACCAAAAGTAGTCTAATACCTTTCCAGAGTCAAAGAAGTAACCTATGCCTTGTTATGGACACTAGAAGGGATATCATCCAAAGTGAAAAGACAAAGAAAATGATATATCAAAAACATTTAGAGATGCTGAATGGAACAACCCTGTAAAAAACGTGTCAGTTTGCCAAACCCAGAAAAAGACATGTCACCATGAAATCTGGGATCAGATAAAGCAAATGGGAAGATCATGTTCTCAGGTCAAGAAAGCAGAGGTGTCAAATGAAAGTATTCATAAGCATATACACATTCATACACACAGAAGCTCATACACATACCACAGAACAGAAAAACAAATAAACAAAAATAGAGTGGATCAGTTGGCATGACCAAAATGATTTGAGAAAGACTGAATTGAATCTCCTTTTGAAGATACTATATGAGTCTCCTTGAATGACTTTGATTTAAAGAATACTTCCCTTGGGCTGGTGATTGGATCCTAATATTTTATAATAATACCAGGCTGAAGGAATTAATTATGGGCCTCTATATGGTCTAATTGCCTAGGGATAAAAATAGCATAACTCTATCCAAGCTGAATAGTCTTAATCCAAGTCCTAGGCAGGAAACATTGACACAAGATGGCTAGTAGCATTAGATAATTGGGGGGGGGGGGGAGAGAAAGAGAGAGAGAGAGAGAGAAAGAGAGAGAGAGAGAGAGAAACAGAGAGACAGAGAGAGAGACAGAGACAGAGAGACAGAGAGAGAAAGATAGTACAAAATACAGAATACCAAATTCTCCTGCTGATCACGTGCTTTTTGTGGGTAAAATTACCCACATTCAATTTACTTAATTTCCTTTTGTAAATATTTGTTATACAAAATTTATATACAAAGCACTATGATAGGACCCACAGAAATGCACACTTAGTTTAGTTAAGACTTGTTATTATTCTTATTAATTCAGTTATTCTTGTTCACATGGAACTTACAGTTTAGTGTAATAAGACACACTATAATTATAATATATAATTACATGTACATTATAAGTCCACTAAAGTATATCAGAAAGGTACAAAACAAAATCTTATGCAAGATTTATTTATTTGGATTTTATTTTTAGAGTATTTTATTTTTCCAAATACATGCAAAGATAGTTTTCAACATTCATCTTTGCATAACCTTGTGTTCCAAATTTTTCTTCCTCTCTCCACCACTCTCCCAAGATAGAAAACAATCCTATATAGGTTAAACATATGAATTCTTATAAACATATTTCCATATTCATCCTGTTGCACAAGAATAATCAAAACAAAAGGGGGAAAATATGATAAAGAAAAAAAAAACACAAGCAAACAAACAACAACAGAAGATGAAAATACTATGCTTTGACCCATATTTAGTCTTCATAGCTCTCTCTCTGGATGCAGATGGCTCTTTCCATCACAAGTCTATTGGAGTAATGAAAGATTTAGATGGTTAAGAATTTTTCTAAATAGAAAGATCAGAGAAGGCTTTATTAATGTAAACGTGAAGTGATAGATGATTTAGACATAGAGGAAAATGAGAAAAAGAATGGATAAAAGAGAAAATGAGGTGTTATGAAGGGTTGGAGAGTAGTACAGTTTGGTTGGAACAAAGAGTATTAAGAGAGGAGTATTATGAGCTAAGGTTGGAACCAAAAGGAAAGACAAGAATACAGAAGGCCTAAATTCTAGGCAAATGGAATTTTGCACATTAAGAAAGAGAGAACCAGTGAAAAATGTTAAGTGGAGGAATGAAATAAGCCAGATATATGTAGAAGGGAGATAAATCTGGAAATTCTCTCGATTGATTGGAGCTGGTGAAGTTAGAAGCAGTAGACTAGTTTTGAGGATGATATAATAGTAGGAAGGGGTGCTAATGAGCTCTTGTATGTAATAGGGTAATATTAATTTGAATAAAGAGAAAGCAAGTAGGAAAGATGCTTCTGAGATGGAACTGACATAACTTAATATCTGTTCAATATAGTTGGCAAAGTTCTGCAGGTCAGGCATAAACATATATATATATATATATATATATATGTAAATGCATATATATCCATATATATGTGTATATATATATATATATATATATATATATATATATATATATATATATAGTCCTATAATTTCATTATGTAGAATATTAACAGATTATTATCCAAGCCAGATCAATTCAATCAAATGTAGAATAATATAATTGCTATGCATATAGAATCAGGTATAAATTTTGGCTCATGCTATCAATTTAGTCCAATCCTTATTATTTACAAAATCCAGATAGATTATTGAGTTAATTATTTTCTTGATTCAACATTAAATTAAGCAGAAAAGGAGATGTACTGGTCATGTAATGAAAATGAGAGAAAAAAGGCTAAACATCAATGAAAAGAATAAGAAGAAGGGTTTCAATATATGGGATGGTAGCAAAGTATGTTCTAGTTCTTTCCCAGATCCAGGACCATTGCATCACTCCTCAGTATTCTAGAAGAGAAAATTAATTGGTTGGAAAATTCTCTCTATTGCCATTAAGTTGAGTCCCTACCAGCTATATTGCCTCCATTGTTCAAAGTAAGTGGCTGGTGCTACTCTTCCATTAAATCACTAAACATTGATTAAACAAGGTATGACAGGGAGAAAAAAATGGACTTATTATGTGCCAGGCAATATATTAAGTGCTAGGTATATAAATGTAAGCAAAAGAAAGAAAATCCCTACTCTCAAGAAGGTGGCATTCTAGAAAGGGAAGATAAAAGGGAGCTCAAAACATAGGTAGAGGAGAGAAGGATAGGTACTCATGCAGGGGCATAAACCTGGAGGATGGAAAATCAAAAGCCAGAGCAATGAGAGAAATGAAGATTGCCTAGCCTGGACTCCTCCAGAAATGAAGTCTCTGGGAGGAATTCACCAGTCTGGCATAGTAGAGGGCAACTGTAAAATGAGAAGGCCCAAGAGATAATGGAAGTTCCCAGGTGATACAACAGCTGAACCAGTATATTCACTTCAAGAAATGACAGGAACAAACTACCAATGCTGTCCTAAGTACCTTCTGGGTATAGTCTCCCTTAGCCTCTTAGTCTCTGGGGAAGAAGAGGCTCAAAACTTAACTAGATTCCTACATAGCAAGATGTGACATTACTTTTTTGAGGTCCTGAAGATCATTCCTTTGTATTTCTGAGCTTCAATATGGGCTGGATGTAAAAACTAGCCAATATTCCTATTTCTAGATTCTCTCAACCTTTTAAAATCCTATAGTCATGAAGATTCTACTCTAACTAAAAATGAAAAGTATCAAACAAAAAGGCCAAGAATTGAGGCTTGCTTTTTGAGACCCACATGTCTTCAAAGTAGTGCATGGCTTCTCATTAGGTGCTATGAGAGAGAGGGAAACAGTTCCTCAGACATAAATGAAATAAAGAAATAGTGGATGACAAAACCATTTTTTGGATTAACCAGCTGTTCTGTGAATGTAGTCAGTTGAAAAAGATTTCTCAGGTCCATGTGATTAGCCAACCAAGTAGGTACAGAATATCTACACATACTCCAGTTTTTGTAATGTACTTCCCTTACTTGTTATAACAATTCTCCTTGAAGCAAGTTCTTCCTATGAAGAAGCTGCAGTAGTTCTCATCTTTCCATATGCAGTTCTGCTTGCTTTCAACTCTACAAAATACCTCTTTCAGGATACTTCAGATTTTATCACCATGCAGCTAACTCAGCCTTGAGTATTCAACATCTTCCCATCTCTTTCAGTCTCTTTCCTCTCTGATTCAAGGGCTAGAGGGTAGAAAACTAAAGTCCACCCAAAACTTTCTCTCTAGAAAAAAAAGCTTAAACTTTTTTGTTTTCAAAATACATGTACAGATAGTTTGCAACATTCACCCTTGCAAAATCTTGTGTTCCCAAATTTTTTTCTTCCTTCCTTTCCCTCCCCTCTCCTCTATATGGCAAGTAATCCAATATATGTTACACATGTACGTTTTCTATACATTTTTCCACAATTATCATGCTGTGCAAGAAAAATAAGATCAAAAAGAAAAAAATGATAAAGGAAACAAAATGCAAGCAAACAACAATAGCAACAAAAGTGAAAATACTATGTCATTATCCACACTAAGTTCCCACAGTCTTCTTTCTGGGTGTAGATGACTCTCTCCATCACAAGATCAATGGAACTGGTCTAAATCATCTCATTGTTTAAAAGTGCCTTGTCCATCAGAACTGACCATCACATGATCTTGTTGCCATGTAGAATGATCTCCAGGTTCTGCTCACTTCATTTAACATCAATTGATGTAGGCCTTTCTGAAATCATCCTGCTGATTGCAAAACTTTCTTTATAGAGGACAGAAATTAGAATTTTCAAATTACACCCTTTCCATTGGAAGTTTTACTTGGTTTCACCACCATTGAACAAGATGACTTACAAGGCTAGGCATTTTCATCCCCATTTTTAGCTTTCTTTTTTTGTATGACCACCTCCTCCCCATTATATTGAAGGCTCCTTGAGGCCAAGGGCTGTTTTTCTTTTTATTTGTTTCCCCAGCACCAACACAGTGCCCGTCACATAGTGGGTGCTTAATAAATGTTTGTTGAATTGAAGTAAGCTTATGGGTTATGTACTTGTACAGAACCTGAATGATCTGTATGCAAAGGATCTATGGTAAAACAGAGATGGAAACTCTACTGGATGAGAAGGTATGGTACTTTTGATATGAACAAGTAGAGAACAGTAATGCATAGACACATCAAAGAATATTTTAATCACTTTTCTATTTAGAGCTGTAGTCTTGAAATCAGACTTATAGAACAAAGAATAGAGGGAATAATTATCTTGTGTATCTGGGAAATGTGGATAATAAACAGGGATCTCATTGAGTAAATTGGAAAGAAATATTTTAAAACTTCAAGATCTTTATGTTGGTTTAAATTTGAAAATGATCTCTGATAACAGGAGAGATTTAAGTAAAAGGGTGCTAGGGTAAACAAAATCATCTTCATTTCAACAGATCTTCAATAGAGTAGATATATAAAAATGGAAGCCCGGGTCGCTGAGTTTAGTTCAGTTCAATATTTGTTAAGAATCATGTTTTATGCATCACTGGGATTACAAAATTAATAAAGGACATCCATTCAGTCAAAAGATAAGCATAATACAAATGAAAATGAGATAAAAGAGGAGTCAAGATGTTGAGACAGGCAAAGAAAGAAGACCTGGATTTGAATCCCAGCTATTACTTTCTATATGACTAGCCAAAACACTTAACAATCTAACATTCAAAGAAACCCACAATCACCCATATAGTAAGTATCGAAGGAAAAATACAAACTTCAGGTCTTCCCAACATTAAATCTGACACTCTGATCACTAAGCCATTTAGCTAATAATTCATCAGGTAGAAAGATTATCATCACAAAAAGAGTCCAGAAACAAAAAGTCAAAGAATCAGATCATTTTCATTATCTTATGGCATGATAGAGAGAGTAGCATCTAGTCAGGTTGTTCTGGGCTCAAATTCCATCCTCTCATTATGTGGTCTAATCTTTGATTGTTCAGGCAACCAACTATCATTTGTAGAACTGTTGCTTAATCTGTATTAGTGGATAGTTTTCCCCAAGAAGATCCTATACAGAAAAAAATCACTGTTCTGGATCAATTTCCTTTTCCTCTTTCCCACTCCCCCACCAAATTAAAATCAGTTAACCAGTTTGGATAACAGACTTGTTTTTCCCAAAAAAAGTTTTTTTAATATGATTGACTTAAATATTTTAGTGGGCATATTGGACCCAGGAGAACTAGCTTCTAAATGCTAGCTCACAGCATTTGGAGCTGGAAGTGGACTTTTAATGGCTCCTTCCAAGCATGGGGAAACTGATATAAGAGAGAAAATATTCTGACCATGATCAGACAGGCAGGATGGAGAAGGTTTCATACATAGTTCTCACTCTCTTCTTCCAGGAGATCATTGTACACAGCAACATTAATATTATATGACTATCAATTCTGATGAATATCACTCTTTCCAACAAGGAGATGACTGAAGACAGTTCCTAAGATGTTGTGATGAAGAGAGCCATCTATACCCAGAGAGAGGACTGTGTGAACTGAGTATGGACCACAACATAACATTCTCACTCTTTTTATCGCTGTTCCCTTGCAGTTTGATTTCTTACTCATTTTCTTTCCTTTTTGATCTGATTTTTCTTGTGCAACAAGAGAATTACTTAAATATATTTACACATATTGGATTTAACATATATTTTAATATGTATAATATATATATTGAATTACTTGCCATCTAGGGGAGAGGGGTACGGAGAAGGAGGGGAAAATCTGAAACACAAAGCTATGCAAGGATCAATATTGAAAAATTATCTGTCCATATGTTTTGAAACTATCAAGCTTTATAAAAATAGTTACTGTTCTTTTCACTAGTTTTCTGAAACAATGATATTTTACCTCTCTAAGCCTTAGTTTTCTCATTTTCAAGATAAGAAGATTGAATTCACTGGTCTTCATGAGCCTAGATATGGTAGGATTAATACTAATAAATTTCAGTTTCTAGCCATCCCTGGACATTTTGGGAATGGCAGCTGTCCCCTTATTTTTCCCTTCCCCATCACAATCCCATGCTTTGTGTATTTCTATGAACTGAGGATTTTCAGACTAGATAGTTACAAGAAAAAAAAATTTCTGAGGATGGGGTGAGGGAAGAAAAGGGGAACAGAAGTTCCAATCCCTGTCACCAAAACAAATAAACCCAATACCTCCTTTGTCTTTGCTTTAAGGATCTCTTTGTAAATGTAGTTTGGTTAAGGAAAGAGTAGCTTGGAGCGAGTTTCATCACCCAGTTCAGGAAGCTGCAAGCTCTGATGTTTTTCTGGGTGTGAAACTGGAAATTTCCACTTAGGGTCTTTCTGGAGCCACCAGATGGGGCTGTTTCTCAGCTTTGTGATGAGATGCTTGGACAGGAGGCTATCACAGATGCACTGCGTGTTTATCAGACTGCTGTTAAATCTTTTCAAAATCTGTAGATTTTGAAGATCTACTTTTATTTATTTAATTTGTACTTAGAAATGACAAATGGAGTAATCACCCAAGATGGGGGTGGGTGGGAGGGAGAGACACCAGAATTAAAAATTGGAAAGTTACCTGCCTTTTAACTCCCATAATTGCTTTTTAAAATGAAATTCTCCTTGAATACCTTCTGGTCTTCTTTTCTCTTCTCTTTTTCTCCTTTTCCTTTCCTCTCCTCCAGAGAAGACGTCATGAACCTCCATCTTTGCAGCAGTTTTTTGGCCTCAGGGATTTGGTTTCTGTCTGCTAACGCTTGTATTTCTCTCCAGCACAGAAGTTCCTGGGAAGGACTGATCATGCCCTTTGCTTTGTTTGCAGACACATAAGGCGGTCAGGGGAGCTGAGCTGAGCCCTCACCATGACACCAGGTGGCTAGCTGATTCGCACCTCTCTGAATCGCAATTACTTGATGAGTAAAATTAAGGAATCACTTCCAGCAGTCTTATTCAAACCTTCTCTTCTTGTAGTTAAAAAGGAGCTTTTGCAGGACTTAACACAAAGCATGTACTAGAATATCACTGGACTAGCCCAGGAAGATCAAACTCGAGTCCCTTTTGGACTGACTCCTCACCCCTTCCCCTATCCTTCACCTTCTACCCCACTTCTTTTATTCAATTCCTTGTCCTTTTGTTTCCCCAATTAGATGAACACATATTTGGGGAGATTTAAAGATTTAGATGGTAGGCCTGTACTAAATACATTTGAAACATTGAATGCAAGTAGGCTTTGAGGCTGCTGAATAAAGGAAGTGAGTAAACTTTGATTCTCTCCTATGTGTCAGACTTATCTCTGTTCCCATGTCTTAGAAGCTTCATGCTTTCCTCTTGGTGCCCAAAATAGTACTGGTAACCCACCTGAGTCATATCCCATCCTCCTACCTTCCTCTTTCCTGGAAAATGTATCTATTCTGTGTTTCATTATCCCCAGAGTCTTGCATTCTGTTTTTCACATTATAGATACCTGGAAAAACTAGACAGTACTATTGGTTTAATGTAACATTATTGCATATGTATAAAGCTGTATGCTTTTCAAACCAGTTTCACATTTAAAAGCCCATCCTACCCGAGGTAGGGTCATCCTAGCATGAGTTGGGCAATAATTTTTCTATGAAAAGTTGAGACCAGAACATAGATCTCCTGATTCCTAGCATAGGGTTTTTTATATCATTGTTATCTACATAGCAAAAGACTTACAAAGACATAATTCTTTGAATCAAAGGAATAATTATCTAATGATAGGAATTCTAGGCACTGCAGCTGGCTGGGGTTGGGGTGGGGAATAAGAAATAACTCTGAGTAAGTCCAGTTTTGTTAGTTCATTATGCAGTACTTTCTATAAGCCCAAAAGTTAAGGAAAAGTTAAATTGCAGTAACATTTCCCAATACGTAGTATAAATATAAACTACTATTTTCCATGCTTGGCAAGTGAAGTTTATTCAACAAAGGGAGCATATTGAAAGGTCAATGCCTGAATATCACATTTTTGACCATTCAAGGATACATGTCATTCTCCTGACAGTGGTCATCTTTTCCTGTTGCTGTATATGATGATCTCCTGGTTCTGCTCATTTCATTCAGCATCAGTTCAGTAAGTCTCTCCAGGCCTCTCTAAAATCATCCTGCTGCTGTTTATTACAGAACAATAATATCCTATAAAATTCATATACCAAAACTTATTCAGCCATTCTCCAACTGATAGACATCTATTGAAGTTTCCAGTTTCTTGCTACTACAAGAAGGGCTGAGTGGTTACAAGAAGGTCGGAGTGGTCATTTTTTTTTCCAAAGAGGAAATAGCTGAGGGAAGCATCTCCCACTGGGTACTTAGAGCCTAGACCTCTCAGTGACTCCAGCCCTATTGAACTCACAAGGGAGCCACTCATCCTTCTCAGTATTTCTGTTCTGTCACTTGTATTTAGGGAAAGACATGCAGTGTAGAAGTGGTACCTGGGCTTGATCTCTATTCTCAAGACATAGAAAAATGCCTGCTTTCCTTGTCACCCTCCTCAGTTGTTGCTGGGAAGAGGGAAGAGAAGGCAATGCTATCCCTTCCTCTACTAGAAGTCTATAGGAAAACCTACAGAGTTCCAGACTGGATAAAAGAGGGAAAGAGAACAAAAGAAGTCATTTCTTCCTCTTAGGCCACCTGGATAGGCTTCCTGCTTAGCCACTACTCATCTTTGACAGAGCCCCCAGAGATAAGATTAATCCATGACTAACCAAGAATCTATTTCCTTTTACAAGGATGTGGAAAATATTTGTTGCAGAAAATAGTCTGACCATGGGGCCCAGGCTCAGGTTCAACACCATGGTCTGGACCACATCCAGTAGGCCAGGGGGAGCTGATTATTAAACAAAAGCAATTCTAACTCCATTTAAGTTAGCCCTTAGTACAAGGAAGAGATACTATATATATATATATATATACATATATATATATATATATATGTATATATATATATATATGTATATATATATGTATATATATATATATATATTTTTTTTTTAATCACAGATTTAAAGTTGTAAGTGATCTTAAAGCTTTTGAATCCAACCCAACACCTCTTGTAAGACCACTCTAAATTCCACCCCTCTCATTTTATACAATGGATGAAATGCTGAGATTGGAGTCAGGAAGACCTGAATTCAAATCCTATCTCAGTTACTAATCTTATACCGAAATCACTTAGACTTTCTACTCATTTTTTAAAATCTCTAACATGATGGATTAGATATAATGTTCCTTATAACTCTAATTGTACAACCTTATAAAACTAAAGCTTAGGGAGATTAAATCTTTTGCCCATGGTCACCCAGATGGCAAGTATCAGAAATAGGTTTTGACTTCAGGGTCAATGCTTTTTTCTACTGTCCCCCTCTGGAAAAAATGGGGGGACCCATGCAGCTTAGAAGCTCTAGGTTTTGGGATCAAATCTCAATCCTTTCCAGATCCAGAGTCCAGCTACAAGATGGATAGTACATAAACAAGAAAATATTTGAATTCAAGTCTGATGATTTTGGAACCAATACCTCCTCCACTGCATCGTGTTGTCTCACGTCTTACTGGAAGACTACAATTCACTTGGAGACTGCAGAGAAATTCATGACTGAGCAAGATTAATGCATGAATGAAGTTTTATTGGTTATTTAAAACATATTTGAATATTTTCAAGAGTTGTTGGAACTATCTCAATATGAATTTATATGAGGTTACTTATACAATTTCCTACCCTCTTAAACAGAGGAAATTAAATATAATTTAGCATCTCCCAGGATAATTTAAGTTTTATCTTTATAAATAGCCATTATCACACTTTACTGCAATGTAGAGATGCCCTCAGGGACAATTGAGGTGTATAGTACTTTTTCATTCCCACTCTTTTTGATCCCACAATCATTTTTAGGGCGTTGTTTTAATTGTTTCTTGGCTTATTATGTTGTTTTTATATTTACATTTTATTTTTATTTTTTCTGATCTCCTTTGTTTGTATCTGCTAGTGCTTCTCAGTACCAGCTACATTCCTATCTCTTGTAAACGCATCTATATGTACTTTATATCCTCCCATTTTTGTATTATAAAATTGAGGATTTAAAGCTAAAAGAGACTTTAGAAGTTACTTTGTCTCCCCTCTTATTTTACAGATTTAGAAACTGAGATTTATCATGGCTAATTGATTTGTTTAGGATCATGTTGGTGGCAAGTGACCAAGAATTAGATAAGTATGACTCAAAAGTAAGCAGATTTTTCATCCCACTATACTATACTGTATTTCACACACACACACACACACACACACACACACACACACACACACACACACACACCCCCCCCTCATATTACCACCACTGTCACCATTACTACCATTTTCTAATTCATTACAGACTGAAAAAAACATATAACCTTCCCTGTAACTAAAGTTGTTTGTAAATGAAGAGTCAGTAGATCCTCTCCAACAGAAGTCTCTCTCCAAGAGAAACAAATGAACAAAATCAAAGAAAAGCACATGGGCTTTAGCTTATGAACCTTTTGACAGCAATTTTATTAGGTACTAAGGGAAAGAGGAATGGAAAGGAAGGGTTGCTTTGCTCCCACTATTCCCTCTCCTCCCACCATAAAATCTATTGCCAGAATACATAATTTGCCACATTGGAGAGTTAAAGCCAAAAGGTTAAGTTGAAAGTTGTCTTATTTTAAAATTGGTTTAGCACCATAACCTGTTGCCACTGTTACAGGTCAGAGAAGGATAGAGAAACAGTTTACTAAGGGTTTTTTATTATATATATATATATATATATATATATATATATATATATATATATATATATATATACCCACAAACACACACACACACACACACACACACACACACACACACACACACACACACTCATTCACAACAACCTCGAAGTCAAGGAGCTTATATCTTACCAGTAGTGGAAGGTAGAAAAAATATTTTAACTAAACAAGCAAAAATACAAAAAAATATGCAAACTAAATCAAAATTAATTGGGGGATGGGGGATAGGGATCATGGTAAAAAGTAACCATGAAAAGATGGATGTAGAAAGTGGCACCTGAGTTGAACTCTGAAGGAAGCTAGATAGAGGGGATGGAAGGAGATTATTTCAGGTATGAGGGAAAGTCTATAAAAGGGAAGTTGGGAAACAGAATAATGTGTGGAGGGCAAATCACAGAGGTCAATTTGACTAGAATATGGAGTCCATGAGAGCCATGCAAATGAAATAATTTCAGAAAGAGAAATTGGTTCCAGATTGTGAAGGACTAAATGACTAACAGAAGACTTTGTATTTGTTAATGTATTCTAGTGGCAATAGGGAGCCATTATAGTTTCTTGAGCAGGGTATGATATGATAGAGCTGTACTTTAGGAGTATTACATAGCAGTTGTGTTGAGTACAAAATTCTCTGAATTCCTATTAAATTTAATGTTTTGCAATTCTGATTTGGCCCTTGATATCTCTTTTTCTCTCTGTAAGGTGAACTTTTTATCTTCCCCCAAAAAAGAATAATTATTGTAAATGCCCAAATTAATTACAAAGGAAATATGAAAGAATACTCTTATCTGCATCCAGAGAAAGAATAAATAGAAGAATTTTTAGAATGGTTATACATAAAACCTATTTGTAGATATCTCTAGAGGAGATAGGGGAGGAAGGAAAAAAGAGTTACATGACACCTTTACTACATATTTAAATGGAATAGCAAATTGTACATAACAGATTTGTAATCTACAATCATCTTTTATCTTATTCTTCTATGTCATGGAAATACTTATTTTAGTTCTTCTTAAGTTCATAATAAAATAAATTAATTGAAGACAATCACCTGATCTTATATTTTGTCCTTAAAAACCATAGTAAAGGACTAGTTGTATTGTAGTGTGATATGTGCCAGCCTGGTAAGCTGTACTTCCCAGACTCAACTTGGTATGGGAAAAGGCAAACCAAAACTTGGATTAGTTCAGAATTCAACCTCTGATTCTTGATAACTAGATAATCTTCACTAAGTCACTTTATAACACATACAGCATTCTGTTTCTCTGAATCTCAATTTCCTCATTTGTAAAATGGGAATAATGGAATAATGTGAGGAATACTTATCTCACAGGACTTTGTGAGGACAGTACTTAGTAAACTCTAAAGCTCTCTAGTATGACTGGTTAGTATAATTATCTCACTTCTTTTTGTTTCTGGTAAGATCCTGGTTAATCAGTCATTTAACATTTATTTATTCTCAATTAAGTTAGTTAACAAGCATTTATTTATTAAACTCTGACTATGCCGGACATTGTGCTCAGCTCTAAAGAATATAAATACAAAAAAGAAAGGACCTGTTCTGAAGGGAATTTCACTCAAATGGAGAGACAATATATAAAAGGAAACTGAAATGGAAAAAGGTATCCCACAAAGGGGCACAATGGAGAAGTCTGAAAGAACTATGGCTGATAGGAAACAAAAAGATACTTCCTTAAATTGAATTTAAATTCCTTAAATATCTTCTATTAAATACCAAGCACTGGGATAAATATTGGAAAGAAATCTTCTAGAATCTACTAAGTGACAGATTACTTAAAATATCCTAAATCAGCATAACATATTATGAAAAAGTATTCAATCTAAAATCAATACCACTGCTGTAATTTTGGGAAAATGTCAGTCCCTCTGAGATTCCATGTTCTCAGTGTTTTCATTGTCTGTAAGGTGAAGGATCATTTACTAGAACCTAAATTTCCTTCTAGCTCAAAAACCTAGGTTGGAGAGATAAGTGCTTCTGCAATAATCTCCCCGAGTTGGGTCTCTCACCAAGCTTTAAGCAGGTGGCTGTGCATTGCAATATTGCATGGCAGCTGTGAGCTGGGTCTGTGTTTATTAGGATCAGATGGGATTGAGAGATGTGGTGGCTCTGATCTATAGCAGCTTATGAAACTGCTGCTTGAGTAGCAGAGG
This sequence comes from Sminthopsis crassicaudata, assembly GCF_048593235.1. Lineage (NCBI taxonomy): Eukaryota > Metazoa > Chordata > Mammalia > Dasyuromorphia > Dasyuridae > Sminthopsis > Sminthopsis crassicaudata. Next base: position 362,203,312 of record NC_133617.1, read on the forward strand.
TTGGCAAACTCAGGTCCCTGCTTCTCAATAACAATGACTTGTTTGTATACTTCTCAGAGGCAGAAAATGTGCCTGATTTCATCTTTGTATCCCCCATCACCTACCACAATAACTTGCCCAGACTAGGGCCTTCATGGAGTTATTAAATACTGCACAGCATATTGGATAGCCCTGAAACCCTAGGTCATAGCCAGCTGTGTTCTTGCAAATGAGTTATAGGAAACTACTGAAATCCCTTCATCCATGTAATGAATGCCAACAGGAACACTTAAGGATAGCACATTAATAGGTTTTTTAAACAAGATTTAAGTCAAAGTCTAGAATCAGCAAGTCACAAAATGTTAGAATTAGAAGGAGTTGAAAATATAGCCTCTTCTAGCTCCCTTCATTTCACAACCAGCTCAACCCTCTCAGTTTCTCACAGTGCAGAAAATTAGACCCTATGGGACAAAGTGACTTCTCTGAAGTTACTAAAATTGAAGTAATGGTATAACCAAAATCAGAACCTGGTTTGACAGTTTGATACCTAGTTCATTGCTCTTTTCATCTCATATCATTACAGAGGCAGATCGGAGGCACAGTGGATTGAACACTGGACCTTAAGTTAGGAAGATCTGACTTCAAATACAGCCTTACCCTCTTAATGTCCTAGCTATGTAACACTTGGACACTTAAACTTCTGTCTCGGTTTCCTTAACTGTAAAAGAGTGATTATAATAGCTCCTGCTTCCCAGAGTTGTCATTAGAATCAAATGAAATAATATTTGCAAAGTGCTTGGGAAATACGAGGCACATCATAAATGTTCCCTCCCTCCTTGTTGAAATTTCAAGGTGCTGATCCTTCTGCACTATAAAAAAATGTCAACCATAATATCATGAGGTCCTATGGGGACATTTCTGGACCAGGAGTCAGAAGCTCTGTGTTTTAGGCTCATTTCTGCCACTACACTTATTGGGTATTTTGGGCAAATCACTGAACCAGATCCTGTGCCTTGCTTCCTTATTAAATCCTCTTACCAACCTCCTAGTCTTGGTGTGAGAATCAAGTGAATGATATATACATAATTGTATTCTCTGTTCCTTGGCATATCTGGGTTAAGACCAAGTGTAAATGATAATTGTATATGAGATCACTTTTGTAGTAGAAAGACCCAAAGCAAATAATAAACATTAATTGAGAATAGTGATATTGATGCATCAGTTGGGAGAGGCATTGGAGGGTGATGATATGAGTTAAATGGGGAAAGCTTGTAATTGAAAATGAGATGTAAGAAAAAAGAAAACAACACAAACTTGAATGTCTCCAAATTACACTCAAAAGATTCAAAGGTCAAAAATTTATTCATTTTAAGGACATTCTATGCAGCAGGAGAACAGAGATTTGTAAAATAGTGGCCAATATGTAGGTGAATTAAACATCTGGAGCAGACTAAATTGAATCCCCTTCAGAAGCAGCTCAATCCCCGATAGAAGCAATACTATTGGATAGAACAGAATGTGCCGTATAACTATGGTAAATAGGGGATGCATTAACCCATTAATTTTAAGAGTTTCAATCTCACTTTTATTTATATTTAAGCTTTTAATCCTGGAATAATTAGTCATTACTAGTATTTAATGACTGGTTTGCTAATTGGGTATCCCTAGATGGAGCTGAAAGCAGTTAATATTCCAACAAACTGGTCATTAACTATGTTAATGATCAAATTCTCTGGGATTATTTCTATTATAAGCCATAATTAACAGTTTATAATAGCTATTTTTGTACTTTTTTCTTTTTAGTAAAAAAAGAAAATATCCTCATGGTCTATGGAAAAGCAATAAATCCAGGCTTCTCTATTATTTCCTCAGACAGAAAAAAAAAAAAAAAAAAAAAACATGTTGTGAGAGAAGCTTTGCTTTCTTAGTTATTCAGGGCAGGAAGGAATCTCAGAGGCTATCTTGTCCAATACCTTAATTTCATGTGAAGAAACTGGATCCCGGGGAAAAGGAACTTGCTCAAGATCATAGAGCTAGGAAAGGGCAGAGCCTGGGTTTGAACCTACCTTCTTTTACTGCAAATCTAGAGCATTTCCCATAATACCATGCTGTCAATCTCATCCCCTGGGAAGCCTGTGCTAAAGGGAATTTTTATCAGTCAAGGATGTAGAACATCAAGTTTTCAAAATCAATCAATCAACAAGCTAAAAGTGTCTACTACATGTCAGTCACTTTGCTAGCTCCTAGGAATACAAAAGCAACAATGAATCAGTACCTCCCTGCCCTCAGAAAGTTTACACTCTTTTGAGGTATTAGGGAGATCATATTGAAGAAAATGGGACATCCAATAGAATTGAGAAGAATTAAGAATCTAATCTAATTTAGAATTAGATTAGAAATCCCAAGTCTAAGTGTGAAAAAAGTACTAAAAAGCAAGTGCTTTTGGGGGTTCAGCATCTGGGAGTTGGAAACCTCCTTCCTGATGGCTTTATCTTCTGGGTTTGCCTCATCTCCCTCAGAGACGCAGAAAGGAGACAGCTATTGAGCCACTGTTAAGCATGAGTTCAGTCTATTCTAGAATGTCCAAACCACAATTTACAGATCCATTATCGGGAAAGATACCATCTCTCTTCTACCACTGGCTGTCAAGCATTTGAAATGACCAGTCAGAGACACCAATTCTATTGTCTCCAAACTAATGATACTCTGTTTCATCACAGGACACTTGAAAATGATGAAATGAGAGTAAATAAGGTTAATTGACTTGTCCAGGAGCTCACAGCCAGATTTGAACAAAGGAAGATGCATCTTCCTTTCTCCAGGCCTAGCATTCTATCCACTGAGCCTCCTTGATGTCCTAAGTCACTATCTATTGAGTCAAAATCCCATTTCTTTACATGTACTATACTTACATTCCTATCCACTTAAGTGCTGCCCTTCAACATTATGTGTTCTTGTTTATTCTCACATTTCACTGGGCCCTCTGGAAATGCTTCTCTGTTGTTAAATTCCCATCAATTAGCACTATTTTCTGGTGCTAATGGGTGAACCTGATATCTAATAGGAAAAATTTGCTCACTGTCTACCTTTCAGCTCCTTTCATTCTATACTACATATTGGGCCAGTATACTCTTTGGCCTTTAAACGCTCTTTAAGACAATCCTTTTTTACCACAGTAACACAGCAGCTTCTATTTTGAAGATATCCATGTACTTTATGCACTATGTACATTGATTATATTACATACATTGAAGATCACGGTGTATATTTCTTGACCCATGTCTTGGTCATAATCATCTGCCATTCTTCAGATTATTTTTCCATTCTACAAGGAGTTCAGGATATCAGTTACAATCTTTTATCTCAATCTCAGCCTCTGCCCCCATGATCAAGGACTTTGACACATGATAATGTCCCTTCAAGTGCCTTCACCTCTCAGATTATCAGCTTTACTAATTTCCCCTAACATACATCTCCATTGTATTTCAGTCACTCAGGGGTGGTGTCATTGTTTGTTTTTTGTCATCACCCATGACTTAAGTGCATGATCTTTAACTCTGAAATTTCTCCCATCCTTTCATCTCTCTTCTGAATCATTCCTGATAAAACATTTCTTTATCCTTACTTTTTACTCCTTCTTCCCTATTTCCTTTCTCTGTCAATCACCTCTTATGTGGGCCTACTTTCCATTCTTCATATGCTTCCTTTATAGATGACAAGTGAATGTTATATTCCTCCTTATTATATATATATATGTATATGTATATATATATATGTAAAATATTTATTACAAAGAAAAAATGGAAAGAGGGAAAATCAGCCAATTTGACCAACAAATTGAAAATATCCATAAAAATATTCAACATCTCACACCAATGCCCTCCTGCTTTTTAAAGAAGTAGAATGGAAGTGTCTTCCCATATTTCTTCTTCGGATCCATGTTTGTTCATTTGAAATTGGCAGTGGTGTATTGAAAATTCCTCCTCTGGGAAAAAGACAGTGAAAATAGCAACAGATAAAAAAAAAAAAACTGCTTTAGGCTTCTCCTGACTTGATGGAAAGGCAGATTTGGGTTCAGACATTCTTTACAAATCACTGACAAAGCTTGTTAGGGCTTTGGTTAGTCTCTGAGCTGGTCAGGAAGGAGATTGGTATTGGAAGATGGAACCTCATGTATCTTGCAGCAGATGGGAAACATGGCAGTATATTGACTGGTTGGAATTGCTTTAACTGCTTAGTGCCATTAGTAGTTTAGAACTGGAGAAGGGTCCAGAAACCAACACTTATCAGTCTGTAATTTATACAAATCTGTGGAAATATGTGTGGATTTCAAGATGGTGTTGTTGGTGTTCCACTTCTAGACCGTATTGGGAAAGGTTGTGATAGGATCACAAGAAAAAGGAGAAATAAGAGAACAGGACAGCCCAGAAAAGAAGTTTGCTATGAGTTTCTGGCAATGATGGAGTAGAATTTACTACTAGAGAATCAATTTTCTTCACATACCAACGTCAGAGTTCAACAATCTTCTATTTCTGGCTGGAGGGTATCCATTGAAATAAGCTACCTTTGGGCTCTTCTTGTACAAGTCCCAAAAGTGATATGTTTATTCTGGGACAATGATTTTTGTTGCCTCAATTGTATCTTGATATCTTGCTGGATTTCTCAGTAAGGACCATGGCTCCAGCTGAATTCCAGATTCTGAGCAGAGTTTTCATATCTCTCCTTAGTTATGAATTTCTTGCTCCCATGTCCCATAATTAGCTACTCCCTCTACATTCTTCTTTGATCTTACTCAAGGAATGACGAACATTCCTGGAGGATATCAAATAGCTGTATCCCTTCAGCTCACATGAATTTGTGTTATCTAACATCAACTGGTCTTCACTGTTGTATAGCAATCCTTTTAATCTTCCTACCTTTTTTCTTTATTAGTCTTTGGAGATCTCTATCTGTGTATCTGTCTATCTCTCTCTATCAATCTATCTATCTATCTATCTATCTATCTATCTATCTATCTACATACATGCATGTTTCTGTATGTATGCATGTATATGCCATATATACAATATATATGTGCATTGTTGATATAACTCCTATGACATGCCAGACTCTATGCTAAGCCCTTTAAAAAAATATTTCATGTGATCCTCACAATATACAGGTAATATTATTATTTTATTTTACAGTTGAGGAAAACCAAGACAGACAGAGGTTAAGTGACTTGCCCAGGATCACACTGCTATTCAGTGTTAGAGTGTAGACTTGGAGAACTCAGTTCTTCCTTACTCTGGTCCCTGTATTCTTTCTACAGCACCACCTCCTGTTTCTAGGGATATTTGAGCTGATCCTTGAAGGTTATTAGGGATTCTAAGAATCAGAGGGGTAGAAAGACAATATGGCAAGCTTGAGGATCAGCCTATGCAGAAGCACAGTTCTGGGGGATAGATTCCTGTGCAGGGAGGAAAAGCAAGAAGGTTAGTTTGGTAGCAGTGTAGGAATGGCAGATTAATATATAATAAATGAGCCTGGAAGAGCAGGCTAAAATCTGACTGTGAAAGGCTGGAAATGTGAATGAGATTATATTTTATCTTGTAGGCAACAGGGAGCTATTTGAGTTCCTGGAGTATCATGATCAGACCTATACCTTAGTTAGCAGTACCAAATTAGCAGCTGTAGGGAAGATGATGATTCATGAATCCATGTTCCTCTGGAAAGAGGGGTTCTCATTTTGATCTTCAAAAGTTAATCTTGACTAGAAAATGGTCCAGGTTTTCCCTGAAACTTACACATTTCCCTCTGATTCATATATTATCCTCAAGTCTCAAACTTCCCAAGAATCCTTATAAAAATGCTGACTCTCTTGGAAGTAATTTTCAAACTTCACAATGTTTGCTAAGATACCACCAGAATCACTTCTAGGCTATGGCCCCCAAACCTTTGGTAGGACTTTCCTCCAGAAATGAGTCTATCATTCAATATTTAGTTTCCCAATGGCTCTTATTTTCTGTCTAGTTTAATAAATTCTGAGTATTCTGACACCTAATTATCTGCTTTTTGAAAACTGCTTTTATTTACTGTGTAGTGGTATGGGAAAAGGTTCAACCATGGCATCCAATTAAGCAAATCTCTTGCTTTGGTCAGCTGAAGGAGAAGAGAATTTTATTTTTCCTTCTATTATAAATCCTTTTCATCACTTCCTTGACAAGATGTATCATTAAACCAATGATATTCTTTCTTCTGATAGTAAGACAAGCAAAGCTAGATTTCAGAGACTGTTAACTTTTAAGAAATTGAACTTAATTGGGCTTTTGTCTGTTTTTCTGTTCTCTTTCCTATATTCACATATTTTTGAGAGCTTTGTTTATATGTATTTTAGTATTCCAATATGAATTAAGAATCTATTCAGCACTTTTTTGAGATTCATACCTGAAATACTAGGAAAATGCAAGCTGCTTCTACCAATTGTTAACAATTCATTTTAAATTAGTGCATTCATTTAAATGAATTAATTAGGCCATTAGTTATATATAATTGGCTTCACATTTTATTGGGATTAGACTAATAAAAGAGTTGGTCCAAACAGTTTTGGCATTCACATAACTTAGAGCAAGAGATGACCCATTTTCTCTCCCTTGTGTTTTAGTTCTATAATTTCCTCAATTACCACAGCATTAAAAAAAAAAAAAAAAAAGTCAGCACACTGTAACAATAGCTTTAAAAAAAAAACAACAGAAATTGGATTATAGTGAAAACTGGTTTTATCCCCAGACCCTTATATCACATAATCTGCCATGATCTATGGCCCAGCTTCTTAAACTATGGTTTATAACCCTATATGGGGTCTCATAACTGAATGTTGGGGGGTAGTCACAAAATTATGCTTTATTATCAGAAAATGTTTGATTTGTATGCCTATTTTATATGCCTGTATACTTGAGGTCATATAAAAATTTCTCAGGCAAAACTGGTCCCGGGTGGAAAAAATTTAAGCCATAGTCTATGGGATAGAATGGCTCCTTATTGGGGAAGAGGAAAAATAGGCAAAATGCAGAGAAGAATTATGGAACAGAAGCATAATTTAGTGGATATATATTTATAATATCTATTTATAGATTTTGCAAGTGAACAAAGCACAGAGTCTTAGAATTTAATAGTGGCATATAGTATTTATCATATCACAATTATTTTTGTCTGAATATTTATTTTTAACAGTTGTGTTAACAACATTTATCAATACAAATTAAAATTTTTAAAGAATTTAGTAGGAGGAAAAAATGTAAACTTCCTTTAATGATCTCAAAATTCCCCTAGAAATTAAGTACTACCTACATATATATAAATATATCACACATGTATGTGACATGCATATTACATGCATGTATATACACAGTACAAGAATATGCTACATGCATACTCATTGATATGTGTATAAGGAAGACATGTAGTAGAGATATACAGTGAAAGCAAAGGAGACCACTGAAATAATTACAATTTTATTTTCATGTTTTGCTTTACTTTCTTGTTGGCATACTTACTCTAAGTATTATTAATCTGACACACTTATTGATTCAATTGTGAGTCTCAAAAAGACCAGTTTTTAATGCAATATTTTGAAAGGGGAAAAAAAGAAGCATCTTATGGGGGTAACAAGTGAATAATTGTTCTACCATTTATAAACCATAATGCTTGCACTCTGAACATACTTCTTATGCCCTTCTGAAGCCTAGAATCTATCCTTTGGTACCCTAGGCTATAATTGTTGAGCTTTTACCTTATCTTCCTCAAAACCAGGACACTGCTTCATTTACCGACCATTTCTAGATCATGACATCAAGCTTAGGACCTGCCCACTTTGTAACTGCCTTTTATATGTTGTATTACCCCAACTAGAGTATAAACTTCTCAAGGGCAGGGACATTTCTTCTTTGCATGTATTTGTATCCTCAGCACTGAGCACAGTGCTTGACACATGATAAGCATCTAGTAAATGCTTATTCATATGTGTATTCATTCACCTAACATTTTTGGAAAGATACATTTGGGAATACAATCACGTAAGTAGCTGTAGTTGCTTATGCAAATAAATTCAGAATCATGTATGTTAATCATCTTTACTAAGTTTAAAAAGAAGATGAATTTTTTTGCTGAACTTTTTTTCAAACTTTTTTTTCCTATTCTTTTTTCCCTTCCTTTAATTTTTTGGGGAGGAAGAATGTAGTAGAGGAACAACCAAATTACTTTAGAATATGTCTTGTTTTAAGTAACAAATTTTAATTCCATTTTTTCTACAATTGTCCCAAAATCATGAAATTTGGAGATGAAAGAGATCTTGAGGATCATCTGGTCCAGTCACGTTTTTCTGATGTGATAACAAAGGCCCTGAGAGCTGAAGCAATGTGCCAGAAGTCCACCTCTCTCTTTTTCTTTTTGTCTCTGTCTCTCATCTATCTGTCTGTGTCTCTTTCTGTCTCACACACACATACATATATACATACATATACACACATAACATATAGCAAAGTAAGTATTTAAATTCAGGTTCTAAGTCTATCATCAGTCTTTTCACTTTACCATAATCTTATCTTCAAATATATTTAGTAATTTGTATATTAAAGTTAAATAAAGAATATTGGATTAGGAGTCAAAGGACATGAATTCTGGATACCCATTTGTCATGCAGTTACCATATAGTAAATCATTGACCTCTTTTGGAGCTTTAAAATTAATATACAAGAGAAAACTAGATAATAAGAGACATTCCAATGAAATAATATATACAAAACCATTTTCAAATCTTAAAGTGCTCTCTGACAGTTTATTATTATTATTATTATTTTATTATTATTAATATTATGTATTCTCTTTCCACTTCTTTAGTGATGAACTCAGTGTGGCAGAAAGGGGCAGAATATACAAAGAATTAGACCTATTTCAGAATATAATAAACTTTTATTTAGTCACTGATGTTAGAATCTTATCCAATGATCAATGGATAAACATACCATTGGAAGAATAAAATTGTGTCACTCTTAAAATTCTCCTTATAAATTAATCCACAAGAAAGAAGTTGTAATTAAATGGAAGGATAATTCATAAGCTCTCTATGAAAAGACAAATAAAACAGTTGGTAAAGTCAGTTTTATAAAGTGCTCTGAAAGTAATGAGAACCTGATCTCATGAGACAAATGATCATCTCATATTACAATGTTCTTGATGAGTGATTTTTTTTTTTTTGCAGGGGGTGTAGGGGGGTGGAGAAAAGGGGGAGAATTGAATGATATCCAGAGGATGAAAACTTAAGAGAAATTCTACAAAGAACTTAATAAATCTCTCACAAATATATATATATATATATATATATATATATATGTATATATATATATATATATATATATATATTTAAATGGCCCTGTGATTTCATCAGTGTAGGGAGTTCTTGGGAAGAAAACTCTCTACCAATGCAGATTCATATCTGCTTTGAAACATAAAGAGTTTAAAAGTTTTGAAGAATTCTGAGCTGGCTTAGTTAGCATCCAATATGTACCAGTGTCAAGATTTAAAATCAGTTCTTTCTGCTTCCTACTCAGTTCTTCCTATACCTCTTTATTTTCTTCATTTCACTGACTCTAATATTGGAGAATATAAATAAGGAAAAGAAAAGATAACCTACATATCATGAATACTTCATGAAAAAAATTCAATAGGCTCAAGGTCTTGGCAAACACCAAATAGAATGACCAAAAAATTAAAATTAATTATATTTTAATATATAGGCAATAACTCTTAATGTAGTTGAAATTATAAAGGTGAAATAATGTCATTGGATCAATTGTTTGTATAGAATCATATTACAATCAACACATGTAAAATGTATGGGATTGCCTGTCATCTAGTGGAGGGAGTAGAGGGAGGGAGGGGAAAATTTGGAAAAATGAATAAAAGGGATAATGTTATTTAAAAAATTACTCATGCATATATACTGTCAAAATTTATAATTATATAAATTAATAAAAAGAAGAAAATTTACTATAAAAAAGAATCATATTACAATCATATCACCAATTTGCTGAAGATTAAAATAAATATTGTTAGAAGAAAGAATAAAAAAGATATGATTTGCAATGAAAGAAACTCTAATATAGTCTATATAAATATGCTATTGATGAGATAAATTGAAACAGAGACAAAAGAAAGGACAAATATGTGCTGCAATAATTTCACACAGAAATTTAACTGTCAATTGCCATAAAAAGGTGATTTTTTAAAAAAAGCCAAAAATGTATTGATCAGCAAATATTCACCTTATTTGACAAGCAGAGAGATAAGATCTGTCTGTCTCTTTCTCTTTCATAGACACATAAATACATACATATACACACATACCACATAACAAAGTAAGGATTTAAATTCAGGTTCTAAGTCTATCATCAGTCTTTTTACTTTACCATAATCTTATCTTCAACTATGTTTATAAATTTGTGTATTAAAGTCAAAAAAAAAAAAGAATATTGGATTAGGAGTCAAAGGACATGAATTTAGAATAGGAAAAATCAGTTTAGAATAGAAAATCATTTGTAAAATCTCAAAGAGAAGAATGATGAGCAATAGTCACATCACCATTCCCCACACCATCCCCTGCTCTCCCCCACCCCCAAAAATAATAAATAAAAGAGGAGTGGAGAGTAAATCAAGCTTAAAAAAAGTTTCACGTGAAATCTAGATGTGCAAAGTCATGCTGGGCATTTAAGAATGAAAATGGAAAAATGATAAATCAGAAAAGTAGAAAAGATTTTAAAAGCTTTTTGGAAAAAAACAAATGAACTTATTTGGTGGGGGGTGTGCAGGCTATCAACAACAGTAAAATTAGTATGTTTGTACTCTAATATCATAGTCTCAGATATGCTTCTAGAGGAAATAGAAATAGCAATTAAAAAGAACAAAATTGGATGAATTATACCAACTATATCCAGAGGAATTCTATGTTAGGAAGATAAAAGTACATTGAGGGCTAAAGTACAATAGGCTAGAACTTAAAGGAGGGCAAGATACCAAAGACATGAGAGAGAAAAAAAATCCTGGATTTTATTTATACCAAAAAATATCCACCTAGGAAATAAATTTCAATAAATACTGGTATGTCTATTTTCCCATCTACATAAATTAACTTACTTAAAAATATATGCAAGCATTAAGGACATTCTCAAAGAAGCATTCAGTTAGCACCAGCTAGGCTTGATAATCCATGGTAGTCTACATCTTTTCCATTGCTGAAATGACTGAAAGATGTTGAGAAAACAAGTACTTAGTTTGCTTAGTTTTTGTTATTTATTATTATTTTTAAAGTTTTTGATTTGGTTGAGCAAAAACATTGCCTTAGCTACATTTCAACAAGATGTCTTCCTATGCAAACATCAAAATCATTTAAGACTACACAAAAGAGAGAATTTTGTTTGATGAAAGATATAACAACAGAAATAACCTTGTTCTGTGACATTGAGCATTAGGATTGGGCAAGTCATAAAAAGGATCTATTTGTTAAACAAAGGTATTCAATATTTTCATGCATGAGAAAAAGAACAATTCAAATGGAAGAAGGAATTCCTTATAAGTAGTCAGGTTGTTCCTTATGTGGATTGCATCAAACCCTGTAACATGACAGAATTTGTAGACTAAGATCCATAACTTGAAGGACATTTAAAAAAAAAAATAAACTCAGTCCCTGCCTTCATTGAATTTCCAATTTTTCCATCCAAGATGGAAGAGTCAATTTGGTCTTTCAGAGTTGGCTAATAAGTTAAGCTCAGTCAGAAAAAGATAACTAAAGGCTAGTGTCAATTTTACCTGATGTCTAATCAGAAAGATATATGGAAAACCTTACTGGGCAATGAATAGAAATAAAGCTATTCAAAGGACAAAGGTGATTCAGGATTTTAAATGCCTTTAAAGACCATTTCAGTAGGGTAGAATTAGGTCAAAGCTGATCTATGAGTCAGTGACTTTGACTCCTAACTGATGCATACTGGCTAAGTGACATGGACAAGATTCCAAGCCACTCTTTATAACCTGCAGAGCAGTTAATGATCTGAATTGGAGTTTTCATAGGGCAAAGCTAGCTCCCTGCACTGATGCAATCCTGTCTGATAAAACAAACATAACTTGAGCTTTTGGTATATTAACTTTGATCCTCAAAACAACTCTGTGAGATCAAATATCATTGGAATTATTACCCTTCATCTTTCTTTTCAGTGATAGGAAAATGAGGGTTAGAGAAATAAAATAATTGCTCACAGTCACCTAATTAGTAAGTATTTAATGTAATTGCATTATAATTGCCAGGAGCGAAGGCCATATTGCCTTGGACAAGTCACTTAAATTCTCTATTTTTCAGTGACTATGTAGTTGAATAGAAATACAAAGAAAAACCTCACCTGAATTCGGTTTTAACACTCTACACCGTTGCCTCTCAAAGTCAAAAATCAAGGTCACTGAAGGAACAAGCAAAGAGAGAGCCACAAAGCAGAGACAAAAAATCTAGGGTGATGTTTGCTTCAGTTGACTCTTCTGTTGCCATAAGAATTGATTTTTTTTTATGCTAGCATAACCCCTCCCTGAGTACCCCCAGTAGTAGAGCAGCTGTTGCCTTTAGCTCTGAGGCATAATTACTCCAAAAATTAAATAATAAGAACAGACAGCAACACAATAAATGCATAAACATGCAATTATCACAGTAGTTTCTTTTGCCTTTATCTTATGTCTTCATTTCTTCTTTTTAACAAAGTTTTATTAAAAACTTAACGTTGACTATCTATATAAACAGCTAAACTTGTTTAATAAGCATTCTTGGACCATTACCTATGATTTCAGTGGTACAAGGTGCTTCCCACGAGAATAGTCTTTCTACCATTTCAGCCTTATCTCTTAAAGAGGTGTCTGAGGTCGCTCACTGGTTAAAGATCACAATATGTATCAGAAGTAGGACTTGAACCTTCTAAATCTTCATGATTTAGGACTTATTATTTGACAATGTGCCACAATTTACCTCTTTTAGTGAATATTTACATTTAAATGGAATTATTTCCTCCTATAGTCACATAACCCATTTCTGTTCTTCCAAGTTTTCACTGAGATTTTTTGTCTGTTCATTTTCATTTAATTTTCTCAGTGTCATCTTACTTGTGCCCTCTATTCTTTTAATTCTGCTCATTTTGACTTTGTAATAAGACTTTGAATTATTTCTTACCACTAGAGAAGGAGATGGCAAACCACTCTAGTCTCTTTGCCAAATAAATCCCATAAAAAGTATTGGTATGCTGTGATCCACAGGTTCATGAACAGTTGGACACAACTGAATGACTGAACAACAATGCAACAATTATTTCTTAAAACTGTCCAATTCATCATAACTTTAGTTTCATTGAAATATTCCTCCATTCTATTCTACATTTAAAGTAAAAAAGACTTTATCTTGACTCAGTCCCAGGAGGGAGAACTTCAAGAGACTTGGGGTGAAAGTTTCTTATTAGCTGAATATAAAGAAAAATGAATCTTTAAACTAAGATACTAACTGGACTGACTGCTCTTATATTTTCTTGAAAATATTCCAAGTGGAGAAAAGAAATGTGTAGGATGAATGAATTAATTAAAAACATCCCAGGCATTCCTTAAGGTTAAGGATTTTCATTTTTGTCTTTATATTACTTGATGTCATTCACATAATTAGTACTAAATAATGTTTATTATTTGGTTGATTATATTTTGTTTTGAGTTGCTTTCTGTTCCATAATAGATACAAGTCTAGACTTTCCATTTAGATTAAAAGCTCTTTATGGAGGGCAAGGACCTCATAAGAGGATAAAGAAGGAGAATGCTGCTACTTACTTTCTCTCTGTCTCTGTATCTCTTTTTCTCTGCTTCTGTCTGTTTGTCTCTTTCTATGTGTGTATTTGCCTCTCTCTCTCTTTCTCTGTCTCTGTCTCTGTCTCTCTGTCTCTCCGTCTCTGTCTCCGTCTCCCTCTCCCTCTCCCTCTCCTCTCTCTCTCTCTCTCTCCCTCTCCCTCTCCCTCTCCCTCTCCCTCTCCCTCTTCCTCTCCTCTCCCTCTCTCTCTCCCCCTCTCCCTCCCCCTCTCCCTCTCCCTCTCCCTCTTCCTCTCCTCTCCCTCTCTCTCTCTCTCTCCCTCTCCCTCTCCCTCTCCCTCTCCCTCTCCGTCTCCTCTCCCTCTCCTCTCCCTCTCTCTCTCCCCCTCTCCCTCCCCCTCTCCCTCTCCCTCTCCCTCTTCCTCTCCTCTCCCTCTCTCTCTCCCCCTCTCCCTCCCCCTCTCCCTCTCCCTCTCCTTCTCCCTCTCCCTCTCCCTCTCCCTCTCCCTCTCCCTCTCCCTCTTCCTTTCCCTCTCCCTCTCTCTTTCCTCTCTCTCTCTCTCTCTCTCTCTCTCTCTCTCTCTCTCTCTCTCTCTCTCTCTCTCTCTCTCTCTCTCTCTCTCTCTCACACACACACACACACACACACACACACCACAAATTAATTGCTCATCAAGTAATAAAATAGGTAGCAAATGATCTAGTAATATTATATATGATCAGATTTTATCCATGGATCCAGCATGACTCTTCTCCTTTATTAGTATTAAATAATGATGAGGTCCTCAATTTGGAGACAGCAATTTAGGAAATCAAAACCTTTTCTGTTTTTCTACTGCAAATATTTTAACTTTTCTTTTTCCTATATTTTGTCTGAGTAGAAAGCAACTTGACAAAGAAGAAAAAGGGGAGGTAGTTATATAAAGGCAAAATGACAGGAATGGGATGAAAGAATCAGGCCAGTGGTGATATATTAAATGTCCTACTTTTGATTTCCTGTGTAGGAAACACTTAAAATGGATCTTCAATATTTCCATCAATATTCTAAGCCATTATTGTCTACTCTCTCTGACAGCATTGATGCTCCCTCTCTCCCCACTCCTTCTCCTTCAGTCTTTAACACTGACTGACTGTCCCTTTGCTGGAGAACAATTTGTGGCCAACTTACCTATTTGTAAATTGATCTAATTACTGGACAAGGAACCCCAAGGTTGTCTGAGCTCAAGCCTTTGAGTTACATGGCCTTATTTTCTACCAGATCTGAGGCAATGTGTATTGTGGTAAAGATTCAAAGTGACATCTCACAGAAGGAATAGGAATCTATTTTTAGTACTGGTCCCTTGGAGGAATTGGTACTGTGTCCCTAAGCCTCCCAGATGTTCCTGGGAACACTGTCACATTAGAGACTAATGCATTAGAGACAACACATTGATCTCAGTGTGTCTGCCAAATGGCTCCCTGGAGCCCTCCTGACAACCAGCCCTCATTGTCTGGCCCAGTTAACCGAATTGCCAAGAACCTGGTGCTAATGAAGGCAAGGTCACAGGTTCAATTCCTGTGCAGTGCTTTTCTGAGACAAATCATCCCTTATTAAGTTTTCTTATCTGTCAAATGGCTCTAATTCAACAAATACTTATCAAGTGACAGATCTTCAAGACCCTGGTCTGAGTGCTTTGGGGACTACAATGATAACTAATCTCACAGTTACTTCCTGCCTTCAAGTTTCTTAAAATCTAAAGTGCTTATAAAAATGAAAATAGTCTTATGTATTTTTGAACCTGAATACAGGGTATTTGAACTTGAGAGCTTCAAAGACCTGACCTGATACTTATGGTGGGCATGTGGAACGTTTCCAGTTCATCAATCTATCCCTTCACTGATCTTGAGATGGAAGTTGGCTGTGGGATGAAAAAGCAGTGAGCTCTGGCAAGCAGAAAGGCTCCAGAGAAGAGTGATGTGAAGAAGAGGAGAGTCACGAGGAGAGCTTACTGAGAGGAACTACTGGGATAGTCAAGAGAATAGCATTTATGCCTACCATGTGCTGGGCACTCTCCTAAGAAAATGCTTTTCAAATATTATCTCATTTATTCCTCTCAAAATTTCTAGGAGATTGGGATTGTTATCATCCTTATTTTTCAGTTGGAGAAACTGAGGCAAAAAGAGGTTAATAATTAAAAAGTCTCTGAGACCTGATTTGATCTTGTATTCCAGACTCCAGATCCAATGTTCTAGTCACTGCCCCACATGACATGGGGACAATAGGGATGATTTGAATATAAGCCAAGTGAGCTGTACATTGCTGAATTAAGCTGAGAGAAAGATTATAAAGTACTCTTTCTTTCCTTTCCTTCCCTCAAGGCAGGGAATAAGTGCAATAAGAAATGTTCACAGGACATAGTTTAGGAGATTAGAGGATCCCTGACTGAAGAGATCATGAAACCCTGAATGAAATAGATGACAGCGGGATTTTAATGTAGGAGGACACTTCAAGTAAAGGGAGTATATAATGAGAAAAAAAAAAAAAAAAAGATCAGAAAATATAGAAATCTGAGGAAGGATGGCTGTAGTGTGTAATAAAGCTTTGGAAGAAAAGCCTGGAAAGAGAGGTTAAAGAAATCTTGTGAAGGCACTTGATTCCTTAGATGAGAAATATATACATATATATATATATATATATATATATACTTTATTTTTTAAAAATTTTTTAAACATTTTTATTTGAAATTTTGAGTTCCCAATTCAATATCTCCCTTTCCTGCTCCTTTCTGAGATAGTAAGCAATCAGATAAAGCATTTCCATATGAGTCATTTTGTACAAGAAGACTGAAATAAAGGGGGAAAAAAAGAAAGTAAAAAATAGCATGATTCAGTTAATCATCCTACTTTCTTTGGAGGTAAACAGTATGCTTCATCATTGGTCTTTTGGGATTGTCTTTAGTAGGCAACAGGAAGGCACTGAAGTTTCTGTGATCTGGAAAGAGATGTGATTACAGCTGAACTATAATATTCTGGTAGTGGTACGTAAAATGAATCTGACAGAACACAGACTCAAGGCAGGGCATCAACTAGAAGGCTATTATGAGAACGAAAGCTAGAAATAGGGCAGCTAAGTGGCACAGTGTATAGACTGCTAGTCCTGGAGTCAGGGAGACAGATTCCAAGTTCAAATCTGACCTCAGATACTTACTAGCTATATAACTCTAAGTCACTTAATCCTATTTGCTTCAGTTACTTCATCCATAAAATGAGTTGAAAAATAAAATTATCCAAAAAATGAGTTGAAGAAGGAAATATCAGACCACTCTAGTATCTTTGCTAAGAAAAACTCCAAATGGAGTTACAAAGAATCAGACTTGACTGTGACTCCAAGAACAGCAACAAGGTTAGAAATACTAAGGCTGTTATCTACAGGACTAGTTGTGGGACTGGAAAGGAGGCTGGTTTCTAATGCTGGGGTGATATCAAGGTAGACAAGACATGCTGATGTAGTAAAAGAAACTCTAGTTTGGGAGTCAAAAGGTCTGGACTTGAACCTGAGTTCTGCTTACTATCCTAATGACTACAGCTAAATCACTTAGCTCTTTTAGGGACTTATTTATAAATTAGGGAATTGGATTATATAACATCTAAGATACTTCCAACTCTAAATTTATAGTCCCCTGACCTATGACTAAGCAAATCCCATTTAGCAAGGAAGACATTAGAAAGAGTTGGGTCAGGAGTAAGTGGAGGGAAAGCAGAGACAGTCAAAGTAGACTGACCATTATTGGATATAAATTCAAGAGGTGGTCAGGGCAGAAGATATTTTTGTTGGCTAGAGAAGAGCTGAATGGGGGGCAGGCAGAGGGGGGAAAAACAGTAGAGAAGCTGAGAGGATATCAGATAAAATCAAATAATATTGGTTATCTATACTATTTTAAAGGAGTTATTTCATGACATTCACTGCCTGATGTTATTATGGTCCTTTTTGAAAAAGGACAAATAACAGCTTCTGTGAGTAGAGCTACCCCATTGGGAAAAGTTGGGCAATGAAAGCTTTTTCTCCTTTCTTCCCTCCCTCCCTTCCCTCTTTCCTTCCTTCCTTCCTTCCTTCCTTCCTTCCTTCCTTCCTTCCTTCCTTCCTTCCTTCCTTCCTTCCTTCCTTCCTTCCTTCCTTCCTTCCTTCCTTCCTTCCTTCCTTCTTTCCTATTTTTGTGTAATATATCTTTTTCTCCTTGATCCATTGTTGATATAGTTATCTTTTTTTGAGACTTGTGATTTCATCAACGTACAAGACTCTCCATTAATTCAGATCAGCATACTTCTTGCAATTTATTGTCCCAGAGCATTAATCAACTTTCTGGTGATCAAATAGCTAGGATGTCTCCATGACAAAACTTGAACCCAGGTCTTTTTCATCCCAAAGCTCTAATAAGCCAAAATGCCTTGCACCCACTGATAACTTCAGCCCATCTGAATTCTTTGGCACTTTTTCATTTGAAAACAATTCATCCTCAAAATCAGTGAACAGCATACTAAGAGGATTCTATGTGCCAGGTAGTGGGATTAAGCATTAGGGATAGAAAGCATGAAATTAGTGCTATCTTCAAGGAACTAACATTCTAAAATTACATTGCATTTAAGAGATCACCCAGGACTCTGCATTTATTTATTTTCTTTTTTGAGGTGGGGATTTCCTCAACTACAACCAGGTTCCTGAGCTAAAAACTCAAGAAAGCTGGAAAGGGAAGAAGAAAAATGTGTCTCCCACCTTATTCCAGTATTCCAACGGTTGAGAATTTCCTTCCTTCCATTCTTTCTATCAAACTGCTTCTTATCCTTCTCTTCCTTCTTTTATCTCCTTTTCCCTCTTGATAGTTGTCTGTGTTAATATTAATATGTTAATTTCTTAATAACAATACAGGAAAAGGAAAAAAAGGGTGATTTTTCTCGAATAGCTCAGGAGGAATCTTAGGAACCTCAATACCTCATATTTTATGAAGCTCCAAGTCGTATCTTGCTACAACTTCATAGTTAATATGCAACTTGATAGCATTTTAAAGCTTAAGATAACTTAGAAAATTTGGTTTTGTTTTCTGATGTTGTAATAAGGGCAGTTTATTATAGTTTTTTAGAGAATTAAAAAGTCACAGATACTTGAACCCACATCAAATTAAATACTCCTCCAAGAAAACTGTGGGATTTTTTTTTCTATACACTAACATTCTAAAGTCTTGAGTTAAATTCTTATAATGGCCTCTCAGAACTGTTTAATTCATACTGAGTCTCCTACATATTTCTTCTCTTCCTCCTTGTCAACAAGTCTTCACCATGCATAAATATCTTTTCCTCCCAACATACACAGACTTTCTGGCTTCTTTATATGTATTGTCTTTCCTCCATTAGATAGAATATAATCTTCTTAAGGGTGGAAACTTATATACTTATATTATCTTGATACTATTATCAGAAAAGCATTTGGTAGTATTCCATATGATTTTACAGTAGTGAATGGTATTGTTAGGTAGATTTTCAATTAATTGAATACCCACACTGGAGGAGTATTGGCAAATGTTCTAGTCTTGATTTAGAAGGAAATATTAGAGTGAAATAACATTGTGATGTGGAAAAAAATTTTCAAATGTGTAAATTTTGTGATGAAAATGACTACTCTTCTTTTTGTTTTGTATCTTCACTGCCAAATGTGTGTATTGATAGTGTATATATGCTCATACACATAAGATTTACATATATATTAATGTTATATATAAGCATATGCAATATGTATGTGTATGTGTATAGACACACATATAAATATATTATTGTAGAAAATAACTATACAGTTAATCTGTTTTTCTGTACCCTTTAGCCTAGAGACTACATTCAACTGAATAACTTTTTTGTTGAATTTACTTGAATTTTTGATGACATACAGTTAGGAAAAAAAACATGTCATAGGTAACAAAAAATAATTAAGATGACCTCAATTAACTGAACTTCTAGGATAAAGCTAACAATATGACTTTTAATGAGGGTTATTATTTATTTGGCAAGTCTTTAAGACTCTTAATTTGCACAACAGGTACTGATGAGATTCTGTATCACCAGTTGGGATTGGCAGAGAAATCCTGAAATATTGGTAAAATTACTCCCTCAGGCAAATAGGGAAGGGCACTTGTGGGGATCAGCTCTACCTTATAGTCCCCCACCCTCTGTGGAAGTCTTCGGTGACCCCACCTTACTATATCCAATTAGAAAACCAAGTTATGTCAAACCCCTCAAGGTTAAATTTTCCCTATAATCTGTCCATGGCCCACTCATCTATGCTGAATCCCTTTTGGGTTAGCCCATCATGGTGCTCTGCTTTGTGGTGTTTTTCTCCTCACCCTTCCCCCATGCCCCATGGTGTCTATTCTTTCATCCCTTCATCATACCTCTTGATGTTTAACTATATGCTCTCTTAAATCTATATCATATTTACCATTCCTGGTGATAAATTACCTCTATTACCTCTTCATTTTGTCAGTAACCTCTTCTCATGAATAATCCTACCATTTGCCAAAGAGAAAAGTCATTGTGAATTCTTCACATGACCAAACTCCTACATTTAGTACCAATTGCTCTCTACAATCTCATCATTTGGTGACATCAATCTCAATATTTGTTGCTCAACTTCAAACACATCAGGTACTACTAACATACACTGGGAGAGGCCAGGAGGAAGTTCTCTCTACCAAAAGAATTACAGGTCCTATACCCCAAAATGTGCATTTATTAATTTTCTCTATTCAGGCTGAATGGGACAGACCAAGGTTGAAAGCAGTTCTGTTAGGAAACACAACTGTGTGCTGGAGTTCAAACATTTCTAGCCTGTAGTCTAAAAGTCTCTTGAGAATGTTTGAAGTTCCTCAAGTTATTTTGTTTTCCTTTGTTCAGATGAATGTTTAACTGGATTAACATGTCTTCTGAAGATGAGCAAAGAGAGATTGTCAATCAATCAATAAATATTTATTAAGTACCTAGTAGTTTTAGGCATTATTTTAGACTTTTGAGGTTTCAAAGATGGTCTCTACTCTCAAAGAATATAGATTAATATAAAAGATTAGTGGGATATACTTAAAAGAAACATGCAATTTGAAGTTGAGCACATGGTTGTAGTTATCATTCTTTTATTCAACAAACATTTATTGAGCACTTAGTGTAAGAACTTTTTTAGGAGAGAAGAGAGGCACTGAAAGAAATACAAAGCTTAGAGAAGATAGAGTGCCTGCCAGTTTTATTTTTATTTATTTTATTATTTTATCATAATTTTATGTCAATTTTATTTTTATTAATGTATTAATAATAACTTTATTATTATTATTACAGTTTTAATATTGAACCAACACTGGCAAGAACTGCTTACAAAATTTAGATTTCATTAGCATAAGTTTAATAATTATGCCATTTAATTCAGGAATCACTCTATTTGATCAAGTATGGGTAATGATTGTCATCTATTGTAAAACTTTTATTTGGTTCTCTTTGGATTTGCTTCTGGTTTCTCCCTGACCTGGTTCAGGATGCTTTTGCCATGCTCTGTATTCATACCTCATCCATTAAAGTTGGAAAACTAGGCTCTTCTCTTTAGCTGTCATCTGCTGCAGCTACTCCTGCAGCTATACTCCCAGGTAATTGCTCTGGTAGGGTTTTTACCCCTAGCCAATATTATTGCTACTGCTTCAGGGGAGTGTTTTTAAATGGAGATTTCCAGATGCCTCAGGGGAGTAGAGAGGGAGACGTCTCTTAATTACCTTTCCAGTAAAAGATGCCCAGCACTTCTTCCTAGCTGAGGTAGGCATGTGAATTCTTATTCCATTTTATCTCATCTTATGGAAAGTCCTGTTCCCCAAGTCCCAAACCTTGTCAACAAGTAATGTTCAGGGACTCTGAAGCTGCTGATAAATAATGGTTTCCTTTGTCCTTTTGACTCCTATCATATATCTTAACAACCAGCAACCAGGGTCATACAAATGCTCCTGAAGTCCCAATATGCTTTTGGAAAAGAGAATAAACACTAGATAGGCCCACCCCAAAGACAAAGGCCTTTATTTTCCTTAGAGAAGTAATAGTGGATAATAAAGAGCAACTACTTGGGAGTGTGCAGCAAGAACAGTTTCTGCAGATGACAGCTACAAAGAAGAGTCTAGTTTCCCCATCCTTATTGCAGATTAATATGGATTAATTAATACAGTTACAGAGCATGGCAGAAAAAAAAAAAAAAAAAAAAGCAAAACAGATCATGGAGAGGAGGAATCAAGGAAGACTTCCTCCTAGGTTTTGGGAGAAGCAATAAATTTCACAACATGATAGCACAAAACTTACATAAGATGTAAGTTTTGTGCTAGATGATTTATAAGATCTCTTTGAGCTCCAATATTCTTTCACTCTTATCAACTACTATTTACATATACACATACATTTGATATGGTTTAGAAGTACTGTGGCACAACAGAGGTTAATATTTTAAATGAAAACCCAGGTTCAAAACCTGATTCTATCACTAGAGCTCTGTGACCTTGGTGGGGTAGATATAAACACTCTCTAATCTTATCAGTGTTTCAAGTGAGTGCCTGTTTAATCATCATGCAGTATATATGTTTTTCAATCCCAGAGTGTTTTGAAATATGCATGCCAAAAATGTTCTGCAGTAACATATGTTTATCTTTATGAAACAACATATTTATCTTCAGAAAGATTGGCTGTTGTGTTCAAATGCCATGCTTATTTAGAAAATGGTATGAGTGAGAAGATGACTGTGAATTTGGAATGGAAAGCTGACCTTGAGCGGCCTTTGGCTGGACATCAGATCCCTTGAACAAGAAATATTTTTATTTGCATTGGGACATAGACATTTCTATAGAATCAGGCAGGGCATATCAGGTTATTGCTGGCACAGTCAATCTCTGATTAGTAGGATGAGGTTTGTGCAATAAATCTTCTTTGCTGCTTAAACTTCTACTTTTGCCAATTATTTACATTTCATATGACATTTATCAAATGGAGCTTAGCAGAACTGGGTAATATAGACCTCTCTGGACATCGATTTCTTCATCTTTATAATGAAAGAGTTGGACTAGATTCATTCTAAGATCTACTTCAATTTTAAATTTATGATCTTATTAATATGAATAGTGAGGGATTGAAATCCAGGGCCAGAAGATGGTTTGCACTGAATCAGAAGAGTATAGGCCAGCATGGAATTATGACCAATAGTCTAGTTTGTCTAGAAAATAGGTTGCATGAGGGAGAGTATAAAATAAGACTGAAGAAGTAGGTTTCTTCCAGATTATGAAGGACTTTAAATACCATGGTAAGGAGCTTATTTTTATCTGGAGGATAATGTGTAGTAACTAAAATTTTTCTAGTAGCAAAACCACAAGATCACTCCTGTTAAGTAGAATTACTTGGAAATTATTTGTAAGATTGTAAGGGAGAAAGCAGGGTGTAAATGGATAGAGGTCTGCCTTAATCTTAGGAACACCTGAGTGCAAGTCCTAGGACTTATATCAAAGACAATGACTGTGACTGTGATGAGATCATTTAATTTATTAGTGCTTTTGGTAAATCTCAAGGAAAATGTAACAGACAAGTTGCCCTTCTACAGATCTGGAGAGAGTTTCCATAATGGGATTTCCCTACAACTATGAATTCAGAGGTTGATAGAAAAATGCATCCTGTAAGGAAAGAGATTGGAGTCAAGAAGAGGAAAATTAAGAAAGCATTCCTATAGTTTAGGCAGGTGATTTTGAGTTTCTGAACCTGTATGGTGGCAGTTGTGAGGGGAGAAAAAAAGACACAAATATGAGAAGTATTGTATAAGTCAATTTTACATTACTTAGTTGTGCATGGTGAATAATATGTAAATCCCTCTTATGAAGAATTTATGAGAGGACAAAGACAAGAATCACACAAAAAAAGGCATATATATAGGGAATATAATGCTATAAGAAAGCATAAAAATGAACTTTTCATCAATAAGGACTATTTAACAATGAAGTTGGTTGTTTTAAGAAATACTAAGCTCTCCATAAATGGATATATTCCACCTGGCAGGGAGTTTGCAGAAAGACTTTCTTCAATACATTGTTGAGTTGGACTCAGGGACCTTCTAATTCTAAATTCTATTATTTTTCCTTCCTGAAATACAACAATAATATTAGGAAGATGTGATACTCTCAATTCACTTGACTACCTACAGCTACCCTTACGTGTCTACGAATTTAGGAAAAAAAAACATTCTTTGACTTATCACTGAATTGTTACTATGACTGGTAGACATCTGTCCCATTGCCTGTTTTAGAAGATAAAAGGACTGACTAGCTACATGATCTCTCTCTTTGTACCTCAGTTGTTTGATCATTGGAAATTAAGCATGTCTTTGTACATGTATCTGATATTTTGCAGCCTTTTTTGACTGTATTCCTGCTGATTGATTCTGGAGCTGAATTCTCTAATGTGTGTATGACAAATAGAAGAAACCCTGTGCTGCTGGGAAAAGAGAATTAATGGTCAAACTTCTCTTGTTGCCTTTCACTTCATTTATTTTCCCCTACTGTCTCTTTGAAGATTCTGTGAATGTGCATGCATATTTCCTATAATTCTTTTATCTTTTCTTGAAGGGATGAAATTTTCAGGAAAGAAAATATTGATTTTAATTATGGCAAATTTAATTACATTCCTATTTTGATATTAGTTCTTTTGAATTCAGCTCTTAGGTCAAACTGAGGTTAGCCTTCTATATAACAACTAGAGGCAAAACTAGGATTTTGTTTTGCAAGGCTTCCTGGGGATGAGTATACACCAACAATAGCATGCATCAAGGGTGCACATTATCTCTATTGAGAGGTAAGAATGATATGTTTTTAGTGGAATGATTTATAAATCATAGCTGGGTGGTGCAATGGATAAGAGTGTTGGATTTAGAGTGAGGAAAATCTACATAATTGTCCTCTTTTTTTGAATCACTAGTCCTCTTGTCATAGTACAGATTATACTCAGCCATTCATCACTTTCGTCCTATCTATATGTGTTGAGTAATGATGATTGATAAAACTCATATAACTGTTCTGACTGGACCCATTACAAATTTATATAACCTCAACTGCACCCTCCTTACTGCTAGGGAATCCTACTGTACTTCCTTATCAAAGAACTCTCTCTTTCTATGGTGACTTTTACAAATCTTTTCAACCTTCCTCAGATTTCCCATCCCTCCATATTTCACAGAAAAAAAAAAAATGAATGTGAACTCTCTTTTGCCTTCTTCCTTGTTTCTTATCACTCAAGTCCTTTCCATCACTCTCTCCAATTTTAGCCCTCTCACATGAAGTGGTGTTATACTTTCCCAAATTTACCATCTCTACTTGTTCTAGAGATTCCATTCTATCCCATCTCTCCCAAAAGATTGCCTCCTCTATTATATCCACTTTTTCATTTATTTTCAATTTTTCTCTCTCATATCTTACTGCCTACAAGCATGTTCTTGTCTCCCCTCTCCTGAAAAAAATTTGCTTCTCCTTTCACTTTATTCTTAACTCCTTACTCTGATTTCCAAACATTATTCTACTAACACTATTCTTTCTAAAGTTACTATTGATTGAGCTCTTAGTTGCCAAATCCAATGGCCTTTTCTCAATATTCATTCTCCTTGACATCTCTGTAGTTGCTGACACTATTGATCACTCTCTCCTCCTTGATTCTCTCTTTTCTAGGCATTCAGGACACCACTCTCATGAGTTTCCTTCTATCAATCTGATTGTTCCTTCTCTTTTTCCTTTTCTGGAGCCTACTTCACATTATGCCTTCTAAATATAGGTACCTCTCAGGGTTCTGTCCTGGGTCCTCTTCTATTCTCCTTCTGTGCTATTTCCCTTGGAGATCTTATCAGTTTTCATGGATTTAAGTACCATTTCTATGGTGATAATTCTCAAATCTACCTTTCCTGCCCCAATTTCTCTACTGAATTTCAATCTCACTTCTTCAACTGCCTTTCAGACATCTCAAATTAGATGTGTAGTAAATATTTTAAACTCAATGTGTTTAATACAGAACTCATTATTTTTCCCTTAAGACCTCTTTACCTTCTACTTTCCCTATTTCTGTAGAGGGCAACACTCTCTTTTCAGGTCCCTAGGCTTACAAGCTAGAAGTCATCCTGGATTCCGTAATATCTCTCACCCTATACATGCAATAGACAAGGTCTTTTGATTTCACCTTTGCAACATTCCTCTAATATGCTCCTCTCCTTCATTAAGGTACTAAGGTAATTTTCCTAAAGCACAGGTCTAATCTTGTTATCCTTTTATCCAATAAATTACAGTGGCTTCTTATTGCCTTTAGAAGCAAATATGAAATGCTCTATCTATTTGGCATTCAAAGCCTTCTTCCTATTCCAGCTTTCTTACATCTTGTTTCCCAACACATATTTTTCAGGACAGTGATAACAACCTCCTGGCTATTCCACAAATACAACACCATTCCTTGGCTCTGAATATTCTCTCTGACTCTCTCCTATGCCTGAAATGTTGTCCCTCCTCTGTTCCCAACTACTGACCTCTCTGGTTTCTTTTAAGTCTCAACCAAAATATTGTCTTTTACAGGAAGCCTTTTTTTTTCTCTTAATTTCACAGATGGAGGGGTAATAATAGTATCTATTTTCAGTAAAATACTTTGCAAATCTTAATAGTCTATGTAAATGCTAAAAAGTGATATAAATATTCATAATAAATAATATATCAAATAACGCATCCCACTAAATTACAAAACGATTAAGAATAATTAAATACTTCGCTTTTGCTGAGTGTCTTGAATTTCTAACACCTTACATTCTCAATCTTTGGCAGCTGGATAGAGTGAGAGATTCTATTCTCTAGGAGTACAGTTTATTGGAAAGATCGTTTGGCCTGGAAAATCAGAAGACTTGAATTTTTGTCTTGATTCTTGTATTTGCCAATGAGGGACTGTGGGCAAGGGATTTAATCCTTCTGAGTCAATTTCCTTGTCATGCCCTACTTACCTTACATATTTGTTGGAAGGAACAACAACTGGAAAACAGAAATGTTACAAAGCACTATATAAATAAGGTCACTCTGCTTCTATCTGATAAGTCAATTAAGTTTCTTCTCTCTCCCTAAATTTGCCAAAGAACCTTACTTTAGGAAGGGAGTGATTTCTAGATATAATAATGATATTAGCTTTATGGAGTTCATTAGATTTCCATCTTTCATATAAGTTTTTGCTATAGTAGTTACCCCAAAAGAGTCAGTCAAATGAGTTCTCAAGGATTGTAAAACTCATTTCAAGAAAGTTGACGGGAGGTCATGGTATAATGGAAGGAGCACTGCTCTCCAGCCAGATGATATAGGATCAAATCTTACCTTTGATACTTGTGTGATCTTGAGCAAATTATTTAAAGTCCTGGATTTCAACTTCCTTATCTGTAAAATGGAGACATTGTACTTGAAGGGTTTCTAGGACCCTGAATTACTAAGAGTCCTTCAGAGCAAAGACTGTTTTGTTTTATATTTTCCTCTCTCTCTTTGTATATGACAATTCTGTAAATTGGATTACTAACAATTCACAAATTTGAGCATCTCATCCCATTTATGTGTGTTTTCCCATTCTGTCTTTCCTGGCTGAAATACATTCTCATAATTCCACCCTTTCACATTTCTTCCTCCCTCTCTTCCTCCCTCTCTTCCTCCCTCTCTTCCTCCCTCTCTTCCTCCCTTCCTTCCTTTTTCTTTCTTTCTTTCTTTCTTTCTTTCTTTCTTTCTTTCTTTCTTTCTTTCTTTCTTTCTTTCTTTCTTTCTTTCTTTCTTTCTTTCTTTCTTTCTTTC
Source organism: Sminthopsis crassicaudata (assembly GCF_048593235.1). Taxonomy (NCBI): domain Eukaryota; kingdom Metazoa; phylum Chordata; class Mammalia; order Dasyuromorphia; family Dasyuridae; genus Sminthopsis; species Sminthopsis crassicaudata. The sequence continues at coordinate 362,231,004 of NC_133617.1, forward strand.
TTTCTTTCTTTCTTTCTTTCTTTCTTTCTTTCTTTCTTTCTTTCTTTCTTTCTTTCTTTCTTTCTTTCTTTCTTTCTTTCTTTCTTTCTTTCTTTCCTTTCATTCATTCTTCCTTCCTTTCTTCCATTTTATTTTTTTTTAGTTGTTACTTTGATTGAATCTGTGATTTCATTTATATAGGGAACCTCCAGGAAGGGAATTCTCCCTATCAATACTGATCTGCTTCTGTTTTGAGTTTGACTCCTTCATTTTTCAGATGAGGAAACTGAGACACATAGAGGTTAAGTGGTTTGTCTGTGATCACACAATTTACATGTATCACAAGTAGAATTTGAAACTTTTCATGGCTTACAGGCCAATTCTATCCTCTATGCTGCCTTACACATCATAGACAATAGATATTAGGCAAATTTAATAGAATATGAATAGAATAAGCAAAAAATATTTGATCTTACATGTTGTTGAAGAAGGGTGATTTAATAATTGTAGTAAACTAGGAACTCTCACTAATATAATTCTTTTATAAAGTAGTCTTATAGTATAAAGGAATGAGTAAATGAATGAACAAAAAATATATTTATTAAGCACCTATTATGTGCCAGGTACACACATTGATAGCTGCTAGTCTCTGTCTCTAAAAGCTTACATTCTAAAGGTAAAGATAATGGGAGTCCAAATATGAGTATTTTGGTCTCAGGAGTATAGGGATGGTGACTGGAGTCATAAAAAAAGTTGGTTGTCATCTCCTTTCCAGTAGTAATAATAGTATTGGTTTGATTACTTTTCTCAGAGTAAAAATGAAAAATTCAGAGTGAGATACTCAGCTAGTGAGATTATGCATCAGATGACTGGGCAATTGACAAGATGCCCTTGTAGGCCCCAGTTTTGTATCAGAGTTCTGGATGAGATGTGAGTATATGGTTTGAGAAGTCATATAGTCTTACAGAGTTGTCTAGGGTACTGGGAGTTTAGTAACTCGGCAATACAGCTATTATATGAAAGAATCAGCATTTGAACCAAGTTTTCTTATTCCAAATCTAATGCTCTATTCACTATTGCAGATTGCTTTTCATGATTACACACAGATGAATAAGTGATGAGTAAGATTGAAAAAGCAATAAAAAGAAGCAAATTTAGCCCCATAAGTAGCACTAAGGGTTGGTGGGATAGGATTAGAAATTTGATTATGGGATGGCATATCTTCTAAAAAGAAAAAGACAAAAGAGGTAGAGAACATACAATCATTTGAGGAAAAACATGGAGAAATATGTTAGAAAACATTAGTTTGATGATTAACAGAAAAAGAAATAACAAGGTATTTTGGAAAGGCATGATACAAAGCTCCAAGATGGGAGTAATTAGATAAGGAACTTGGGATTACAAATCCAATACAGCAGCATGGAAGTTTCCGACTATTCTGACATCTGTTGGTACTCTCTCTACAAAACTAGAACAGCTAATAAATTTAAGACTTGTTTAAAGGATTATTTCATCTTTCCCAAGGTGACCATTAGGGGAACTACTATTAAGATATGATTTTGACAAACAAGATGCAACTTGTTTGTCAGAAGGTAAATTGACCACTTTAACAAAAAATTTGTGGTGGTGAAAGAGGACAAAACAAAAAAAAAAAACATCCCCCAATCTCTGTAATACAGCATGAACTAATGTGATTTGTGATTCAAACCATATCACTTTCATACTCCATACTGGAGTTAAACTCCAGTGATTCCCTATCACTTTCAGGATTAAATACTACAAAGTTTGGTATTGCAAGTCCTTTTTAAACTAGTCCCTCCCTACTTTCCTAATCCTTTTATACATTACTCTGTATACCTCATATATTCTTTGATCCTGTGATACTGGTTTCCTGATTGTTTCATAAATAAAATCCTCCTTTCAGCTCCAGACATTTGTCTCCCCTGTCTGTAATTGCATTCTTCCTCATCTCTGCTTCCTGGCTTCTTTGGTTCTGTTCCAGATTTAGCCAAAATCCTACTTTCAACAGGAAAATTTTTCCAATCTTTTAGTGCCTTCCCTCAATTATTATTATTATTATTTTTTTACCCTATTAGACTGTGAGCCTCTTGAGGGCAGGAGCTAATTGATTCTTTTTGTAGCCCCATCACTTAGCATAGTGCCATTAAATTAGCATAATACAGAATAGGCTTTAATAAATGTCCATTGACAGATTGATTGCCTAAACTCAAGATTTGGGAAAAGAAAATTTCAAATGAAATTATGAGAAATGGTACATAGTGTCCAGTGGTTTTATATTTCAAGGTTTGAAGAAAAGTTCATTCAAGAGGGATAAATACCTCTTAAGATTAGATAGAACAAAATGGTTAGCAGTTAATGGAAATCTAAGATAAGTAAGGAAAGAGTGAACTAGAAGTTAGCTGATCATAATGAATTTAGAAATTTTAAAGACAAGTACTTATGATGAGTTGAAAAAAGCAAAACTGCCTAAAGAATTGATGTGTATATATACAAGGAAATTATTGACAAACAAATTTTTAAAAGACATGTATAGAAGACAGAAGTAAGGAATAATAAGTGAAGATGAGAATATCATTTTCTTTTCGGAACTGCTTAAAGCAATGCAAAATCCCAGAATAAGTTGGGAATGGTGATGAATTCTAAAGATAGCAACAATAATAAATTTTTTTTTGTGCTCTATTGGAAGGGAGGGGATTAAGAATGGATAATACTGTCTAAATATTTGGAAGCTGCTAGGTAGTGAAATGGATAGAGAGCTGGACTTAGAGTCTAGAAGAGCTGAGTTCAAATGTGAACCCAGATATTTACTAGCTATGTGAGCTAGGCATATCACTTAATCTCTCTGTCTGTCTTGCTTTCCTCAATTGTAAAAAGGAGATAATGATAAATTTTTCACATATGATACATAATTCACAGAGTAAAGATAAAATAGGATAATATTTGTAAAAAGTTCTTAACATCCAGGGTCTGGCACATAGTAGGCACTAAATAAAATACTTATCCCTTTTCTTCCTTCAATATGTATGACATAATGATCACAAAAGTGAACTACTAAACTCTATTTTGAGTCTTTTTCTTCTTAAAAGGAAAATGATTTATGGCTGGAAAAGATAGAGCCAAAATGATTAACAGGAAATGGAAATCCAAGATGAGCAAGGCGATACTAAAACACTATCTAGCCCACCTGAATGAGCTTGAGTCACAAGACCCAGATGAAATATATCATACAATACAGAAAGAAAAACGAATAGTTAGCATAATAATAGCTAACATTTATGTGGAAAGAAATAATAAATGCAACTAATGAACTACTGAGGATAATTTTTCAATGGTCTGGTGAAAGTGAAAAGTAGCATAGAATTAGAGCGTAATCTTGTTACAAATTTTTTTAAATGGAGGGGAAAGAGGATAGTATTTGTAAAATATAGATCATGATATTTATTCTTGGTAAAATGCCAGAATAGAATATCAAGCAGAAGATTTGTGAACTGAGAAAAAGAAGCATTAAAAATTAAAAGTCAACATAGTTACTGAATAGGTTATAATAGACTAAGCCCATTTTGTTTTTTAATAGAACAATTAGACCAGTCAGAAATGTTAGATAAGTGGAAAGATATAGGTATATTATGCATGAATTTATATTCAGCATTTGATAAAATATTTTTATGATATATTGGTGGATAAAATGAATATTTTTAGTCTAGATCAAGGGGAGTCAAACTTGAAAACCAAATGTGGTCTGCCATTTTTAAAAAATATAGTCAGAGCTAAAAATGCTATTATGATTTTTAAATACAATAAAACTATATTAAAATATATAAAAAATATTAGCTCAAGGCTATACAGTATCAGATTGTGCTGACCCCTGATCTAGAAAATAGCATGGTTAAATTGGAAGTATAAATTACTGAGCTCAAAGAATACTTATTAGTGGATTGATAACAGTGGAAGGGAGGTCTCCATTACAAAGCCCTTAGAATTCCCTCATTTTCTATTCAATATTTATAAAAATAACTTGGGTGAGGGTAAAGATGATATGTTTATCCAATTTGCAGATGACATCAAAAGACATGGATAGAAATCCAGTTTTGATATTATTATCCTGTGACACCAAGGAAATAATCAGAACTTTTTGAACCTCAGTTGCCTCACTTGGAAAATGTAAGGGATACAATATTCACTTGCTTCATGAAATTGTTGCTAGGAAAGTGAGTCTTAAGTCTTATATATCATCATTGCTTTTGCCTTATAAGTCTTCTAACGGAAATGAAAGGTTTTGTCCCTCTGGAAAAACAATTCCTGTCATCAGCTGGGCAAATAGTAGAAATAATTTTGGTTGATCCCTTTGCTCTTCTCTGCAATCATGCCAGATGGAAGTTTTTCTTTGTGAGCAGTCAGTGAAATCCCATTTGAAATATGTATTTGAATGGGAATATAAGAGAATTGCTTCAAATCATATTCCCACCTTGTGTGACACTGTTCCATTTTGGAACTATATATATCCCATTTTGGCATAAGAAATCACTGTCGGACTCTTAAGATTTTACCCAAGTGTCTTTTCTTTTTTTTTTTTTTTTTTAGAAATTCAGTAAAAGCTAAATGAACTGGTTCTCTGAAGATGGGACACTTACTCTGATTTGAGGTGATGCTTCTTCCAAGGTGCATTTCTACAGCTGTCAGCCTGTTCTTGCTGAAAAGAAAGTGACAGGTACCTGAGAATCTTCTTTTTCTGCCCCAGTGATGTTCTTATTTTCCTGGAGAGCTAAAGCCCAATGATCAGTTTCACTGAGTGCTGTGACAGGAGCAGATATGCAAGTGAAAATCTGTGTTATCTCTCTATTTCTTTGCAAAGAAGAAAGGAATAAGTGAAAAGTGACTTCATCTTCAGTGACCCTCGAATTAGAAAGTTAACAGAGTTACCTTACTCTTTTGTAATGATATCTGTCATACTTAATATAGAAAGGAAAAAAAATCTTTTGAATATTTTGGCTCTAGCTCTGCCACTTTTATCAGTGACCCCTCAACTCTGAATAATCCTTGCCATTAGTTTTCCATTCTAGAGTTGTGGAATGCTATTAGGTGTACTCCTTCCCCCTGGGGGGGAAAAAAAAAAAAAAAAAAAAAAAAAAAAAAAAAAGCAAAACTTTGTGGAAGGAACGTTGTGAAGAGCTTTGAAAAGTCAAATTAAGACATTTGTGTTTTATTCTTAGAGAATATCTAGACTACCTGTCATCTAGGGGAGGGTGGGGGGAAGGAGGGGATAATTTGAAACAGAAGGCTTTGCAAGGGTCAATGTTGAAAAAATTACCCATGCATATGTTTTGTAAACAAAAAGCTTTAATAAAAATAAATACAAAAGAAAATACCAAGCCACTGAAGTTTTTTGTGATATGAGTGACACTTCATATTCAATAATTCTAGTGGCTTACTATCATCTCCAGGATTAAATAAAATCCTCTCTGGAATTCAGTCTTTTATATTTTGCCCTTTCTCTACCTTTCCTGTCTTCTTACAACTTCTTACTCCCCACTCCTACCTCCAGGTCCATACACTGTGATTCAGTGGCTTGTGTTTATCATGCCAGAATCTTCATCTCTTGTCTATTCCTAAGAGAATTTCCCTGCTTCAAATTCTCTCCCTTTTCTTGACTTCCCTGACTTCTTTCAAGTCCCAGTTGTCACCTTCTACAAGATTTTCCTGATCCCCTGAATGCTGGTACCTCTACTCTGTCAATTATCTCTAATTTACCCTGTATAGATCCAATTTGCCTGGTTTGCATTCATCTATTAGATTGTAAATTCCTTAAGAGCAGAAAATCTCTTTTGACTTTCTTTGAATCACTAGCACTCAGCACAGTGCCTGATATTGAGTGACTGAAATTATCTTCCCATCAAACTTTCTGTTCTTCCTAACTTCTGTACTATTGTTTAGGGCACTATCATCCTCCATGTCACACAGACTCACAATTTATCCTTGACTCCTAACTTTCTCTCACTCTCCACATCCAATGAATTTTCAATTCTTCTCGATTTAACAACTTTTAATATTTGCCCTATCTTCTCTTTAGTGTAGGCCTTTATCTCTTCATACTTGTACTATTGCTATAGACATCTGATTTTTGTCTCCTTATTTCAAGATTTTTCTCCATTTTAATTTTTTCTTCACTCAATTATCAGTGTGATCATAAAAAAAAGCAAATATGATCATGTCGCCTCCATTCTTTCCCCAGTGGCTTTCAATCATTCCATGTTAAAATATAGAAGTCATCTGTTTAGTTCTGCATAATCTGGTACTCTCATAACTTTCCATTGTTTTTTATCTTATTTTTAACTATGTATTCTATGATTCAGTGGTACGGGACCTTTGCTATTCATCACACAAGATGATCTATCTTTCAAATTAATATATCTATCTCTATTTTATATATATATATATATATATATATATATATATATATATTGCTGAGGCAATTGGGACTAAGTCATTCACTTAGGGTCACACAGCAAGGATGTGTTAAGTGCCTAAGGTCAGATTTGAACTCAGGTCTTCCTGACTTTAGGGCTGGTGCTATATCTACTACACCAGCTAGTTACCCCAAGTTAGTATATTTTCAGCTGTTCTCTGTCATGAATTTGCTTCTTCCTCATATATACTTCACATCTCAGCTTAAATACCACTTCGCACTAAAACAAATTACCACAACCACTACCACTACCATCAAAAAACTTTTCCATTTTTCTTTAATTCTAAAACTTTTAAGATCATCTCCAATTTATTTTGTGCATATCTTTTGTTTATACATAGTCCCCATTAGACTGTAAGCTCTTTAAGGACAGAGTCTGTTTTTACCCTTTCTTTGTATCCCCAGAGTTTATTATATAGATCCTGAAACTATGGGAAATTAATAAATGCTTACTGATTTGATTTGACTTGAGTAGGTAGAACTGGCCCAACCTGTTCCCTTCACTCATGTCTGACACAGAAATAGATTGACATCAAATGAGATCATGGTTTTGCCTTATGAATTATGTTATTAGAAACAAATGTAAAGTGTTTTTTATATGTTTCATTCACATTTACTTATATTTCAATTACATATTTTTCACTTAAATGTCTTAATTTTCAGTGACTCTATCCATGCTTCATTTATATTCCAATTAATTAATATATCAATAAAGATTTGTTAAGCATTTACATACCAGAACTTGACTACATATAGGAAATACAAAGAAAAGTTCCTGCCCTTAATGAACTTATTTTCTGAGGGAAACAATATGCATGTGTGTGCACACGTGTGGCTGAGAAAATTTTTGTGCATATTTATTTTGTATATGCACAACATCTGTATCTATTAATATACACAAACACACACACTTATTTTCTCTATATGTATATACAAAAAACAAAATAACTAAAGAACCAGGAAAACGTTCCTCTAGAAGGTAGCATGTAAAAGAAATGTTGAAGTCTGCTCATTCTTGCAAGTTTTAAAAGTGCTATATAAGTGGATGTGAAAGGAAGCCTAGTCAAAGTCCTACCAAATCTGAAAGTCAACATTTTCCACTATGTGAGGTTTTTAATGGTATCTGTTTGTGATTGGTTCGAGGCCACAGCACAGCTGCATCACATTTTATAGGCCCATTTTACACAGTGGGATTTCTCATTTTGAAAGATAGCCATTAAAATTCTTATTAAGCTATTAAATGTCTACAAGGTAATCATAGGGCTGTAATTACAAATGCTCTCTGCCTGGCAGACTGTTGGGTAGGGGACAATTCCCACTTTACCAAAGGTTTATTTTCTGACCTTTCTTCCCCAATGTAACTTCCCAATATTCAATTTTGTCCTTTGTGCATACACATGAACATACACACACATATACACAGAGTTTAGAAATATTTATTACTTTTCTGCTTATGAAAGAAGAGATATTAGATTTCTTTAAGAATGAACTTCCTGAACATTATTTCATTTGTTGGCTTAGTAAAAAAATGGATTTTCATAATTTCAGGGAGGATCTCATTAGAACTTCCCATCAAAAACAAACAAACAAATAAATAAAGGTCAGTCACTTTCTATAATTCTTAACTAGGTATCAAGCCAAGCTGAAGGGAGCTTCAGCTTTTCTCCCTAAAGGAAACAGGATCAGCATCCATCAAAATAAAATCTGGAACATTTTATCTGTGACTTTGATACTAGTTAATAGTTATAATTTTAGAGCTGGTATAACTAATATGAAGGCAAAAGCTTCTAGACTACTTTATTCTAGTCAATAAGGCAGTAAGCATTATGTTTTATATATTTCTTTTCTTATAATCATCTTATAAAGTAGGTCATAGGAATGTCTTTAGCTTTGTTTGTTTGTTTGTTTTGTTTTGGTGAAGGTATGTGATGTCATTTAGCATAGGAGATTTCCCAGTTTGGAAAATGCCCCCACCAATGCACATGAGCAACATGTCCATGACTCTTATCTTCAAGAGTCACTTATTTTGGAGATGAAGAAAATGAAGCTTTTATTGAGGAGATATTTCTCATAATAAACATGCAACTAATGCCAATGATGAGATAAGAACTCAGCTCTCATTTCTAAAAGTACCAATTTTCTTTCCTTTATTCCATATTGTCATTATAATTTTCTAGTTGTTGTTTTCTTTTTAATCCTTTTTTGCTTTTTCTATCTTTTGGAGGATAAGGAGCTAGTGTCTAATTGAGGCAAATTTTACAGGAATTGCTGGTTCAACAGGACAAAGGATAAGTATCCTGCATTTTTGAGTTTGAAGGAATAAAACTTTTTATGTCTACCTAGTCTATTTAACATATATTTTGTTGTTGTTTTTGTAACCAAAGCAATTGAGCAAGCAAGAGACACACCAAGAAATCAATATCTCTCACTGCTTAATAACTACATATCATTTTATAAAATGGAATGCCACAGCATGGTGGCAGGTGATACCATTTGTTCTTGATGGTGACAGCCTGTGCTGTTCCAAGGCACACTCCATGCATAGTTAGCAGATGCTTTCAGATCCCCTGCTACTGTCTGGAGGGAAAATCTGCAAATATTTACCCCTATCTGAACAACTTGACTAAATCAACCAAAATGTGAGCAACTGGGGGTATTTTTTTACACTGGTCATTATAATTTGCAATTGCTGGAAAACCATTGCTGGGCAGATTCAATTTGGTTGCTTACTTGACCAAATTAACTAGACTAACTAGGGCCTGTGTCTAATTCTTTGGATGCCTGATTCAGAATTTACAAAATACAAAGTACAAAAAACAATTACCAAAAATACAAAAAGTTACAGTACAAAATACAAAAATATTAAGCTAAATTAATAATGTAACATTTAATAAGAATAAATATAAAAAAGAAGTAGATGATATGGGTTCCATTATCAAGGAGCTTGAAATCTAGATTTGTGACATGATTAGAATATATTAAATATTTGGAGAATGATCAAGTACTCTATTCTATGATACTGATGTATTGTTTGTAATTGAATTTTAAACTCAAAGAAAGGAGAAATCAGTGAAGGCTGAGACAGAGGAAGCTTTTCAAAGGAGGTGAAATGAGTTAGATCTTATAGAGCAGGAGACATTCCAAGTGTGAAAAATAGTATGGAAATAGGAATAAGTGTAGGAGATACAAGAGATTGGCCAGATGTGAGCAGATGGAGGAAGTTACATAATAGGGTCAGATATGTTGGAAATGTAGTAGAATCAGATTATGAAAATCTGATAGCTGGACAGAGGAATTAGAACCTGCATTGCAAGCAGTACAACTGCACTGCCAGATAGTTTAGTGTTTAGGAGAATGATATGATATAAGCAATATTTTAGGATAATTAATATCATAGCAATATGAAGAATGTATTAGGGAGAGAAGAGATTGAAGTCAAAGAAGCCAACTAGAGAGTGTTTCAGAAATATAAATGAAAGATTATGAAAATCTGCTCTCATGAAATCTTCAGGAGAGGTAGTTAGATGACCCATGCAATTATTGCAATTATTGCCACTTTTGTACATATGAGAAAATCAAAATGCAAAGTATTTGGGCTTCACAGAAGTCACATAGAAAGTTAGTCTTCATCTCTTTCCATTGTGAAGGTATTAATTAATTGCATGACCTAGCATGTTTGTAATGTGCTAGATGTACAAAATGGTACAATATATAGGAAAATGCATCAGATTGAAAAATAAGGATATTTCTGTTCATATTTGATTTCACCAGTAATTATTGTCTGTGTGACTTTGATCAAATCACACAATCTCCACAAATCTCTCTACTATTAAATGATAATTGGACTAGATGAATTCTGAGAAACTTTGCAACTGTGCCATACTATGATTTTTTAACTGTTTTCTTGACATCTTAAAATATCATTACCAATAAACTCGCTAGCTTTGAAAAAATGAGAAATTTCAAACAAAAGAGAAGAGCGACTTGAAAGAATTGATAGAACTTAAAGTAAGAATATTATATTTGTATCCATGCGTGTGTTTATGCATTCTTTAAGGTTAATCAATTTTACGAGAATTAGTCTGTGAGATCTTTTGTGCTTCAAAGTTTAGCATCCAAGTAAAATCTATATTCCCTAACTTTGATGGTATTTGTTTCTCTCAATGTCTCTTTAGGAAACTCTCTGTTCAAATACTTGCAGTTCTTTAACATGAAATTCATCTTTATCTGTACATTATACTTTCTCTTGTTTCAAAATACACAAAGCTGTTTGAGTAATTATAGTTTCATTACATAAATATTGAGGTCACCTGTCATCTCCTGCTGTCTCAATGGGAGTTCATTTGCTCACAACTCACCTATCTTTCAACATATGATTATATCAATTACCAGCAGACTATGGTTTGGGGCATATTCAGCATCTGAAATTAACTTTGGAAAGAAGGAGCTCCACCCCATCAATTATAATTAACTAAATGTTTTCTCTAATAAGAATATTGCATTTATAATGTGCTAAGAAACATGACTAACTGCAAAGTTCATTTTTCCCTGTTACAGTTAGAGGTCATAAAGATTATGAAACTCATAGAACCATAAATTTAATGCTAAAAAGCATCTTAAAAATCATCTAGTTAGATCTTTTCATTTGACAGGTGAGAAAAGTGAAGTCCAGTAAGGTCAACTGAATTGTTAAAGATCATGCAGACAGGAAGCAACAGAGTTGTGATTTGAACCTGAACTGTCTGACTGAACTTGGAACCCCAGATATAGCATTCTTGCAATTGTCCACATTGTACACCTAATGTATTATTGAAAGGGTCTTTAAGATTATCCAGCCTAACCCCTTCATTTGACATAGAAGGAAACTGATGCAGCCAAGGCATGTGACTTTCTTAGAGTCATAGAGCTTATACGTAAGCAGAGCTCCTGAAATTTGAACCCAGCTCTTCTGCATCCGAATCTACTGTTACTTTGGCAAATAAACTGGGATTAGAATTACCCCCTCCTCAACCCTCACAAATGGAGCATGTTGTGGAGCTTTAGATAAAAACATTCCTCTCCCCAATTACAATGAATTAAATCAATGGAAATTTAGGAAACTATGATTAAAAAAAAAATTAGGAAACTATGATCCAATGTTGAACCTGATATAGTTAAAATGTTTTCGGAAGACTTGGCAATCTAAAACAAAATTCTGGGATTTGATTGCCTGGATGGGAATAAAAAGTGGAGCCTTCCTGATGAGTTCTGCTGAATAATGATATTGAGGGTGGAAGATTGAGAGGAATTAAGGATTTTTGATTTGAGACTGGATGAATCACTCCATGAGAAAATGTTAGAATCTATGAGAGAAAGATGGAATAAAAGAGAAAAAGTGGAGAAAACAGAATGCAGATGAGAGAATGGTGAAAAAAATTCAGTTAAAGGGTTGAGTGAAGGCTTATTAAGTATAATTAACAGAAGAGCCCGAAAGACATCCAGTGAAGAGTAGGTCAGAGAATTGCCATCACTGAAATTTTTGTTTGAAGACAAAGGGTGAACTTAGAGGCTAAAACTGAGCCATTAATTCAGGACTGAAAAAAAAAAAAAAAGTTAAGAGACAGAAAACTAATTGAGTTTAGATTTGGGTGTGGAAATAGAACAAATGAAAAATTGACAGGGAAGGAGACATTGGGATATAGAAAAAAGGCCTGGGGAAGAAAATTTGAGGAACAGAAGATTCAATTTAAACTGTCTCACTTAGAAAAAATATGTTATCTTTAAAGATTTCTTGGAGAAAAGACTATAGTTTCTCTTAACAATCCCTTCCTAATGCTACATAATGAACTATAATTTACTTTTATACATATAAGAAAATTGAGGTACAAAGTATCTGAGCAGCACAGAGGTCACATAGAAAGTTAGTCTTCATCTTTTTCCTATTCGAAGGCATTATTTAATCGCATGACCTAGCACAGAACAAATGTGTAGCAATTCACAGTATTATAGTATTACTATTTTAAGAGTAGCATAAAGAAATACTCTGTTGGTGAAGCTGCAAATTGATCCAACCATTCGAAGAAGCAATTTAAAACTATATACCAAAGTCATTAAACTGAACCCTCTGATACAGTCCTAAAGCCACTAAGCATATAGCCCAAAGACATGAAATAAATAAGGAAAAGGAAAAATATTTATAACAACAACAGTTTTTTGTCAAAGAATTATAAACAAAGTGAGTAATCATCAATTAAAGAATGCTTGAACCTTATATGATAAATTAATATAATGAGGCCAGCTATGTGGCGCAGTAGATAGAGCACTAGCCCTGAAGTCAGGAGAATCTGAGTTCAAATTTGGTGTCAGACACTGAACACTTCCTAGCTGTGTGATTCCAGAAAACTAATAATGAATTATAATTTTCATCTTTTGGTAGAGAGGGGATGGACTAGCCATGGCTACTATATGAATTTATTTCATTTGATTACACTTTTTATGAGGCAATTAGAAATCCAACCCCAGACATTCATTAGCTATAATCCTGAGCAAATTCCTTAAACACTATTTTCCTTAATCTACTGGAGAAGAAAATGACAAAGCACTCCAGTGTCCTTGTCAAGAAAAACCTATATGGGGTTACTATGAGTCAGACACAACTGAACAACAGCATGCTTGTTATAAGGGAGGGCAGACATACAGGGTAAAAGAGTGACAGTTATAGTGATGACAAAAGAGGGAAGAAAAAAAGAAGGAAAAGAAAATTGAAAAATCTGGGGGCAAGGATTGGGAAATAGAAATAGAGAAGGTTAATACTTGATGTTTTCGAAAGAAAATGTTAAACTGAGACAATGGGAATATAGAACTGGGGAAAGGAAAATGTTGAAGTAATAAGAAAAGCATAGAAATGAATAAAGAAGGAATTTAAAAGTGAGGAAAGATGATAGTAAAGTTTACTCCATTCTGTCCAAAGTCTATTCTGCTATACTCGAACTTCTTTATAATTTTTTCCTCCCTATATTTACTATCTATCTTATCCAAATCTCCCATCTCCTCTGAATATCCTAGCCTCCCAGTTTCACAGCACCCTCAGCTCCTATGGTCTATCTGTCATCTCTCTAAAAGATCTATAGTAGCTCTGATATTTTTAACTAACTGTTCATCTCTCCAGCTACTTGGAATATCTGATAATAATACCTGGATTTTTTGAACATAGTATTTTGAATATACATTATTCCTTTATTTAAAGCTTTATTTTTATATTTATTTTATGAAATAAAACTAGCACTTCTATAACATAATACATGAAAATACAAATCTATTATGTACAACTTGCTATTCAGTTTTAAAGTATAATAAATTTATCATGTAAAATTTTTTTTCTTCCATCTCTCATTGTCTCCTCCATATGGGGAGAGGGGGATGCCATTTCTCTGTAAATATAATAATATATTTTGAACACGTGTTATTTCTTTCCTTAGAAATTTTAGATGCACAAAACATGGACTTTCTAGCCAATTTAACAAATATAAATTGAGTTCACTATTTGCAAGACATTGCCTTGGCTGCTTAGAATTATTTTATTTTTGCCTCTATATAGCAATCTGTAGCTATAAATAGATAAATATATAGATGAAACTCCTACCAAGATGTCTTGAAAATCATTTTCCTTTGTTATTATTAATTAATCCTTAATTGCTATCTCTATATCTATAGTTATCTCTCATAACTCATGTCTCTATCTTCACCTCTAATCTCTATCTGTATTATCCCTATTCTTATCTCTTTATATATCTCTTTCTGTCACTATCTCTGTCTCTCTATCATTCACTCAAAGATCTTATATTCTAAGGAGACTACAGAGAAAGAGAGACATCCAAAATTGACATATAGATATGATCCAGGACATATACTTTGTGATTAGGGAAGAGAGATGACTAAATAAAGAAATATAGAAAAATTTGAGGAGGACAAGGATAGTTTCAGCTAGAGGAATTATTCCAATGACATCTTCTCAGAGGAGGCATTATCTGAGCTGAGCCTTTAAAGGACAGAATTTTAACAAGTTTAAATGGGAGAGAAATATATTCCATGCATGGGGAATTGTTTATAATAAAGTCACAGAGGTGAGAGATTGCAGGCATACATTAGGAAAGTACTAATGATCCAGCTTAATAGAATGTGTGAAAAGGTTTAATGTGAAATAATACTGGAAAAGGTGGTCAAATACAGATTATGGGTGAATTGAAATAACAATCTAAAGTGTTTATATTTTATTTTAGAGCCAATAGGGAGCCACTGAAAGTTTTTGAGTACAGGAGTGACAGTCAGACATAAATACACACACACACACACACACACACACACACACACACACACACACACACATATATATATACATTAAGAAGATTAGCTTGGCAGCTATGCACTGGATGAAAGGGAGAGAGGGAGTAGTGGGGGGCAGCAAAACTAGTTAATGAGACATTATAATAGTGCAGCTACTCAAGAAGTGATGAAGAGCTGAATCAGAAGAGTTGCCATGTGACTATAGAGTATATTGAATGTTTTTGTTTTGTTTATTTATTTATTTTTTAAATAATGGACCTAAATGAACCTCCTGGATTTATATCTTACTCTGGCTTTCTTGGTACTAAAGCATACTAAATTTATAGTTTAGCACTGGAGAAAATGTATTGAGATATTGTAAAAGAAAGAATAATCATCAGTAATAAACAAAATGATTTGTTGAGACTAAGGGAATGAGTGGCAGGATGAAGTCAAAGAAAAAAAAAACAAATATTTAGAGTCTAAATTTTGTTGCCCTCAACACACACAGGGGAATGGGAATGTGGGATTGGTTTTAGAGAGAATATGAATTCAGTGTTATATATGTTGAGCAACTAATACAATCCCATTCACTCAGTGCTCCATGAGTAACTGCTGTCCCCATTGATTTTATCAGGGTGATCAGAGTAAGATAGTGAGGATTGTTATTGTCCATCCTTTGTTTTCCAAGAGGACCAATCGAATCATGATGTTGGGGTCAGAGCATAGTGTGTTGGGCTGTGTCTGATCAGTCCAATATGAGTTCAGAAGATACTACCATAAGTTGTAGTAGTCCAAGTAGTCCATTAGAGTATTACAGACAGAGCTGTCTCTGGATTTTCACAGTTCGTGTTTCCTTTGTAATACTGCAATTCTGCTTTGTTTAAGGACTGCAGTACCTTCATTGACATTGACATGATATGCTGAATGGTCCCATGCTAGCATCTCCCATGTCTCACAATGGATATTAAAATTCTTCAGAGAGACCTTGGGAGTGTCCTTGAACCACTTCTGCTGGCCATTATTTGAGTGTTTGCCTTATTAGAGTTTTCATAAAATAGACTTAAGTAAGCACTCACATTCAAGTTATGTCACCAGCCCATTGGAGATGCTCTTTCTGATGTAGTTTGAATGCTTGGCAATTAACCTACAGTGATCTTGTCAGACTCTAATTTGCCAGAATTTCAGGATTACTCCTAGTCCCTCATAGGGGGACTATTATTATAATTATAATCATCTCAGAGGACATGAAGTCCTCATTGTATATTCCATTGAATGGACTTGCTCAACTTTGCCATCAATCATCTTCAACTGTTCTCTGTCCTTTCACATCATGGAAAATGTGGATTTCCTCCTCATCCTCATCCTTCCTCATCCTCATTATTATACCAATCTTACAGCTATAACATATCAGATGATTTTCCATTTTAAGTAGCATGAACCATGGAAGATGTATTGTAAAATTTTACACAAAGGAAGAAAATAGCATTTATGTTTTCTTTATAAAATGTCTGGGTTTTGCCCTTTCTCTAACAATATGATATGAAGCCTTGACTGGGCAAATGAGGCAATTTTATTAATAATAGCTAATAGATTCCTATTTGAATCATCCTAAATTGGCAAGTTTTAAACTGTAACCAAAAGTTCCACCCTTTGAATGATTCCTCATTATATCAGATAAACTGTAGTCATCTTTGTTGGTACCTTGCTTCTTTAACATCAAGATATACAAATTATTTTTAATTCTTCAAATGTTTTGTATTGATAGTTGCCATTTATATTATAACTAAAAAATAGTTAACATTCTGATAGGCATACTGTCACATTGCTGTAGTAAATTGCAATCCTACAGAACTGATGTTTCTTTTTATTTCTTTTCAAGGTTTTTTTCAATTAACAAGCATATATTTCTCACAGTCCCTCATTTAATTTTTTTTCAAAAACACATATAATCAAGAAAAAATTCCTGAATTGATCATGTCAAAAAATGTATATCTCATTTCAAAAACTGAGTCCATCACATCTCTGCCTGGAGGTTAATAAGCTTTATCACTGATCTGCTACAATCATGGTTGGTCAGAAGTCTTATGTGATTGCATAATTTGTTTTCCTGATTCTGTTTCACTTCACTTTGTAGTAACTCATACAATTCTTCCTAGGTTATTGTTCCACAAAGAAAGGTTTCAATATCTTTCATAATTTCTTGTGAAACAATAATATTCCATTATAGTCATATGCTTTGTTTTGTTCAGCCATTCTTCAATTGATTGATAATGATTTTATTTTCCATTTCTTTAATATTACAAAATATTTGATATGTACTTTTTGTACACCTGGATTTTTTCCTTCTTTCTTAACCCTTTTCAGAGAATAGATCTAGTAATGGCATCAAAGGGTTAGAGAGTTTTCACAGTTTAGTAGTTCCAAATGAGTACAAGATCTTCTTATAAAATTATGCCATGTTTATTGTACCATGATAAGGCTGGCCTGCTTCATGTGGGTCTCTAGGTTGTAGCTAATTTCTTCAATTTCCTTCTTATTAATTCTTTTGAACTGAAACCTGCTTTCCCATAATTTCTTCTCATTTGTCTAATTTCTGCCCTCTGGGGGCAATCATAATAATTTTTATTCTTCTTATCCATGGAAATCCTTTAGATATTTGCATACTCATATTAAAATTCATATTAAAATCCCTCAATGTCCTTAATAATTCTTAGAATAGTGTGATTTTTGAACCCCAACTTTTCTAACCTTCCTTCCTCCTATTTGTTAATGTCCCTCATGAGGTATGGTATTCAGAATCTGAAAGTTCTTTAACCAGTGCAGAAAACAGTGGATCTATTGTATCCCTTGATCTGGACACTACTAATACAATATAAGATAACATTATTTTTAGCAGATTGGGGACACTATTGTCATAATCAATTCAAATTAATGCCTTAAAAATAATGATAGCAAGTATTTACATAGTGCTTTAATATAATTGGCACTTTTATTTGTAATTTGCTTTTTAAAACAAATTTGAGAGGCTGATGTTAGTATTATTCCCAATTTATACATGGGAAAACTGAGATATAGAGTAGGTAAGGTATTTGTGGAGGGTCACACAAATATTGTTTCTGAGGCAAGATTATAACTCAGATCTCTTGACTCTGAGTCCAGCTCTGTGGTCCCTTGCTAATTTTTTCACATGAACTGATTTCAGCCTGTGGTTTTTATTCAAAGTTCTTTGGTGTTCTAGCTGTGACCTCCCTCTGTAGTGACAGTGATTCATTAAATGACCTTGTTTGGATATGTTCATGATATGATATATCAAAATATGGATATCTGATTCCTGATTCTTGGATGTACTATCTGTATGACCTTTTACATGACTTTTAAATCCTTCTACTTTTTGGGTTCTTTTCTTTAAAATGTAGGCAAATAACTTTCTGCTATAGTCAACTTCCAGTTCTATACTGATTCTTATAAGTAAGAACAGGGAAAGTGTCTGCCTAATTTTTTTTAATTCCTTGAATCATAGGCAGGTTCTTTGTGACCTAAGAAATCACATCTATATCTCAAGAGAATCTACAGAAAGCCAATGGAAATAAATCTCAAATTTAACGCACCAAAATCATAGTCAAGCTAAGGACTTAGAAGACTTAGGTCTTCTTGGTTTCAAAGAATTATCTTACTACTATTCTACACTGCCTCTCTATTTAAAACAAATCAAAGTGAAATTTAGAATATGATATTATAAAAAAACAAAGATTAATTAGCACCCCAAAATATTATATCCTGCAAAAAATGAACAATTATACCAAAGAAAACAATTTAGACATTAAGCAAAAGGGAACAACTTAAATCATTACTTCTAAAAAACTCAAAGCTGAGCTGGATATTCCATGGGCAAACAAGGCAAAAGACAGTTAAAGACTGTTAGAATGTAATAAAACTAAGAAATAGATATGGATACACATACACACACATATACATATATGTGCATGTGTATGTTTTACATATATATGCATCTGTGTGTAAATATATGTATATGTATGTGTTTATATATTATATTGTATATGTGCATGCACATATTATATACATAGATGTATGTATAATGACTCTGGCTAAAAAGGAGCCTTTGTGAATTAATCTCTCTGAGATTATTCTTAAATTTTGAAGCCATAGTCAAAATTATCTTTATGTACCTCTCTTTTTTATTTAATCTTTTAGAATCTGAACTCATCCAGGAGTTCTCTATATAGCCATAATGATTTCTTCAATTGTCTTTCACTTTTCTTCTTCATAAAAACTATTTCTGATTATATAGTAAGACTTTGATTTCTCAGTCTCTTTTCTTTCTCGAGCTCTTTGCTCTTTTAGAATCCCTTTCCATTACCTAGGCCTTTGCTATGAAATCTTTTTTCTTTGCAATCTTTTTTTTTCTTTTTAAAAACAGATTTTTTTTTACAATCTTTTTTACTGAAGAATTTATTGTGTAACTGACTGTCTAGTATTTCCTTCTTGAACTATTTAGAATTCCAAAGTGACATTGATCATTTTCACTCAAATTTCCAACCACCTTCATCTCAGCTATGAATTCTTCCTTGTTAATCAAAAGCAAGTCCAGAATAACATTTCTTTTCATGCTTCTTCTATCATCTAAGAAATGAAACTGTCAGCAAAGAAAATCAAGAAGTGATCAGATGTTTATTATATCTGAACAGTGACAAGAGTCTTTATATGCTTTAGACAACCAGTATAGAATTTCCTTGATTCATAATGAAAGTAAAAGTGTTCTCTTAAAATAAGCATCCTCCTATCATTTGACTTTTGGCAACTGCTTCAAACTCATATATAGGCTACAAGTTGCTATAATACTTTAAGCTTGAAAGTAACACAAAAGAGAATTGTCATCAAGTGATTTTTTTTCTTAAAATCTCTTTGCAGCCAAGTGTTCTATTTTTTCTCTGTGGGAGTTTTCTTGGATTAAGATTCAATTCTTTATCCTCTATTCAAGGTATAATTTCTTTACCACAAGGTTTAAGGACATATTCAATGGCATACATCTCTTTTTCTCATTTTTCATCTTTTCCTATACTCTCTGGAGCACACATTGGAAGCAGCATTTGTCAAAAGAGGATCTTTATTCCTAGGGCATCTTCCATACATTTATCTTGGAAACGTGATGGGTCATGTGAAACATTACAATTCATCTGTGAGATGAGATCCAGTGGGAACTGGCAAACCATTCATGCAGAGCTACTCCAGAGGGCTCATTTTGGCCTTTCTATCTTGCATATCTATTCCTTAATCCATTGCAATTGCTGCCTCTCTCTCAACTTTTTTTATTCTCAATGAGTTTGTGAATATTCAGCCAGCCACAATCCTACATTTACCATCTGTCAGATGTTGGATTGCTCCTGGTGTGTTTACAAACTACCTCACACACACTATTCCCCCACCCCCCAGAGCATCCTTTCAGGAATTATATAGATATAGGTTTCTGATTGTTTTCATTAAAACATATTAGGAGACAATATGGCATTCTGTTTGGTCAACATTTGTTGTATAAATTGATAGGAAAAACATTTAAGTCTTATTCCTGGCAACACAAACACACACACAAATGTATGTGTGTGTGTATGTGTGTGGGTGTAGTCAAGTAGATTGGATCTTTTGGGATGGATGGCACTTGTTTGTATTTATACATAGTGGGTGCATTTCTGGCTTGTGTTGCTTATCTAAACATTAATTTGAAAAATGAAAACTTTGGTTACTATTTGAGTGTTTTTACCTACAATAATTTTATTTGTTTAAAACATGTGGATATGGTCATTCTCTAAAATCCTTTGGCTCCCTGAGGATACAATGATTTTTTTTTCCTATCCTGAACTTCAGATTGAAACTATTTTTTTTTAGTCATCTGAATGTAGATTGGATAAGTTGTCCCTAATTTTACCAAGTCTCTTCTCTTGGTCCTATTTGTTCAGATGGTCAGATTTCTTTACGGGATCTTTTTTCTCTTTGAAACTGTTCTTTGCTGATGAGCTAATCAAGTATTTATTTTTCTATCTATATCAGCAGGTGTATATTGGTTTTCCTATTTCTTCTACCATTTTTCTGTTTCTCCAAATTCAAATTTTTCTAATATAGCTTCCTACTTAGCTTCTTATCTCCATCTCCTTTCTTACTCTTTTTCGGTTTTTCTATTGCTTCATTTTTTTATTTTATCAGTTGTATTAGGATGCAGACTTTCTACCTTCACATCCTAGATTTCACCAATGTTCCCTTACTCCTCTATGCCACCTCTCCAGTCTAGCAACAGGAAATTAAATTCTCTTTCATACACTTTCCTTCTACATAAGCCTCTCTCTCTTCAACAAGATGTACATCTAAGCTCCTTATCTATAGTAAAACTGGTACCTATTTTGGGAAGGGAAACTTTCACCACATAGCAACACTGACCATCTATTTGATCATTTTAATCATGCTTCTTATTAATATTATGTAAATAAATAATTTGGAAAGGTTTTATACCTAGAGAATATATACAAATCTCCAACTGTGGCACAATATGACTTTTCATCAATATTGAATGTTTCACCTGACTTTCACAGTCATTACCTCATCTAACTTTTATTATGACCATGGGTTGGAAACTCAGGCTTACAGTAGTTAAGTGACTTGACTAAAGTTAAACCATGAATGATTTCTGTTTCGTTTTAAACTTCTTGATAACATTTGGTATTAATGAGCACACATACACACATACTACAGACACATGTATGTACTAATATCTACCCTTTAATTTTAGCTCTCTACCATACTTTGCCTTTTTTAATTTTATGAGTGTATTATATTGAATTGAGAGTCAAAACAATATAGTAGGGAAAGTGTTAGATATGAAGTCTCAAAGATCTTCCATTTAAATCTTGCATACTCAACTCTCTGTGGGATCACAAACAAGATCAGCATCTCTGGACCACAGATATAAGGTTAAGACATTAAATCATTGGTGGAGGAAGTGCCCATAATAGCAGATGCTATCCTGACCTCTTTAACAAAATACTGGCTCACTTTTAGTGCTTTGGGAAAGAATACATTTTGCAGGTTATTTATTCTATTCTATCTCATATAAAATTGATTCCATACTTTCATCATGGGTAAGCCCGTGGCATGTGGTCTATTGGTAAGATTAAAAAAAAACAACAACCAGCCAACCAACCAACAACATAACTCCAACAACAAAATAAACAAACAAAAATCTCTTGGTTCAGATTAACCCTCAATTAACTACCATGTTACTTTTCAATAGACTAAAAAATCCTTAATTCTTTATTAAATCTTTCCTTTCTTCACTTTTGCTATAAGAAATTAAAAATGCAATAATTTCAGAAAAAAATGGGAAAGTATAAGAACTGATGCAAAATGAAGAGAGTAGAACCAGAAAAACGATATATACAATAACAATAATAAAGATAATCAACTGAGAATGTCTTAATAACTCTGATAGATGATTCACCGGATTTAGAAAGATCTCAAAATAAAAAAATACTACCTACATCTAGGTAGAGAACTGATAGACTCAGTATAGATTGAAGCCTATTTTTTGTCTCTCTTTTTTTTTCCCTAAGGAGGTCTAATGCAGAAATTTAATAAAAAGTAATTAAAGAAATGGAATAAGGTCAGCTACACAGACGATCTAAATTAGGGTTTTCCAAAAAGTTCATATTTTACTTTGGGTCTGACATCATATGAACTGAAATAATTCATGATGTATCTTATTTTAGATAAATGATAAAAACTAGTTACAGTCATTGAGCATACTCATTGGTTAAATAGCAACACTCTAGAAATAGTTAGGACCTTTATTAGATAAGTTCTGGAAAGAATCTCCCCCACCATCAATTCATGAGTTTCTTTTAATTCTAGTTGCATTGCTTGTGTGTGTGTGTGTGTGTGTGTGTGTGTGTGTGTGTGTGTGTATGTGTGTGTATTTAAAAGTAATAAAATTCTCCATTTTAGCTCCTCTGGTTGTCTTTACCTCTAATTTGATTTTTTCCCTATCCATACATCTAACAAGTAATTTCTTCCCAGCTCTACTAATTTGTTTGTGATATTACTCTTTATGTCAAAATCATGTATCTATTCTGAGTTTCCTTTGGTATACTAATATAATATACATATATATATGTATATATGTATATGTCTCATTTCTTCTAGACTACTTTCCAGTTTTCTCAGCAGTTTTTGTCAAATATTAAGGTCTTGTTCCAAAAGTTGGGATTTTTTGCTTTATTAGATACTAAGTTACTGAGCTCATTTTTTTTGTTCATTGTATGCATAATCTGTTCCACTGATCATCCATTCTATTTCTTATCCAGTAGCAAAATTGTTTTGATGCTTACAGCTTTATAGTATAGCATGAGATCTGGTACTGCTGGCCCTTTTATTTCCCATTTTTTTAATTGATTCCTTTGATAATTTTGACTCTGTTCCTCCAGATATTTTGCTATTTTTTTCCTAATAGTAAAAATAATTCTTTGATAGTCTGATTCCTATATATATATTTATTCCTATAATTAAGTAAATTAAGAAAGTACTATCATTTTTATTATATTATCTTGGTCTACTCATGAACAATTCATTTTTCTCCAATTACATAGATCTGTCTCTGTTTGTATGGAGTGTTTTATAATTAGGTAGAAGCTAGGTATTTTAATGGATAAAGTATTGGATTTGGAGTCAGGAAGATCCAATTCAAATAGATTCTGATATACACTAGGATTGATATCAGTTGTTGCAGAAATAATATCCTAACTCCTGACCCTTTATAAATTAAGGCAGCTTAATTTATAGATAAATGGGGCTCTAGAGCTTCAATCATGAAGACTTGAGTTCAAATCCAGCTTTAATACACACTAGCTATATAACCTAGGGACAAGTAAGTCACTTACCCTTTGTCTCAATTTCTCCATCTATAAAATGGGATAATAATAGAACATACCTCTGAGGGTTATTATAAGGTAAAGTGCTTTTGTAAAGCATCCAGCATAGTGTTTGGTACATAGTAAATATATATGTGTTAAATATTTATTATCGTTATTCTTGTTAGTATCATTTATTGTGTTCATATATTTCCAGTGTGTCTTGGCATGTAGAATGCCAAGTATTTTTTACTCATTCTACTATTTTCTTTTTTTTTTTTTTCCTGAGGCTGGGGTTAAGTGACTTGCCCAGGGTCTTTTTACTCATTCTAATTATTTAAATGGATTTTCTCTTTTTCTTCTTGCCAAGTTTTGTTGGTAATATGTAGGAATGCTGATGATTTTTGCAGGTTTATTTTCTATCCTGCATTTGTTAATTGTTTCAACTAATTTTTTTTTTCATTGACTCTCTAGTGTTCTCCAAGTAAGCCATCATTTCACTTTCAAAAAAAGTGGTAGTTTTGTTTTATTGTTGCCTGTTTATTCCTTTAATTGTTTTTTCTTTTCTTATTGCTATAGTACATTTTTAGTACAATACTGAATAACAATTCTGATAATAGAAATCCTTGTTCTACTCCTAATCATTTTGGAAAGGCTTCTAGATTATCTCGATTACAAAATATTTCTTGTTCTTGGTTTTAGATACTATTCATCATCTTAAGAAAAGTTTCCTTCCTATTGATTCAAAATAAATTTTTTTAAAGGAATGATTGTTGTGTTGGATCAAAAACTTGTGTTTTTTTACATCTATACGATGATCATGATTTTTTTTAATTATTCATATGACTAATCATGCTTATAATTTTTTTGATATATTGAATCAGTCCTGTCTTGTTGGCATAAAGATAGCCTAGTCATGGTATATGACATTGAATAATATTGATAGTAATTATTCTTTAAATATTTTGCAAATTTGGCTTATAAACCTATCTAGGGTTATTAGGTATCCTATTCATGGCTTATTGTTTAATTGTATATCCAATTTCTTCATCAATTGTCTCCTAAGTACTGCTTTGGTTGCATTCTAAATGTTTTGGTATTATTGCTCCTAGGGCATGTTCCTTTGAAATAGTGACTCTTCCTCTTTACCCTGTAAATATGACTCAGAATGTGTTAATAAATAGTCTACAGGGTTATCAACTGTCATCTATTTCCAATCCCAATGATAGTACAGAGGTGTCCTGGAATAGCTTTCTGACTGAATGTCCAGTCCCTTTTCTGCTCTAGGTCACTCCCTCCCACTGTTGCCACTATAGCTCATTGCCTCCTCTGCCTCCTCCTGCTACTGTTGTGCTAAATTCCTGGCCTGCCACACCAGTTTGGGCAGAGCTCTTTGTCTACCTCCTTAACCTGCTAGAAAAAAATGAGACACTATAACTTTTTTCTTGTTTTTTCCAAGCAGAATTTAGTTTGATGTGCTTTCTGGATCTTGATGGATAAGGCTTAAGATAACCCCTAACTCTGCCATATTATCTATGTCCTCCATTCTATATATATGGCTTCCTTTGCTTCTTTTGAGTATAGAAAACTCACCTTCTGAAGTTTAAACTGACCTCAGGCATTTAAGAGCCCGAGCAAGTCACCTAACCCTGTTTGCCTCAGTTTTTTCATCTGTAAAATGAGCTGGAGAAGGAAATGGAAAACTAATCCAGTATCTTTGCTGAAAAAAAACTACAAATGGGGTCATGAAAAATCAGACACGACTGAAAAATGACTGAATGACAACAAATAACACAGAAATAAGTAGAAAGTACCCACTCTTTTCCTGTGATAAGTTAAGATGCATCTAATATTTTATAGTAAATTATTGACAGAGAGGACTAGAACCCATATCCCTCATATCCTGATTCCATTCTTTTCCCACAAGTCATATTTCTGGTCAGATCTATTTTATTGCTTAATTATTAAGGTCACTAACTGATCCATCCTTTACAACAGGCTCTTGCCTTAATTCAGTTAGTCACATAGTTGCTTCCACTCCATTAAACATTGCATCTTGATTCATTGGATAAGCTTAAAAATTTTGGGAATCTCCATGCCCTGATGCTTTATTACTCTTTCAATAAAGTTATAACTAAGCATAAAAAGGGCTATGAATAATTTAAGCAATATTCATAGCATTTGGATGAAGTGATGTTTTATTAAGTATATCCTAGTGTGACCTCTTGTTACTTTTGTTGGCTCCCATCAGATTAACTCCTAACAGGCATAATATACCGAGTCTTTTTTCTTCTTCTTAGCATTCACCTCAGTAGGGCTTTTGCTTCCACTAATCTTTTTCTGACTTTTTTCATTTTCTCAAAACTAAGATTCTATCGAACAGTGTGCACTGACCCCCTTAGGTGTTTGTTGTTTTTTCATTCACTTTCCTTTTTCCATCCCCTTCAGAGTCACAATTACAGAAGTTCAGAGTTGGAAGGGACCTCATTTCAGTTGTATTCATAGTTCCATTATTCTTGCTCTGTTTTTCCTTCAACTTAATCAGATTTCAGATTCAGTTGAATTCAGAAGAGATATTTAGTCCAGCCTATTATATATCCACTAAGTAGTCAGAACTTATAGACCTGAAATGAAAAGAAACAACAGTAACATCAGAAGCATTATATTTCACTTTTATACCATTCTAGTTGTTAGGAATTTTTTTCTATTTATCTATATACATGTTATCTTCTTACAACATAATGTAAGACTCCTGAAAACATGGATTGCTGCTTGTTTTCTTTTTCAACTAAACTTAACCTGGTAGATATTTTTGAGATCTAGTTTTGCTATTGGTGAGCAAATATTTATTGAAATGAATTTCTTTCTATCAAATCTAAATTTGTCATTTTGTTACATCTACCTCTTGATTTTACTTCTGCCCTTTGGAGCCAAGAATTCTTCTTATATGTTAAATTTCTTCAAATACTCGAAAACAGGCTTCATATTCCTCTTTTCCATCAATTTCTTCTAAGGAGGACCTAATGGTAAAAAAGATGATTTTTGATACTTCCTTTCTTTGGACTAATATATATTCATAATAATAAAATAACTTCCATTTGTTAACAGCCTGCAACTTGTCAGTTATTATTTTTCCCCCCACAGGGAGATAGGATGATTTAGTGAGAAAATAAATCAACTTCAAATCATAAATGCTAAGCTTGAATTACAACTCTGTCACTTTCTCACTGAAGTTTGCTAAAAGTCCTTTCAGCTTGCCAGGCCTTATCTCTGCAATGATGATTTAAAAAAAAAAATCTACCTTAACTACAAGATATAATGCTTTTGAAAATAGTTTGAAATTATAAACTGAATTTACATATTCAGAGTTATAAAATATATGGCTTCATAAAAGATATAGTAAATATATATTTGTTTGTTTTTTTTTTTTTTTTTACCTTTTTCATTTCACAGAGAAATAAAATGAGGCTCACAAAGGTTCAAGGTGTTCTTTATAGTATTGTAGGTTGTTAATGGCATAGCTTGGTTCAGGAAGAAAACCAAACCAAACCAAACCAATTATTACTCTCAACCCAGGCTTTTCCCACTGTATTATGCTGTGTATCCTTACATGTTTTTCTTTAAGTATGTGACTTTTTTAAGAGGAAAGAAAGAGAAAGAAATACTAGTGTGGCAGTTTGCAAGCAGAGGAACTAGCAGGGCTTGGGGAAGCTAACCAAGTAATCTAGAGTAGGACTTCTTTAACTTTTTCCACTCTCGACCCCTTTTCACCTGATAAATTTTTATGCAACCTTGGATATATGGGTATATAAATCAAACATTTACTGATAATAAATTGTAATTTCACAACCTCCACATTTAGTTACATGATCCCATATAGGGTTGCAACTCACAGTTTAAGAAGTTAGGACCTAGAAGACATATATGCGTACTGTTAAATATCTGCTTAAATTAAAAAAAAAAAAAAAAAAAAAAGGCAAAGTCTGAGTGATATTCTTTACCAAGTTTGCTATTTAATGTTAGTAAGCACAGAACATAACTTGAAACTAAGAGATAAAGGGAAATTGGCAGAATTCAGACAGGCAAAAAAATTGTCTACTCACTATTCTGGGCCTATAACCCATCTTTTAGCACTATGAAAAATGCCCTTTATATTTCTTATATCTAATGACTTTCCCTCAGCAAATGGCTACCTCTCAGCAAAATACATGATATGTTTTCTGAGGCAAGGTCCCCATAGCATCTTGCTTTTAAATATGAAAACAATAGCTTTACTTGCCTGGAGAGGAGCTCATTTTTAGTGAGCTGCCTTTTAATTCAGGTATGCTGTGTGCTCTCTAAATCCCTACTATACTTTGCCTGTTGGATATTTTGGAAATCTATTTATCAGGATCGCAGCATGAGGTAGTTTCTGATTTATATGGTGGGCTTCAGTCTTCTGGTATTTTCTCTGCTGGTCCTGATCCATCACAGTGACTCTACTTTCCATTTTACACCAATGTAACATTGGTAAAGAGAGCTTACTAATAGTATATGTCACAAGGAGAAACATGGTTGAAGTAAAGATAAGGTGATGTGGGACAGAGCGCTAAGCAATCTTTGCTCAAGTGAATATGTTTTGGGAGTACTAAGTGATTAATTCCATCAAATGGGTTGGTCACTTAAGTAAGATAGCAAATATATGAATTGAAATAAAACTTTGTTAACAACTGATTGGCTCTCCAGAGAAGTTTCTGTCGATGAGATATCATGGTCTAATTCTAGGAACATATCAAAAGATGGTTATTTCCAGGAATACATGAATAAAATAATAATAATGTGGTACTTTACAATGTTAGCTCATTTGAACTTCACAAGAATCCTATGAGATATATGGAAAGTACTATCATCTCCATTTTACAGATAAGGCAACTGAGGTTATGAGAGGATAAATTTCGGGATTTAAATCAAGATATTTTACGATCTAATCCCATTTTCAGAATATCTTCTACCTTCTATGGGCATCATTAGAAATCTCCAGCTTTAAATACTAAGTCAAAGAATGATGAATTGTATTATTAAGAGTCCACTACACTGAAGAAATCACATATCTGGATGCTTCTCATTTTTTTGTCCTTTAATATTCTGAAAGTGCTTATTTTCTACATGCACATATAAACATGATGCTTTAAGATAAATAGTATATTCCTATAAAATATCTGCATATGAACCTTTAGGATTACAAAACATTTAGCGTATTATATGTTGCCCTGGATTTGAAGTTAATGGACCTGGTTTCAACTTCTAGTGCTTGTGTGACCTAACAAGACATTTTTGGTATCTTAAACTCAGACTTCTGTAAAATGAGGGTTTTGTTAACATACATCTAAGGCCTCATCCCCTCCTGCCTCTTAGAACTTCTATTTTCTCCAAAGCTCAGCTCAAATGCCAGCTTTTCCTTTTCAGATGTCTCCCATCCTAGCAGCTACTATCTTTCTTCCTAATTCCCAGTTACCTCATATTTATGCATTTACTTAAGATATGCCTCTTATTTGTTATCTCCTTGAAGGTAGATATTATTTCATCACCTTTATACCTTAGCTCCTAGCATGGTGATTAACGCATAGTAGGCACTTGTTGATTGATTGATAGCAGCCCAAAAGCTGTGATCTTTTGAACTCATTTGACTTCCCTCAAATCATATAGCAAAGACTGAATTCTGATCTGGTTTTCTTTTGACTATACAAAGCACATGGACTCACACTGATAAAATGAAACAGAACACATATATTCCAGTTATTTGATAAATGTGATGTATCTCCTCTACTAAATTAAAAAAAAATAGTGTGATAAAATCACTCATCCTGAGATTAGTCCCAACCTGCCTGATCCCACCTCTACCCCCAGTCCCCCAATCTGTGTTATAATTTAGATTACTTTTTTTTTTTTTTTTTCCCTGAGGCAATTTAGTTAAGTGATTTGCCCAGGATCACACAGCCAGGAAGTGTTAAGTGTTGAACTCAGGTCCTCCTGACTTCAGGGCTGGTGCTCTATCCACTGCACCTAATACTTCTTTTTTCAAAAGGCAAGGAAGCTGCCCCCAAGAATTAATTAACCTCAAGGGGATAAGGTTTAAGTCAGCATCTCAGTTGACTTCACTTCCTGGTACAGACTCTAACTACATTATCTATAGCTTCTTGGTCAGCTAGTGTCCTAAAAAGACCACTTGATTCTGACTGGATGGATATCTCAAGGCAACACAAATCATCATACTTTACAGGGTCTCTCTTCTGCCTTTCTTTGTATCTCCAGTGCTTAGCACAGTGCCTAGCATAAAGTAGGCACTTAATAAATATCTATTGACTGACTATTGAATAGAAAAATTTTAATCATAGAGTTGAAGGGTAAGGGCTCCCTATGAGTACTAAGTACTATACTACCTTTTATCTAATATCTTTTCTATTTGCAAAATGTATATAAATGAATATGAATTGTCTAAAGGGGGCTTATGAATAGGCAATGATTTATATTTCAGGAAAGATTTCCCATCCAACACTGCCTGGAGGGAAAGGGGCCATGAAGCTGACCATTCTACTCTAGGGGAAAAGAGGGATCATTCTAGATTAGATTTGTACTCTGGACTCTAGAGACTGCTGGTTGAAGAAGATAGCTTTTTCTTTTAACTAATATTCAAGATGAGCATTAAAGGAGGAAGAAGAAGACCAAGCTTATACTTGCAAGTTTTGACTCCTTCTTACCAAATACTAGTTACACAGAAGATCATCACAAATAGTGAAAAGAACGAATTTATTAATCTAAGCAGTTAGTAATCAAAAATCAGAGAAATTATTTTGTGTATATCAGAAAATTCACAGTAATCAGGTTCTCCCTATTAGGACATATTTCTGTTCAATCAAGAGAGATATCCTGACTTCACCCAAAGTATCTAGGGATGCAAGTTGGAAACCAGGGATATATTAAAATATATATATATAGTTCCTCATCATGGTAGTGACTTCCCAATATATTTTCTCTTTCTTCATGTTTTTTTTTTTCTTCAAAAGACTTTCTTCAGAGTCTTTTTTCCTTGAAGAGAATTTGGAACCATGTGTGTATATCTCACTCTTGAAGAAGCAGAAATGAGGAATTATCTCTCCTCTCTGAATCCCTCTCACCAACTCCCTCCCCCACAGAGTCACTGAGGACAGCACAGTCCTATCCACCAATCCAGCAACAGCGCACAAACACTTTCAGGCTTGAAACACGGGTTATATATATTATAGCAAAGTGAATTTCTTATTGTTTACTCTTGAATGATCTTGTTCTCATTTAATTTTTGTACTGAATTTAAATTAACAGATTAGTCTAAGTAAGGCCTATTATACACTGTACAACCCATAAGGCACTGGACACAAAAATAGGATTGCAAATTTTAATTCTTATCTAAGACACTTATTTGTTATTACTGACAAGTTCTTTGAACTTCTGAGATCCTTTGTTCCCTCATTTGCAAAACAGGGGTAAAAAATAATTGTATTTTAAACAAGCCCTGGCCTAGGAGCACACCTGCTTGGTGAGCTTTCTGAAAATGCTTGATGACTTTCTTTGCCGCTTCAGAGAATGTACAAGATTTCTTCAACTATTAATGATCTCTTTACTGCATGTCTTTGCCAGAACGGGAAGTATAAACAAAAGAATCCCTTTGGAATATGTAGACCCTATTCTTCTTCCCTGGTTTCTAGTTTTTAAAATTTACAAGATGACAGACTAGTATAGTCTATCTTCAATAATCCTTAACCTATGGCAGAAAAAAATATACAAAATAGGAGGCAAATCAACAAAAGGACTGTGGCTTAACATAGATGAGATAGGGAAAGGAAGCTGCTGGGGTTGGTACTCTCTCACTCTCTCTTTCAGCAACAGCAGATTTAAATAGAAGAGGGTTTCAAGTGTAGAATTCCAAATTGTGGAATTCCATAGGAGCTCCCTCTCATCAAGGGACATTAGGGAAAGGAAAAAGAGTTGGAAGCTTTAAAGCAAGACAAGGATTATTTGTTTGTTTGTTTTATTGTACTACTAGTATCAGTACAACAGGCAAAAAAAAACATGCAATAAGAAGGTTGCAGAGGTCATAGAGCTCTTGAACTACCAATTATGTTTTCTTTCTTTCTTTCTTTCTTTCTTTCTTTCTTTCTTTCTTTCTTTCTTTCTTTCTTTCTTTCTTTCTTTCTTTCTTTCTTTCTTTCTTTCTTTCTTTCTTTCTTTCTCTCTCTCTCTCTCTCTTTCTTTCTCTCTCTCTCTCTCTTTCTTTCTTTCTTTCTTTCTTTCTTTCTTTCTTTCTTTCTTTCTTTCTTTCTTTCTTTCTTTCTTTTCTTTCTTTCTCTCTCTCTCTCTCTCTTTCTCTCTCTCTTTTTTCTCTCTCTTTCTCTCTTTCTTTCTTCCTTCCTACCTTCCTACCTTCCTTCCTACCTTCCTTCCTTCCTACCTTCCTTCCTTCCTTCCTTCCTTCCTTCCTTCCTTCCTTCCTTCCTTCTTTCTTTCTTTCTTTCTTTCTTTCTTTCTTTCTTTCTTTCTTTCTTTCTTTCTTTCTTTCTTTCTTTCTTTCTTTCTTTCTTTCTTTCTTTCTTTCTTTCTTTCTTTCTTTCTTTCTTTCTTTCTTTCTTTCTTTCTTTCTTTCTTTTTCTTTCTTTCTTTTTCTTTCTTTCTCTTTCTTTCTTTCTTTCTCTTTCTTTCTTTCTTTTCTTTCCTTTTTTTTTTTTTTTTGGTATGGCACTATTGGGGTTAAATGGCTTGTCCAGCATCACACAGCTACTCCTTCTGACTCCAAAACTGGCTCTTCATCCACTATGAAACTTACGTGTCCCCCTACCAAATATATTTCACAGGATTATTGTGAATAAAGTCCTTCACATGTCTTATGATGCTATATAAATGTGAGGATCATTTTTTCAAAGGTGAGGTAGAAGTAGTGGGTGGAAATGGCATCTGGAACTGTGGTTTTATTAGTATAGGGAATTTTGAGTTGGGAAATTCCTTTTACCAAAGCTGATTGCCTATTTGTCTGCAATTTATTGACTTTCTCTACACATCCAAGGTACATGTCTTATCACAAGTTGGGTTACTAAAATTCAGTACAAGGAATCATGGAGCACATAACAAGACCTTAAAGAATTAAGTGCTAGTAATAACATGAAAACAGCATCCTTTTCCCCCTTCACTTCCTCCTTGCCAGTAAAACAAAACAAAACAAAACAAAACAAAACAAAACAAAACAAAACAAAACAAAACAAAACAAAAAACAAAACAAAAAAACTTCCCTGCTCTCAAGAAGCTCACATTCTGGTAGGGCAAATAATATGCAAGTAACTACATACATACAAGGTATATGCAGAATAAGGAGATGATCAATAGAAGGAAGGCACTAGGCCTGGGAAAGAATTTTTTAAAAAAAATTATTTTCCCTAGTTTTAAGTAAAAACTTTTTTTTTGGGGGGGGTTATACATGAAAATTCATTTTTTAAAACATATTTCCATATTGATCATGTTGGGAGAGAACAACAAAATAAAAAAAGAAAAATCATTAAAAAAAAAACACAGAAGGAAAAAAGGGTGAAAATTGTATGTGGTGATCTATATTTAATCTCCCTAGTTCTTTCTCTGGATGCAGATGGCATTTTCCATCCTAAGTTTATTGGGATTGCCATGGATCACTGAACAACTGGAAGAACCAAATCTATCATAGCTGATCATCACACAATACTGCTGTTGCTGTGTACAACGTTTTCATGATTCTGCTTGCTTCACTCAACATCAATTCATGTAATTCCAGGGCGTTTTAAAACTACCCTGTTTGTCATTTTTCTTATAGAACAATAATATTTCATTACTTTCATATAATATAATTTATTCAACCATTCCCTAACTGAAGGGCTTCTACTCATTTTGGGAAAGACTTCTTGCAGAAAGTGAAATACGAGCATTTGAAGGAAGTCAGGGAGATTAACAGATGGAGAGGAGGGGAGAATTCCAGGTATAGAGGAGAGCCAATGAAAATGCAGTCAGGACATGAAGTGTCTTGTGCAAGGAATAGCAAAGAGACCCATAACACTGGATCACCAACTATATGGGGAGGAGGGATAAGATGTAAGAAATCTGGAAAATTAGAAGGGAGTCAGATTTGAAAGGCCAAATCAAATTTTAGATTTGATAGTGAAGGGGATAGAACCAAAGGGGTTTATTGAATAGGGATGTGACATAGTACAACAAATACTTTTGGAAGATCAACTTGACAGATGAACAGTCAATAGACTAGAATGAGAGCAAAGTTTTTGGATTCTAGAATTGATTCATGCTAATTGGGGGGAGTAGAAAGAAAAGAATTCTGGGGAATTAGCAGCTGTTTATATTCAAACTCCCTGTTAATGACAGAGGAACTTTTTTGCTTGTTACTGCTGGTCTTATTTTGATCTGGTGATTTAGGGACTTTGAGGTTCTCCAGGACTTCTTTGTTTAGTTAACATGGGAATCTACTGAAATACTTGAAAGCTTAAACCCAAGACTTCCTCAATCTAAAAAATGATTCTCTATCTCCTTCCATGCTGTCTTTCAAATATGAATTATTATTATTAAATCCCACCCACTTTTATCCACCATCTACTAGGAAACATTACCTTGCATTTCTAAAGTACTTTCAGCTTTTAAAAGCATTTTTTTCTTTTTCATCAGGATATCCCTAACAAATCAAAATTTCTTGTCAAATTTTAAAATTGTAAAATTCAGGTCCAGAGAGGTTAAAGTTAGAATTTTGGCCCCTGATGTCCAATGTTGATCTTGTTTTTCACTCCACCATGCTATTACTCTGTGTATAGTTATAGCTCAATATATATTGTTATCTAATATGCATAGAGATGTCATTTCATTAGGTCTATGGGTAACTATGTGGCATGGGGGATAAAGTACTGGGTCTGAAATTAGGAAATTAGGAAGACTCATCTTTCTGAGTTCTGAGTTCAAATCCAACAAATCCAACAAAAATGCAAAATAGCCATGTGGTTTCTGACCAAGTCTCTGATTGTTGAGTTCAGACTCTTCATTTGTGCAACAAAGAATTTAAGGGTTTAAAGGTCCTTTTCAGTCCTATTATCCTATAGAAGGAAATGAAGTACAGAGCTAGCATCAGAAGACGCTCATCAAAATCCTAATTTCCCTATATTTTACTTATGGGACTTCAGGACAGTCAGTAAACCCATCTGATTACAAATAAATCTGAGCTTACAAATAAAATGAATGCTTTGACTGGATAACTCTCTTTCAGCTGTACCTTCCTGATTTCATGACTAGATAAATGTCACAGAACTAAGCAATGAAAGGACAACCATCTGGATAAAAGTGACTTTTTGATAAAGGAATAACCACAGGTCAAATAATAGGGACAAAACACTCTCACCACTAGTGAGTACTTTTATGCTAACTTTTTACTAAAGATTTCTGAGCAGTTGAGTTATAAGACATGTTTCCACAAATTCCCTTCTAATGTGTTTCTCTAGCATATCTTGCCATCACATTTCAAAGAAAAATACTTATTAGGCTTTATTACAGGGGTGGTTTTGAGGTAATATTGTCCATAGATTGTTTGTTGTCCTGTGCTTGCACTTACTGAACATCAAAAATGATTAAAGGTTCAAGAGAAATGCTTGCAACATTGGTAAATGCTCACCTGCCCAGCTGGACTGTAAAATCCCCTATAGTTCCTAACACAGTGAAATTATTGGAGCAGAGTGTGGGAATGGGCAGACCTAAGAGAAAATCTATCAAAGCAATTTTTTTTTTTTGTCAGATGAAGAAACAGTAGACCACATGAAGGAAGTGGCTAACTCAAGGTCATGTCATTAGTAAGAAACAGAAATAGGATTCAAGACTAAATTCACTTAAAGAGTACAGAGGACATGCTTTATCTGATCAATTATTTTGCTTAGGGCAAACCCCACTTGAGTTACAATGAGTTATCAAAATTCAGATCTCATTGCAATGTACTGGAAAAAAAAAAAAAAAAAAAAAAAAAAAACATCATCCTGAGGATAAGGAGACTTAAATTCTGAACAGGTAGGGGGGAAATGTAGACTTAAAATAAATTAATATTATTGATGGAAGATTCTTTAAAGTATCACATTTCCTGTCTTAGAGTTTGATGCAGTGTTCAAACCAAATTAACTTTGCAATCTTCATTTTGGGCAAAGATTTTTTTCTTCTTTAAAGCTCTGCCAGATTTCTCACATATTTGGTTTCCTGTAATTTCATTCATCTGGTCCATAAGAACCCATTACTCACACCTCCTCAGCCTTCTGTCAGTCTCTTTACCTTCTGTCAGGTCTCATATGTTTAACTTTCTTGATGAAAAAGGAAAGATTCTCTCATGAAGACCCTGTTGAAGTGATGGGCTTCTACTTAACCTGGCACAGGGGAGCTTTTGTATGGGGAGAATATGATTAATTGGCCTGTGAAGCAAGAAATAGTCCTTATGCATTGAGCTATCTCTAATCATCTATGTAAACTTTAAGGTTCAGTTATCTTATCTATCATTGTTACTGTAGAATAAAAGACCTAGAGTAAGAATTAATCCAAAGGTCATTCAAGTGATGTCATTTTGATCCACTTTGAGAATGAAGGATAATAACCAATCCCATAATTGAAGCTGCTCTGTGGATTTGGAGGACATACTTTATATTGCAGCTGCATTGAGGAATCAGTTCTACTATCATACTGTTTCCAGCGATGTACAGAACATTCAAGGACCACAGCATGGGAAGGGAAGATGCTTTTGAGTCATAATAAGAATATTCTATGCATCCAGAAGGAAAGCAAACTGTAACCCAGAGCAGATTCCTGAAGAGGACCTGTGGGTCTACATGCCCGCTTATTTCCAATTGTAACCTTAGATAACCCTGGAGAACCAGAGAATTACCCAAGGATTCAAGTTTACAAGACAGAGAAAGACATATAACAGAGACATATCAATGTCTTCCACAACCAATTTACAAGGAACAACTAAGCCAAAATGATAGGGTAGGACAAAGCTCTCCAAAGTTTATGCCTTTTATTAGAAGAACTATATTTTTATAAAACTTGAAAGTAGATACTGAGCAAAACAAGGAGAATCAGGAACACGTTGTACACATTAATAGCAAGATTGTGCGATGATCAACTATAAAAGACTTGATTCTTAACAGTGTAATGATCCAAGGCAATTCCAATAAATGTTAAGAGAAAAAAAAATCTGCATCTAGAAAAAGAACAATGGAGATTGAATGTAAATCAACACATGCTATGTTCATTTTTCCTGGATTTTTCTTCTATTTTTTTTCCTTTTCATCTGATTTTTCTCTCTCAACATGATTCATAGAGATATGTATTAAAAATTAATATACATGTATAACCAGAAAAAAAAAACAATTAGAAAAAAAGGTCATCCAGTCCAAACTCCTCATTTCACAAGTGAGAACATTGAGTCCACATGAGGTTAACTTGCTCAAGGACACAAAGACAATAAGATTTGAACCTGATTTTCCTACAATCCCATTGTAAAATTGAGACTATAACTGACCTCCTCTCAATGAAGGGTGATAGTGAAGGTCAAAAAGAAAAAAGATAATGCATTCAAAGGAGCTTTAAAATCTGGAATGTGGTACAAAAATAGGATATTTCTTAAAGTACAAGATGAGTATTCTTAGGTATTTTCTTGGATCATATAAATAATCAAATCTATCTTCCTTCTCTCCCAGATGGATTCCACATTCTCAGGAATCCATACTGTTCTCCAGAACAATAATAGAAGTATTAATAAATATGATTCTTTCAAAGTCCAGATCATCATTATCAATGCCTGCCATAAGGTGAAGGAAAGAGAGGGGAATGGCAAAGTAGCTGAAAGTCAGCCAGATTAGATGATGTTGAGAGAGAAATGAATGCCTTCTGAGACTACTATGGTAGCTATGAAGCTCTAGAATGAACTCTAGAACAATAGTTAATTAGGATATGGAGTTGCCCTGATTGTTTAGCACCCCAATCAGTGATGAAACCATTATTATGATTAAAAAATGGATTAAATTGCATAAAATTGCAGATTGAAACCACTTGAAACTATAATGATAATCAATTTGATAGAAAACAATGGAAAGAATGGAACTTGAAGTTCTGATATTACCAAAAAAATCAACATACTCTGGAATAAGCAGGAAATATCATTACCTTTGTACAGATGATTTAGTGCAGATGAAACTGATCATAACAGTGGCCCTGCCATGAGTACATATAAAATGGAATGATAATATGGATACTTCTATTATATGACAGTGCCACTAATCAATAATCATTTATTAAGCATCTATTATGTCTAGCACTGTGATAAGTACTAGGAATAAAAATACAAAGAATAAAAAATCACTGCCTCCAATCTATTAGAAAAAAAGCATGTGCATAAATAAGCATATATGGAATAAAAATATATAAATATTATTGAATATTGTATTGAATACAAATGGATAGAATGTAGTGGAGAGAAGGTATGAACATTTTGGGGAGATGAGGGAGTGTTTTATTAAAAACAGGGATTTTTTAACCTGGATCCAAAACTTGGTTATTTTTTTTTAAATTTAATATTTTGATTATTGTATTTCAATATAATTGAAATTATTATAACAATATATTTTTATTTTATCCATCTTAGGACATTATTCTAAGAAGGGGTATAAGGCTTCACCAGTGGTAAGAGAGACCAAGACATAAAAAAGATTAGGAAATCCTTGTTGAAGAGAGTTATTGATTTTCATTTTAAAAGAAGCAAAGAATTTGATGAAGAGGAGATGAGAAAGGAATATATTCCAAACAAGAGTCAGAGCTAGCACAAAAGCAGGAAGATGGTAGATGGAAAGCTGTGTGAGGAATAGAGAGAAGCCAGCTTGGGTAGATGAGATTGTGGAAACAGGAATAATATATAGTAAAACTAGAAAAATACATTGAGGGCAAACTTTAAAGGGTTTTACTAATTTATATTGAGTTTATATTTTATTCTGGTGGCAATAGGAAGCCACTGGAATTTTTGAGTTATAAATGATTAGATCTTCTCTGCATTTAAAACAAAGCACTTTTGCAATTATATGAAGGATGGATTGGAATGTGAATAGACTTGAAGCATGAAGACAAATGTAGTAGGCCATCCTTTACAATAGTCTAATAAATTGCACTACATTTCACAATAAACGCTGAAACAGTTTTCACTACTTATAGGGAAAGACTTCCCAGTGCATTTTGACAATAATACCCCCAAATCCAAATCTCAAAATGATGCAGGGCTGACCAATATAAGGTCATCCTGGAAAAAAATAGCTTCATCTTCTCTAACTTCCATGTAGACAAAATAGCAAATAAATGTAATGAGTTACTAGAAGCTGAAAAGAATAAAAATGAAAACCTTGAAGTCATTGAAAATTTTTATTCAATGAACGCTCTAAATTTTTGAAAATAGCCCTAAAAGCTTAAAGGATTTTTGGGAAGTCATGGGCATCCTTACACTAGAATCCTGAAAAATTCTGAAAATATCTTTGTGAGTTTGGAATTTTTTTTTACCATGTTTAATATATATTAGATTACTTGCTGTCTAGGGGAGAGGAGGTGGAATTGGAATAGAAGGTTTTGCAAAAGTTAATGTTGAAAAATTATCCATGCATATGTTTTGAAAATAAAAAGCTTTAATTAAAAAAAAAAAAAAAAAAAAAAAAAAAAAGAATGCAACCCTGTAGAAATGGCAGTTGGATCAAATTACAAAGAGAAAGCTTAAATATTAGTCACATAACAAATGACATCGCAGTTATATCAAGAGAGCTAAATGGAACAGAAAGGTAACTGTAGAGCAGTTAGGTCAAAGAAATTTTTTTGTACAAAATTGGAAAAGGGTAGTTCAAGTAAAATCTTTCATTTTGAGCTCAAACATTGATAGTGACTTGAATTACTAAAAAGTCACCTTGCCAGATTTCTCTCAGACATAATCCTGAAGTAATATTTCTTTAAAGAAGGAATCACATTGACTATTACTAAAAGATAAACACACCAGAGGTCCCTTCAAGGATAATTATATGTTTATATAATTTATTTAAAAAGTCACAATTTACATCACTACCCCCCTCCCCAACTATATTTTAAGAGAAAAAAATGTTACTTTTGAATTAAAAAAAAAGTGTCAAAAACTACTAGGGATATAAAGAAAAAAAGTTTGCAGCAATAATTATTAAATAAGTTGTCTAAAGTCCCCATAGCTTTTATACTGCCTTAATTATTACTAAAAAGCCTTTCATTCAGTTCCAAGCTTATGGCTTATCCATGTATTGAAAATATGCAAATAGCATACAAGAATAGTAAGAACACTTGGATGACTCTGGAATGAGGATGATAATTTTACACAACTCTGCCTCACTTAAATCCAATTCATTTGCCAGTCAAAACATCACCTGTGTGATATTATTGGTCCTCTTCAGTAGTAAATG
Source organism: Sminthopsis crassicaudata (assembly GCF_048593235.1). Taxonomy (NCBI): domain Eukaryota; kingdom Metazoa; phylum Chordata; class Mammalia; order Dasyuromorphia; family Dasyuridae; genus Sminthopsis; species Sminthopsis crassicaudata. The sequence goes on from NC_133617.1 coordinate 362,271,194, forward strand.
ATGAACAGTAACAAAAACAATTTAAAACCTGTCATAAAAGTGTCAAGAATAATTAACATAATGTGACATATTTAGTGAGACAGTTTAAGTCCATTCCGTTTTTTTCTAACCTTAAATCTAATACATAGTCTCTCCAAAATAAGACCTTATTTTTCGACCTTATCTTGGTATATGATGTGAAATGCTGATCAGTACCTAATTTTTACCAAACTGATAAAGCCAAGAATGGTCTATTTTTTCATTGGCCACACCTATATGGCTAACAAATTAAAGTGAGAGCCAATCAAAGTTTATTATTAATAACTTCATATACATAGATAATATCAAGCTGTATGCAAGTTTAGTGAAAAATATATTCAACATCTCTCATTTACCTTGTATATATCTAATGTGTACATAATTGTTTCACTGCTTTCTTCTGCCTTTTAATGTGAGTTTTTTAAGGTTAAGGACTATGTTTTGGCTTTGCTTTATATCCCTAGTATTTAGCAAAATACTTTGCCCATAGTAGATGCTTAAAGCAACAATGTGTTTTGACTGACTAATGAAATTATTCTCTAATAATATAAAAATGCCATATGACTTGATAAATGAAAATTTCTTAATATGGCCAAAAATAGAGGTCACATGGTACCAGTGGATGAAAATATACCTATAAATTCCTTGGTCTCCTCCTCAAATACCATTGAGTATAAAGATGTCAAAGACACTTTGGCTAAATATGTTAAGAGATTCACTGCATACTTGTAACAAAGCAGAATGATAAAAAGATACTTTCTAAAATACACAAACTTTTTTGGTTTTTGAATATAATTTTATATTATAAATTATATTAATTATGTATCATAATTATATAAGTATATATATTTTATATAATACATAATAAATATAATAAATTATATAAAATTATATAAATTTTAATATAACTTTAGAAATTAAAAATGGACTATATAATATACTTGGAAATTATCCTAATTAAAAATTCATTCCCTTTTTTTACATTTAATTTTTGTTTTTTCTTAATTGCATATAAATTTTTAACATTCATTTAAAAAAACTAAGTTCTAAATTCTCTTTCCCCATCCTCTTTTCAGAAGAGAAAATAATTTGATATAGATTATATTTGTATAGTTATGTAAAATATGTCCATGTTGATTATGTTACAAAAAAAAAAAAAGCAGACTGGGTCAGCTAGATGGCACAATGGATGGAGCACCAGTCCTGAAGTCAGGAAGACCAGAGTTCAAATTTGGCCTCAGACACTAAATACTTCCTATCTGTGTGACCCTGGGCAAGTCACTTAACCCCAATTGCCTCAGCAAAAAAAAAATAAAAAAAGAAAAAGAAAAAGAAAGGAAAAAAAAAAAAGCAGACCAAAACAAATCCAAGAATAATAAAGAAAAAAAAAAATTAAAAGTATACTTCCATTTGTATTCACTCTATCAGTTCTCTGGAGATGGATAGTATTTTTCATTATAAGTCCTTTAGAATTTTCTGGGATCATTGTATCAATTAGAATAGCTAAACTGTCATACAATTGCTGTTACATGTATAATGTTCTCTTGATTTTGCTCATTTCACTTTGCATCAGTTCATACAATTTTTCCCAAGTTTATCTAAAAATATCTTGTTCATCATTTCTTATAAGATAATGGTATTCCATCACAATTATATACTATAAATTGTTGGCCATTCTCCAATTGATGAGCATCCTCTTGATTTCAAATTCTTTGCCTCCAGATACATACACACAACCACACACACAACACCACACACACACACATACACACACACACACACACACACACACACACACACACACACACCCCCAGAGCTGCTATAAATATTTTTTTGATACATATATATCTTTCTACTTTTTGAACTCTTTGGAGTACAGATGTACTAATGGGTATTGCTGAGTGTGTACAGTCTTATACCCCTTTGGGCATAGTTTTAAATTGTTCTGCAAAACAGTCTGACTAGTTCACAACTCCACCATTAGTACATTGGTATATCTATTTTTCCACATTCCCTCCCACATTTCATTTTCCTTTTCTGCCTTTGTGACTTCCTTTCTTTTTTTGGAAACTGTCTTTGCATATACTTTGGCCATTTGTCAATTGGGCAATTGCTCATATTCTTATAAATTTGAATCAGTCCTTTATATATATTTAAGAAATATGATCTTTTGTCAGAGAAAATTACTGTAAAATTTCCCCCAAGTTTTCTGTTTTCATTTTAAACTTTTCTGCATTAGTTTTGTTCAAAAACTTTTCAATTTGATGGAATAAAAATTATCCATTTTTAAATCCCATAATGCTCACTATCTCTTCTTTGGTCATAAATTCTTCCCTTAGCAATAAATCTGATATGTAAAATATTCAATGTCTCCCCCCAATTTGCTTATGATATCACTCTTCATGTTTTCATCATGTATTCATTTCGACCTTATCTTGGTATATTATGTGAAATGCTGATCAGTACCTAATTTTTACCAAACTATTTTTTCTGTGGTCTATTTTTTCAATGGATTCTATGAAATCATAGGTTTCAAAAGGTCCAAAATGGAATCTGTTTACAAGAAAACATAACATTTACTCAGTCAATATTATGTCAACAATAATTCACAGAACAAATGATTTATTTATGCATATAAAGAGCTTTATGATAAGTCATTGCCACTAGAAATTACAGGGAGATTATCTTTAAGGAGTTCAGAGAGAGTGATTAATTTAGATTTTGCAAGAAAATGGTAGAAGCTATACAATGTAATATGCAAAGGGCTAAATAATTTAACTACTGACTAATAAAGTGGTAGGTAGGAAATAACACTGAATTTGGAGTCAGAGAACATAGGTTCAAATCTCAGCTTTGCCACTTACTGACTTTTGTTATCTTGTGGAAATCACTTCATCTCTCTGGGCCTCAGTTTCCTTATCTATAAAATGAAGGTGCTAAATTAAATGACCTTTTCTAGCTCTAAATCTATGGCCATGACAAGAATCATATATCAGAAGCTCTCTACCTTTTGTGAGCTGATATAATAAATTCATATACTAAAAATAAAGATTTCAAAGTATCTTGAAAAGTTCAAGCAATTAACTGTACTAGAAAAAACTCATAAGAAAATGAACTATTTGCTACAATTTATTGTATACAATATGGCTCCATAAAACCTAAGAAAATTTTAAAAAGATATTTGTCAAATATCTATTTGGAACAAAAAGGTTTCAAAACAGAGAAACTTGGCAGAGGAACTCTAAATTACATAATGCAAGATGAGGTATATAGCATCCCTATTTTGTTTGCTAATTGGTATTGTAATAATGATGTAAGCCTACAGAGGAAGAATGTATGTCCTAACAGCCTGTTTGCTTTAGCCTCTCTGCTCCAGAGCCAGATATATTATATTTTCCTTCATTATTCCACAAGGATAACCTGAGGGACTGGGGTCTCTCTACGATCAATGACTCGAGAACTCACTATAGAATTACTATACTTGTTAGGGAATTGGCAACTAGTAGATTTTTCCAAAGGTCACCCTTTTTGATATGTATAGGACACCAATGCTAAGCTAGCCGAAACAACCTGGCATGGAGTCTTGACTCCCTGATGGATTACCACAATTCTGCCAGAAGTAAGCTCTCCAGTGTCTGCTATGGAAAGAGAATGTATCAGCCATGTCTGCTCATGTGCCACATTCCTATAACATTAATATTTTTATTCAATTACATAAAACTGTGATTTTATCTGCCTATGCAATCATCCATAAAACATAAAATTTAAAAGAATAGCAAGAAAGCAACTTGTCCCAGTGCTGTCTATCTGAATCTCATGAAAAACAATAGAAAAATAGGATAAAAAAACAATAATAACCCCTCTGTGCTTACCTTTACATCTATATCTATACATCTGTGCACACACACACACACACACACACACACACACACATATATATACAGAGAGAGAGAGAGAGAGAGAGAGAGAGAGAGAGAGAGAGAGAGAGAGAGAGAGAGAGAGAGAGAGAAACAGACAGACAGAGAGTAGCTAGAGCATTCTGGACCTAAAATTAGCAAGACTAATCTTCTAGAATTCAAATTCAGCCTCAGACACTTACTAGGTGTGTGACCCTAAAGAAGCCATTTAATAGAACATTAGTTCCTTAAGAGCTTTTTTTTGTCTTAGAATTCCCAATGTTTAGCACCATGTCTGCCAAAAAAAAAAAAAAAAAAGGCATGGAGTAAGTTTTTATTTTGTTAAGTGAGTAATTTCATAATTTTTGTTGTTGTTGAGTGGGTAATTCTATCACAAACTTTTTTATAATTCTTTAAACATATTTTTACATATTATATCATATGTATTTTATACATATTATCACCTTAAAGTCTACTAGAGTACTCTAGGCCATATCTTACCAGATTTCTCTATCCATAGATTATAATACTTGGACTGCTGGATTTTCAACTCCTTTTCCAGGCTAGTACAGTACAAACAATTCAGGAGTTGTATCCTTCTTCACATCCTGTTTTTGTCATTTTTTTCTTCTTTTGGTATTGTTCCCTATTGGATCAGGAGCAACTTCTCTGAGTCCTAAAGGCTCAATTCAGTCAGTCAATTAGTATTTAATAAATTCCTATTATGTGACCAAGTCGGAAATTCTTAACCATTTTTTGGCTGTCTTAATCTGATGCTTTTATGCCTAATATGAAGAATTTTACATCTGAATCCAAGACAGTACTTAGATGAAACTGATCCAATTGTCATTACTTATTTTGCAGAGAAGTATAAAAATCAAATAAGATACTATATAGAATATGAATAGAAGGCATTGTTTCTGATTTTATTTAACAGATATGTCAAGATTTATACATAAAATAAGTCCTATCCTTAAGAGGTCTCTGAAACAATCCTCTTCAGATTAGTTACCTTTGGAATCACACTTTATTTCAAGAATGCTGATATTTCTTATGACTTTCTTGGAAGCTGTCATCTTTTCCAGCATGCTCTTTGGAACTGCCTTCAGTAGTGGTCACAATTACCCCTTTGGGAACATATAAGATAGATAAATACAAACAAAGATAATTTGAAATAAAATCTAGTGATTAAGCTGAGAAATATTGCTTTGAGTCAAAGATAAGGCATTTTTTTGTTTGTTTGTCTTCTATCTTTGATCTAAAAGTAATCCCTATGGAGTAACTCTGGAACTGCTGTGAGCTCTGAGAGCATTTCTATCATGAATACATAGCCTTTAAGGGGTACATCTTTAAAGGACAATTGCCTTATGACTGTTTTGGTGTGTTTGCTGGAAGGTCAATTGCATTACTTCATAGGTGCACAAGCTAGTACATGAAAGCACACTGACAAGTACAAAGCACTATCTTAAGCTTGGCGTTCTTATAAGCATTACAGACTAAGTAAAGTGTGATTTAAATTTCTAAGCACATTAGAAAATTCATTTGAAATGTTGCCCCACTCTGTTATCTTCTTTAAAAAGGATTAGGGCTTAAAAAAATTAAAAGTGCTTCTTCTGCTTACTTCTGCTTAGTTATCCTAATCAGATTTAAAGAGGGTGGGAGATTGAGCATCCATTGAAAGAGGGGATAATGAGTTCAATCCATACTGATTTTTAAAAAATTCACAGAGCTGCAGTTCCTGGGATCCCCAGCTGCCCTCCTCCCCCATATGCTGGTTGTTAGCACTTAGTCAGCTACTTGAAGAATCCTTAATCTAAATCCAAAAAGAGAAGGGGGAAAGAGAGATGAGATCATTGTTGCAGATTGACAGTTGAAGTGACTGACACATATGCAGACCCAGATGTCTCACTGTTTTTTGCTGAGAAGTCCCTGTCTGAAGTAAAACTGAGAGACAATCCAGTCTGGGAAATCTATGTTAAGATGGCTAAAGGAAGACCAGTTGTGGACAGGTGTTAGGATATCTTATAAGACTCGCTTTGTGAACTATCAACATTTCTTTATTCAGGAAGCTCATAAACAATTTATCAGTATATTCTGATTTTCAAAACAGAAGAAAATAGATCCTAGGAACTGGAGATGGTAGTGGTGATAGTAGTGGTGATTAGGAATAAGGGAGGGGGGAAGATAATAATTGTCTTCAAATATCTTGAGGGTTGTCAGGTTGGAAAAGAGTAGATCTATTCTGGGTATTTCTGGGGGTAGAAATATTGCCAGTGAATAAAAGTTGGAGAGAGATGGATTTCAGCCCAATAAAAGAAAGAAATTTCCAACAATGAGAGGTATTTGACAGTGAAATAAGCTGTCCTGAAAATGTTCTTTTTCTAAAGAAAGGAGTCAGGTGTGGCTCAAGGGGTCAAGATCCAAAATCTATGACAACTCTTAGTTATATATTGTTCTTTATGATCCAATGTAGGGTTTTCTTAGCAAAAATACTGGATTGGCTTGTATTTCCTTTTCCAACTCTTTTTTTTTTTTCCTTTTCAGATAAGAAAGTAAGGCAAAAAAGGTCAAATATCTTGCCTAGGGTTACACAGGTCAGATTTGATCTCAGGAAGATGAGTGTTCTTGGCTCCAGGTCCAGAACTTTATTCACTGAGCCACTTAACTTCTTAAGGACAATTATAAATTCTATTCAATACCTTTTATATAAAAGCTCCTATGCTTGTTTCTGTGATGGTCAAGACATATACATATACATATATACATATATATATATATATATATATATATATATATATATATATATATTTGTAGTCTATATTTTCCCACATTGCAGAACTTTACTATATATGTGGTAAGGCAAGTCATGTGTCAATCAGAATTTTCCCCAGATTGCTCATTCTCATGTGCCCCAAGTATTCTTATTTTGCCAGGATTAACAGATTTATGCTAATAATACAACTACTTTCATAGGACTAGAGGTGCAGTATTCTGTGAAATTTCTCAAATTCAGTTAGATTAAGTGCTTTATTAAATGCTGACTATGTGCTAGGCAGACTTAAGTAGCTACATAAACAAAGAATGGTGGCTAGAACATTAAATACATTTATATGGAATACCTAATGGACTACCTTGTCTGAATCATGGAGAGCAGAGAATAACAGAGTATGAGATAGACTAAAAAGGCTTGTGCCAGATGATTTAGAAGCGTAATATTAGGCCAAAGCTTTAGCTTTAATTCAATAGACAATAGAGAATCATTAAAGATTTTTGAGTGTAGGAAGGCATAAGAATTTCTACCATAAAAAAGAAAACTGGGGGAGAAGATTCTGGGAAAAAAACAGAGTAGGTTAGAAAGCTCTCTAAATTTCCTCTACAAAAAAGGCATAATTTGGCTTCAGAGTGAGCATAAAGTAGCAGAAATAAACAAAAAGTGAGATGAAGCAATTGTCTTCCTAAGACAACTTGAGAAGACCTCAGGAAAGATTGAACATCCAGGGTGAAGGTTTGACAGAATGAAGTACAAACATCCTATTCCACTGAATCAGCAAACACAAATTCTAGAGGCAGCTGAGAACACCCTCAGCCTCAGGAACTATCAGTTCAAGACTGGAAGGAAGAGAACAAGATTGAAGGAACTTCCACTCTCAAGAGACACCAAGCAATGCTTTCCTTACTTGATGTATTCCAGGACTGTGGCTATGGGAGAGAAGGAACTACTACATGCTTGGCAAGTGCTAGCAGAAGGGCAGGGATTCTGCTTGCGATTATCATTTGCAAAAGAGCAGAGTTCATGGTTTTGCTTCTAAAATAGAGAGGATGGGTGAAATTTGTAGCCATTGGACGGATAGAGCAAAAGCATTTGTGGGACACATGGTTGAGGGCCCTAGCCAGGCCTAAAAGTAGAGAGGAGTGCCCATGATTGGGCCTTGGGACAAACTTCAGAAAATAATAGTAAGAAAGACCTGATGCATAGAGCATCATTCCCCACATTTGGGGACTAGAACTTGATTATAATAATTACTGCTAAAAACAAAATGAAACAAAATTAAAAAGGAGGAAGAAGCTAACCATAGATAGCTACTATGGGGATAGAGAAGATCTGGATTCATATTCAAAGGAAGATGGTGGGACTAAAAAAGCTACTCCTTTTTCAGTGAGAAACTTCAAAGGGACAGAAATCCAAAAAGACTTCTTGGGAAAACTTAGGACTTTAAAAATCAGAGAGATAGAAGAAAAAGTAAGGGGGGAAAAAGAGCAACTCAAGAAAATCAAGAAAATTATAAAAAGAGTCAACCAACTTAAAACAGAAAAATAAAAATAAAAACTTAAAGGAGAAAATATTTTTTTGAAAACTAGAATTGGACAAAGAAAAGTTAATGACTTTATAAGATACTAAGAAAGAATAAAACAAGATCAAAAGAGAAAAAAATAGATTATGTAAAACATCTCATCAGAAAAGAAACTGATCAAGGAGAGACAATATAAGAATAGTTAGATATCTGAAAATTACCAAAAAAGAAAAAAAATCTGATACAATACTACGAGAAATTATTAAGGAAAATTGCCCTGAAATTTTAGAACAAAAAGTCAAAGCAGAAATAGAAAAAAATCTGCCAATCATCACCTGAAAGTGATGGCAGGAGGAAAACTTGAATATCATAGTCCAGTTTCAAAGGTCCAAAGTTAATAAGAAAACATTGCAAGCAATAAGAAAATAATAATTTAAATATTGTGGAGCTATAATAAAGATTACATAAGATCTAGCAGCTACTATACTACAGGGTCATAGATTTTGGAATTCTATATTTCATAGAGCAAAAGAGCTGATGTTATGACCAAGGGTAATTTACTCAGCAATGATAAATGTAATCCTGAATAAAAAAAAAAAAAAAAAAAAAAAAAAAAAAAAACCCAGAATATTTAACTGAGAGACTTTCAGATATTAATGACAAAAAAAGGCAGAACTTGTTAAGGACCATGCCTGGGTAAAAGGAGGGCAGGTCAATTTTTGGAGAACCTCTGATGCTGTGGATTGTGACACTTGAGGGAGTTGGAAGGCAGCCTTTATTGACACAGGTGTCAGTACACTGGGAATGAAATAAACTGGAGGCAGACAGAAGAGGAGAGAGGTCAGACAATGCAATGGCTTCTCAGTGGGGAGGTCAGAGAACAGTAATTGCCACTCAGTCTCCTTGAATTACCATTATCCTCTCACAAGACCCAACAAGAACCCAATGGAAAAATTGATATATAAGATACAGGAGAAATATACAGTAAGAATTAAAGACCAATTATAAGTGACTCAATAAAGTTAAACTATTTACTTCTAATATATAAAAATATCATGAGTACTTTTATGATTGTCATCATTATTTGGATAGTTTGAAAGAAAGGCTTAGGCTGAGTTGTGTGTGGATGTAGTGTTCTAAAAAATAAGGAAAATTGCATAGCGAGAAACTAAAAAGAGTAATTATTTCATACAAATGAAGTGCAAAAGGAAGAATTGATAGAGAAGAAGCAAAGTAGTACTGGATCCTTACTGTCATTGGAAATGGACTAAAGAAGGAATGGTATGTACATATAGAAAGGTAGAAGATTATAAAAGTCTTCTAAGTTTAGAAAGAAATAAGAGGGCAAGGGGGCAGGTTAAGGGAGAAACTTTTAGAAGGGTTATGTGGATTAAGAATTTAGGAGGCAAGGAGATAAAGGAGGAACTCTTAGAAAGATAGGTAGATTTAGGTAGAGAGTAGAGGGAGAGGATAAGGGAGTGACCTTTAGAAGAGTTAGTAGATTAAGAAACAGGCAGAGGAGATAGCAGTTATAAGGAAATCAGCAGTGAGGAGGAATACAGTAAATAAGTTAAGAAGGAGAGTGAGGGAAATAGGATGGAGGATAAATACAAGAAATTGTCACTTAGAATGTGAATGGGATAAATTTATCTATAAAATGGAAACAGCAGAATAGATTAAAATTCTGAATTCATCAATATGTCTCTTTTAGGAAACACAAAAAAATAAAAGATACATACAGGGATGAAATAAAGGGCTAGAATAGAATTTATTGTGTAAAAAAGTAGGGGTAATAATCATAATCTCAGACAAAATTAAAGTTTAAATTGATTTAATTTAAAAAATTAGGGAAATTACATTGTCACCAATATAATTTTAGATCATTTAAAATAACTAGACAGCATAAAATCCTTAAAATCTATCTAATACTTGAGTCAAAACAGACACAGGAATTATTTGAACACAAACATAAAATATTCTTTATAAAACAAAATAAGATTTAAATTATTGAAGAAATATTCATTGTTCATGGATAAGTAAAGCCAACATAATGAAAAATGACAATTTTACCTAACTAATCCATTTATTCCATGTCACTCCAAATTTTAAAAAAAAAATGAATTAGGGAAAATAATAACAAAACTCATTTGGAGGTACAAAAGTTCAAGAATTTCAAAGAAACTAAAAAAATCTGTGAAGAGATTCAGTATCAAGGAAAAAAATGTAAAGGAAAGAAATTCAGAATCAGATTTTAAACTATATTACAAGACAAGAGCATTGTAAAATGACAAGAATATAAAACAGATAATTTCAATTATTATAAATTAAAATTTTTTTTGTATGAATAAAACCAACATAGCCAAGATTACAAGGAAAACTGAGAATTGAGAAAGGATTTTCATAGACAATCTCTCAGATAGAATATGATTGTGATTAAATACTGCTGTGATATAAAAAATTAATTTTAAAAGAAAAAGGAAAGATTTGAACCTATGAAGAAAGATGCTATCTACCTGCAAAGTAATGACTGACAAATAGAAATATGCATAGCATAGTCTTATATATGTGCATATGTACACGATTTACATATATACACACATATATGTATGTATGTTGATTGATATAATAGATACGTGTGTGAATGCATGTGTATGTGTGTGTAGGGAAGGGGGAAGGGAAGAAAATAAATAAAATAAAAAATACATAGAGAACAAAAGAAAACTTAGAAGGAGAGAAAAGCTGGGTTGCTTTAAAAACAATGTGTAGGATTTATTACATAGCTTTTTGAGAAATGAAAATGTATTATCTTACATTGACCTCTTTAATATTTGGCTGTATATGTGAAAATATTCCTTTTTATTTTCTTTTAAACTTAAGTTTAAAGTGAACTAAAACTTTAAAAAGAGAAAAATTATTTAGATGGATTAAAGGTCTGAAAGAATGGATGCATGAAGCACTTGGATCAAAGGCAGTTTCAATATTCAGGTATTAAAGATCTGAATTAGTTCTATACTGGTGAAAAATAATAGAGAATCTTGTTTCCTAGGAACAATCATTTTGTTTCATTCTCTTCAGGCATCAACAATTTTCTTGACAATCATTTAGTTACTTGATTTTATGAAAGTAATGAGATATCATTTTAGGGCTTTAATCAATCTAGCATTCAAGGACTATAACAATATTATTTAACATGCCCCTGTTCAGCTTGATTTGCATGATTTGTTTTTAATTATTTGACAGAAGTGAAAGAGGAGAAGTTAGAAGAGAAAGAAGAAGAGAGAAGAAAAGGAGAGGAGTAAGAAGAAGAAAGTAAAGAAGGAACAAATATCCTTTAAATAGGAACATCAAATCTGCTATGATGGATAAAGCTATTGCTCTCCAAAATCTAAGGATTCCTATCCTATCCTTTGATAGTTTTGTCTTAAAATGTTGACAACTCTGACCATAATCTTAAGATATGTCTTCTTTCCTATACTTGATCAACTTCATACTACTAAGTCTTAGAAATATATTCTTTCTAATCTTATGTAATTTCTGGATACAACATGAAGAGATTAAGATTCATTATGCTTTCACTTGTAGGAAGCTCAAATATTAGTAACAGGCAATTATTCAACCCAAGTGAAACTGTACACATGAAATAATTCTTTGTACAGGAAAAAAAAAGTCTGTCCATTTATATAGCTTGGAGCCAAAATTTCCAGTCATTATATTATTCCTCAATATTATTCATTATTTTACAACATTAATATTATAGAAAGTAACTAAAACTTTGTTTTTTTCTGTGGCTTTTGTTTCTCTTGCCTACTTCCTTCTCTTCCCATTTTCCATCTGAGTTTCTTTCTTCTGCTTTGGGATTCCAGTACCAAAATGTCCCTTACCCTTAATATCAACATTTACTCACAAAATAAAAATTGTGATATATTTTATATGTAGTTTGACTTGGCTTCAAAGTCAAAGCCACTGTGCCACTATGCTAAGCATAGTTCAGGGAAGAGTAAAAAGTTTCTAAAATGAGATGCTATAGAAAACATAGTCTAAGTGTCTAAATCTGCACATCTCCCATTTCCTTTGAGCAACTGCAATTCTACTTTGCTCACAGAGCTTAACACCTTCTTTGATGTGGGCACTCCATTCTGGATGGTCCTGTGCCAATGTTTCTCAGATCTCATAACCAATACTACAGTTCTTCAGATAGACATTGAGAGTGTCCTTTTATCACTTCTGATTTCCATGTAAGCCTAGTGTGGGTACTCCTTAAAATAGTCAATTAGGCAAATGAATGTTTGGCACTTGAATAATGCAGCCAATCCCTGGGAGCTGCATTTTCAACTGCAATGGAATTTGAATGCTCAGCAGTTCAGCTCAAGAAAGGACCTCAGTCTCTGGTACCTTTTTTGCAATTGATTTTCAAATCTTAAGACAATTTAAATGGAACCGGTGCAATTATCCGGTATGGTACTGCTGGACTGTCCAGGTTTCATGGACATACAAAATGAGGTCAGCAGCATGATTCTGTCAATCTTCGGTTTGGTAGGCAGCCTAATACCTCTTCTCTTCCACACTTTCTTTCGGAGCCTCCCAACTGCTGAGCTAATTCTAGCAATGTGCATCAACCTAATCATCTATGTGGACATCCCTGGAAAGAATACTGCAAAGGTAAGTGAACTTGTCCACAGCATTAAAATTTCTTCATTTGCTATACATTGGGATGATAGTGCTGACTGGTACAGAACCTCTATTTTCTTAGTATTAATTGTCAGATCAAAATTAGCAGGAGTAGTGAAGAATTGATCTGAGCATTGCATTACATCTCAGCCTCAGAGGCTGAATTGAGTGCACAATCAAATGCAAATAAAAATTCTCACATTAACTGTCTTTCCCTTAGTCTATAGCCTTTTGAAGCTAATTAATTTGCTGTTAATGTTGTAGCTAACCCTGATGCTGTTTTTGTCCTCATTTAAGGTGTCTGACAACATTATGGAAAACTCATGCTTTAAGAGGTTGGGAGGAAACACAGCCCCACTCTTTTCCTTCATTGGTGACTGGGAAAGTATAAAAGCATCTTTCATTGTCAAAAACCTGAGAATATGTGGTATTGTGAAACTGGTGTACAATATTTATTAACTTCTAATTTTTACCATGATCTTATAGGGATTTCTGACTGACTGACTATATCAAAAGATTTGGTCAGATCAAGAAATATTGTATACAGACCTCTGTTCTATTCTTGGTTTATCTTTTAAAGGTGTCAGCAACAAATACCATGTCACCAGTGTATGGTCCCTCCACATGCTTCTTGAATCCACAGGTGAGATTTGGGTGGCAGGTGGACATTACACCTTGATGAGCCACTCTGGTCAGTGCACAGTTCTTCACACCAGAAGTCCTCCTGAATAGCCTAATAATTGGAAGACTTGGGTCAAGTTGTAGAATTTTGTAACTTAACATTAGGGCCCTCTGTAAGTTTGAGTTTTCTTCTCTGTGGAATGAATATGGTTGGTGGAGTGGACTAAATGATCTCTAAAGTCCTTATTATTTTTGGCCCTACAGTGTGAACTTGGACAAATTATTTCATTTGAACCACAGACACCAAAAAAGAGCCTTTTATCTTTTTTCTCAAGCCCTCCTCTCTTTTAGGTTTCACTATCACTATTGATATAACCAAATAGTCTAACAACCTCTGATGTCATCCTAAACTTCCTATTCACTTCCTACATACATTCTGTTGTCCTGTCTTGTCATTTCTATCTCCACCATATCAGTCCTATAAGTCTATTTATTTTGACTCACACAGCCACCTTACTAGTGCAAGCCTTCATTATCTCATGCTTATACTACTGCAATAGTCTTTTGATTGGTCTTCCTGTCTAAAAATCTCTCCCTCATTCTAGTCCATCCTCCATTCAGCTGCCAAAGCAGTTTTCCTCAAATTCAGGTCTGATCATGTTACCTCTCTGCTCAATAAAATGTAGTGGTTCACTGTTACCTCTAGAGTCAAATATAACATTCTGTTTGACTTTTAAAGTTCTTCACTACTTGGCCCCTTCTAGTTTCATACACTTTACTCCATGTATTTTATAATCCAGTAATTAATACTGGCTTTCTTGCTGTTCCTCATACATGATTCTTGTCTCTGGAGTCTACCTCTTGATTTTTTGACTCTCTATTGAATCATTTCCTTGACCTATAAAGCTCTCCCTCTTCACTATTACTTCTTATTTCCTCTGGCTTTTTTGAAAACTCATCTCAGTCCCTATATTCTACCTTTTACTCATGTTCTACCCTGCTTCTATCAAGTACCTTCCTCTCATATTACCACTCACTAATACTATATATATCATATGTACACAGATTTTTATATGTTCTCTTCTTCACTGGAAAATAAGCTTTTTGAGACTTGCATGAACTGGTGCTAAGTGAAGTGAGTAGAACTAAGAGAACACTGAACATAGCAACAACAAGATTATGTGATAATCAATTATGATGGACATGGCTCTTTTCAATAATGATTCAGGCCAATTCCAAAAGACCTATAATGGAAAGAGTGGTCTGCATCCAGAAAGAGGACTATGGGAACTGAATGTGAATCACAACATAGTATTTTCACCTTTTTTATTATTATTATTTATTATTGTCTGATTGCTTTTTTTCCTTTCTTATTTTTGTCCCTTTTTGATCTGACTTTTTTTGTGTAGCATGATAAATGTGGAGATATGTTTAGAAGAACTATCCATGTTTAACTGATATTGGATTACTTGTTGTGAAGGAGAGTAGAGGAAGAGAGGGAGAAAAATTTGGAACACAAAGTTTTGCAAGGGTAAATGTTGAAAATTATTTCTGCATGTATTTTGAAAATAAAAGTTATTATTATTAAAAAAAAAAAAAAAAAAAAAGAGGGGCAGCTAGGTGGCGCAGTGGATGGAGCACCAGCCTTGAATTCAGGAGGACCCGAGTTCAAATTTTTTTTTTTTTTTTAATTTTTTATTTTATTTTATAATTATAACATTTTTTGACAGTACATATGCATGGGTAATTTTTTACAACATTATCCCTTGCACTTACTTCTATTCAGATTTTTTCCCTTCCTCCCCCAACCCCCTCCCCCAGATGGCAAGCAGTCTTATATATGTTAAATATATTACAGTATAATTTAGATACAATATATGTGTGTAGAACCGAATTTTTTGTTGCACAGGAAGAATTGGATTCAGAAGGTAAAAATAACAGTTTACATTCATTTCCCAGTGTTCCTTTTCTGGATGTAGCTGGTTCTGTCCATCATTAATCAATTGGAATTGGATTAGTTCTTCTCTATGTTGAAGAAATCCACTTCCATCAGCATACATCCTCGTACAGTATCATTGTTGAAGTGTATAATGATCTTCTGGTTCTGCTCGTTTCACTCAGCATCAGTTGATGTAAGTCTCTCCAAGCCTCTCTGTATTTCTCCTGTTGGTCATTTCTTATAGAACAATAATATTCCATAACATTCATATACCATAGTTTACCCAACCATTCTCCAATTGATGGACATCCATTCATCTTCCAGCTTCTAGCCACTATGAAAAGGGCTGCCACAAACATTTTGGCACATACAGGACCCTTTCCCTTCTCTAGTAGTTCCTTGGGGTATAAGCCCAGTAGTAGTATGGCTGGGTCAAAGGGTATGCACATTTTGATAACTTTTTGGGCATAGTTCCAGATTGCTCTCCAGAATGGTTGGATTCTTTCACAACTCCACCAACAATGCATCAGTGTCCCAGTTTTCCCACAGCCCCTCCAACATTCATCGTTATTTGTTCCTGTCATCTTAGCCAATCTGACAGGTGTGTAATGATACCTCAGAGTTGTCTTAATTTGCATTTCTCTGATCAATAGTGATTTGGAACACTCTTTCATATGAGTGGAAATAGTTTTAATTTCATCATCTGAAAATTGTCTGTTCATATCCTTTGACCATTTATCAATTGGAGAATGGCTTGATTTCTTATAAATTAAAGTCAATTCTCTGTATATTTTGGAGATGAGGCCTTTATCAGAACCTTTAACTGTAAAAATTTTTTCCCAATTTGTTACTTCCCTTCTAATCTTGTTTGCATTAGTTTTGTTTGTGCAGAAACTTTTTAATTTGGTGTAATCAAAATGTTCTATTTTGTGATCAATAATGGTCTCTAGTTCTCCCTTGGACACAAACTCCTTCCTCCTCCACAAGTCTGAGAGGTAAACCATCCCATGTTCCTCCAATTTATTTATGATTTCGTTCTTTATGCCTAAATCTTGGACCCATTTTGATCTAATCTTAGTATGTGGTGTTAAATGTGGGTCCATGCCTAGTTTCTGCCATACTAATTTCCAGTTTTCCCAGCAGTTTTTGTCAAATAATGAATTCTTATCCCAAAATTTGGGATCTTTGGGTTTGTCAAAGATTAGATTGCTATTTTTATTCACTATCTTGTCCTGTGAACCTAGGACCCAAGTTCAAATTTGACTTCACTTAACACTTCCTAGCTGTGTGACACAGGCAAGTCACTTAACCCCAATTGCCAAGCAGGGGGGTGGGGGTGGGGGAGAAGTTACTTGAGGTCAGGGAAAATGTATTGAAATTTTTCTTTGTATCCTAGTATTTAGCATAGTGCTTCATCCATGATAACTGATTCATAAATACTTGTTCACTTTTATACTTCACTTTTATACATCTTAGTTTCCTTTCTACAATAAGGAAATAAAAATGCGTCTTCTATTTGATTCTCAAGGTTGTCAGCAGGATCAGATGAGGAAAGAGCCATGCAAAGTATAAAAGAACAGAGAACTCTAATTGACTAATTATGTTTTATGGACTGTCTCTTAACTGATCTTTGATTTATGTTAATGCAGAAAAAGCTTACATGACCATGCCTATGAAGTTTGTCCCTCAGAGCAAGAGTAATCAGAGGAGAGAGAATCAGACAGACAGACAGACAGAGAGGAGGGAGAAGGAGGGAAGAAAGGAGAAAGATATATTTAGTCAGCACATAGGAACAATTTTTAGTTTTTATCATAAAAACTGATAAATGAAAATGAAGTACATCAAAATTAAAAATCAGTATTCTAAGGAGTATGAAGTACCACAGATTTTAAAACCAAATTAAGGGGAAGTAGGTGTGTTATTTTTCTCATAATATTACTCCCAATGAGTAAAAAAAAGGGAAAAAAAGAAAAAGAGTTGATGTAGAAATGAGTATATAAATGCCTTGTATCTGTACCACTTGCTATACATCCCTCAAGCCTAGAGCTCTAAAGGACAGTTAAAAAGACTGGTTTATTTTATTTTATGTTGGCTAGAAAACTCATCTTACTACACACTCTCTTTTTCCCCCATATCCCTTAGTATCCAACCCAGCTAAGCAGAGTAGGAAATAGAAACCCAGAAGAGATTCCAGAAATGCAGAGTTGTAAAGTCCAATTGTAGCCTGTCTACTGCCATTTATTTGATTTATGCTAAAGCACTTGAATATTTACAGATGTGGAAATGAGACAGGATTTTCCTGAGGAATATCTATTAACCTCAAATCATTTGGGGGAAGGTGCCTTTGGTCAAAATATATATATATATATAGACAATTGTGTATAAGTGATACCCATTTGTTTTCAATGTGGTTATAAAAGAGGCATTCAAGAAATCATTCTACAATTAATTCATCATAAATAATCTGAATAATTAATTTTTGGTCTATTGTTTGGAGAATGCATATTAAGATATTTTAAGGACTGTTACCTTATTACTAGATGGGGCCACTTAGGGCAGTTACAATCCCCATGTGGACCAATTAGATTCCTTCTGTTCTGTGGCCAGAGGCTATAACCTTCATCTTAGACTGATCCTGTGATTTGGTGGAAAGGGTTACATTGATGAGTGGGGAGGGGTGGCAAGGAGAATGTTATGGGGCATTTAGGTTGGGGGATGAATGGGACAGAACAGAGAATATGGATACAAATAGCAAGGAATGAATAAGGATTTTGTGGGGCAAAGCAGAAAGGGAAATAACACTGAGTAGGATTAAGGGAATCATTTGAGAAACCATCCTACTTTCTTTTGTTAAATCAAATACTGGGCATAGTTAACTAAAGCATGGATATTAGAGGTACATGGAAGCTTTGAACCTGAAGGTAACTAAGGCAAGCTGAGGGAAGAGTTCCATAATCAACTCTAGAGAAATATTTTGGATGAACTGTTCTGAACTCAAAGAAAAATTCTCTTTAAAACTTTTTGTTTTCCTTTTCAGGAAGAGCTACCAATTCCCATGTGTTACATATAGTTTAAATCAAAACAACACAAAATGAAATGATGATATAATGAATATCCAGGGACTATGAATGACAGCAACAGCTTCATTTCTGTTATCTAATCATATGATCTGAGTCATTGCTAAATCCCTAAATTGCTTTATGTTATATGAAAACAATACTTTTTGGAAGAAGTAGAAAGCACCATGAAGAAAAAAGGAAGGCAGAAGAGAGACACATACCAGAAATACAGCCTGTTCCTAAATATTTTCAGCTCTCCCATACAACAGTGCCAAGAATTCTGTCATCAGTGAATCATTGCTGTAATACATGGGCATTTGTAGCTTTTCTTGCTGCTACTAGGCTTTTAATAAAAGGTTTACTGACCACTGACTGAGGTACTAAAAAGGACCTGAGAAGTGTCATCCCCATAGCACTAAAGAGAAACTTCTGCTTTACAAATTTCCAAGAGTTAGCTCCAGATAAAACTGTTCTCTATAAGGACCTCAGTATTTTCATTTGTAAGATGGGGGTTTATGGGTGGACAGTGGGGCTTCTCAGGTCTCTTTCAGACTTAAATCTATGATCCTATAATCCAATATATGTCATTGACCATATAGTAATGAAAAGGGTACTGGTGTGTGTGGGTTAAGGTTCACAACTATAAAGACTACTTGCCTTGTTTATAGGGTAGATAGGTTCTGGAAAGAAATATTTGAGAACTGAGCTCATATTATTATTCCTGTGGTATGGGCTGATTCTATATAGTGAGATTCTTATGTCCTTTACATGGGCATATTCTTTTACAAAAATGAAAGAGGAATGGATTGACATTCAAAGATATCAAAGACATTGATATTGTTGAGCAAACTTTACTAGTATCAAAACCTTTTGAAGGTCAGTTTTCTTTGACAATGCATATTTTTTACAAGTAATTTTCTTTATTTAATGTATAAGGGAAGGGGAGAAAAATTATATGTAAATAATGAAAATGCACATACATACAAAATATAAATTATGTGTACATATGTGAATGTATATGTCTATGTATATGTTCACATAAATATTTGTAACAAAAACAAAGGAAAAGTGGTCCAGGAATGTTTCCCTGCTCTCTACAGAGATCTCACTTATTTCTTCTATCCAATGCAATAAACTTTATAAAAGCAATAGAGTAGTTCAGCTCTACAAAGACTAGCCCCAAAATTCTGTATCTTATTACTTTTATGATAACTGCTAGCAGCTCTTTCAAAGAAGAGAAGCAGGTGCTAAGCTTAGGGCTACTGGCCACAGCTGTGACATTCTGCTTGCACAACTCAATAATTCTGGTTTTATTAATTGTAGGTTGTAGTAGGTCACTCCGCCACTCAATCATCTCCAATTGTTTCCTCTTATCTCTGAGATAAAATATAAACTTTCATGCTTAGCTTTTAGAGTCTTACACAATTTGCCTTATATTCACTTCTAATTTCATGCCATTCTATCTTTTCTAGCAGATTTCTCTTGTGATCATCCCCACTTTCTAATCTCCAGTCTCATTATATCTACAGTTTTCTTCCCTGCTGCCTATAAACACATTCATCTCTTCCCCATTCTTAATGAACAAACAAAACTATAGTCCTTTATCTCCCCTCTTCTCAGTTTAACCCAAGAATGCTGTCTATAATAGATGGTTTCACAAATGTGTTATAAATTCTCAAAACTCCATCATCTCTAGTCTGTGGGATCTATTTGTTAGTACTCAAGAGCTGGATAGGAAGTCATAACATGTGAACCTGATCAAGTATTCAATCAAATAATACTATCAGTTATCAAATATCTATAAAATAACAAATATCATCTATATATCAGTCTGCTATATGTAGGTGCTATAAGGAATATAAGAAAATCTTTATTGAGTTTACAATCTAGGGAGAAACAACATGTAGAAACATGAAAAATCTACTGACAAATGGAAACATTTGATAAGTGACAAGATGATGACTGTGATAAGTGACAAGCCTATAAATACCATAGGAGTTTTGGGGAGAAAAGTAGGATTGTAAGATAAAACATCTTGTGGGCAGCAGATTTTGAACCAGAATTTAGAGAATGAGCAGAAGTTATAAAGGTAGAAAGTTGGTGGAGAGCATTTCATTTCTTCCAAATTCTTTGATTTGGATCAGCAATGGATTAGCCTGGAGAAAAAAATCATTCTTAGAGAGGGGCCATCCTGACTTTGCCTTAGGATGGGAAATTTAGATAATGCTAACAACACCATACCAAGGTGTGCTTTCTCCTCTGTCTAACCCTGCCCCTGTGGTGATGATCTGTATCAGATCCTAGAAGTACTTCTTCCTTTCCAAGCAAGTTAGAGGCATCATGCTTTCCCAGGATTTGTTTCTTCTATTGACTGCACCACAGGTAAGGCCATTACTTTCTCCTCCCATTTTGCTTTAGGTACACAAATTGTTAAGGACCACTTTATTGAAGGAAAAGTGTTTTTCTGTTATCTTCTTTTAGTAAAGGACCAAGAAAGGATATTCTAGTCTCCTTTCCCCAGTCCTTAGCAAGTCTTGGGAAGAGACTCTTGAGAAAGCTGTAATTCATGTCATTAATTGGGTAGATCTTGAAATTCAGTTTTATCAGGACTTCTTAAGACAATATAATCATGGAGATGGTCTCGTCAAGAAGAATGCTGGCAAAGGAGAAGGCAGAGAAATTATAAATAGCAGATACAAGAATTCAAGAAGCATAGCTATTTCAGGATCCACACTTCTCAGTAGCACCTGAGATCATTTTTGTATTATAAATAACACAATTCTTTTTTATTAATAATAATGACTTTGAATCATAACCACAAGGGTAAATTATGTTCTATATATTCCAGATGTTAACTTGGCACAGTGTATAGAACACATGTGCAAACACATTATCCATGGCTTCATGCAGCCCACCATGCCCTCAAGTATATCCTGAATTAGATTAATATATAATTGAAAAATATTTAACAAAATAAATAAAAAATATAATGAAGCAGAAATAATAATATTTGGTTTTAAAATCAATATGTATCATGCAGAGATTCTTATGTACAATTTAGTGGTCTTTGTTTCTGTTTCAGTTTGATACCTTTGGTATTTGGGAGTAAGACCTAGGTTTAATTTTATCTGACAGTTATGATATTGTCACCATATGGTAAGCACTTAGTCTCTCAGGGACTGAAGAAATTCTCTGAGACTATAAGTCCTATTCCATGTGAAACATTCCCATGTGTAGGCATTTCCTACAAAAATATGGACAAGTAAATAAAAAAGATAAAAAAAAAAAAAGAAAGAAAAACTCAACTGTTTAATGAGGCAGGGAAAAATATTTACATTACTGGAAAATTTGTTATAAAATGTTTAAAGTTTTTTTTTTTAAAGTTTTACCATTTAAAGAATTAAGTTCAATTACATGAAAAATTCATTTACATTACCATCCATGTCCAGTGATGTAGGAATTTCCTTATTTTGGTAACCACTACTTTTTCTACATTCAAAGACAAATCTGTGAGATTTGCCTTATCTCTGTCACTCCTTCTGCATCCAGTTATTATTCATATCTATTCTGATTATAACCACCTTCATGTAAATCCAGCATTATGTGCTTATAAACAATAGCCCTTCCAAGGCAGGGGCCTTGTCTGATGAGCTTCCCAGATTGCCTGTTAATAATCATTTGTAAAGATTTATAAGATACATTTTCAAATTAATAGCTAATCCTTGTTAGTTCAATTGCTACCATACTGTTTGTTTGTTTGTTTGTTTTTTAATATCTTTCATCTGCAGTAAATTATTTGGATATTAATGGGAAGGGTGAGTCAGAAGCAATTTAGCATTATTGACTATGTCATTATACCTGCCAAGCCATTATGTTTATAGTACATAAAAAGACTAAACAGAAAGGGGAGGGGGAAAAGATAAATGATGTATTAGGGCTGGATTAAATCACCTTCATAGTTTTTAATGAAGAAAAACAGCTTGACACCTGCCAAACTAGTGGTCAGCTCCTTCCCTGAGGTTTCGCCTGCCAGGGTGGATGGTCTTGTTAACAGAATATTCCACAGCTGCGCCAGCCAGGCAGAAGACATTGATGTCCCCTGGCATGATGTGGCAGGGGCCTTTGGTACATCCCTGACAGGCAGAGGCTTAGTTGTGATGAACTGATGGTCCTTGGCTCTCCAACCTCCCTTTCTGTGTCACAGCACTTTTCAGAAGTTCATGGGAGGTGTAGAAGATTAGGGGCATACAGGTTGAAATTCCTGACAAGGTCAGGTCCATAGGGAGCCAGAGGCCATAGCTTGTCATTGTGGTTTTGCAAATAAGGAACTATGAAACGCCCAATGTTCTCATTAGTAGCTTAGGATAACAGGAATACGCAGCCCCACAGAGATATGAGCTTCAGCTCCTGTCATTCTCAGATGAGAGTGCTCATTTGTTTCATTGTGTTGGCCATTTTTGAAAGGTCACAATTTTCCCTGCACCTTAATACCCACCTTGTCTTTATTCATTGGTGTCCTTGGATCTTCAAATATATTCTTGATTCATCAGAACTATTGGCATGGAACTGGAAAAGAAACAGGGTAAGTCAGACAGGCAGGAGCAATTAGTCTGGGAGGCTGAGCCAGAATGATTTTCTAAGAAGCCTTCAGGATGATTTTAGGCAATGTTTAGCCTCTGCTATTGCTCTCTGTTCTGTGCTCCTCTTCTGATTCATAGTGCTTTCCTGGATCATCATGTACCCACTTCATGTTTCTTTTCTTGTCACCTAATCAGATTGCTTCCATTTTAAATTTATTTGATTATATTGAGAACAAATATAATTTTGCATTAAAAATTCCATTATATACTATGGTATAATTAATAGCTTAAAGTGAAATTTCTCTCAAAGTGATTAAATGTTAGTAAAGGACTGCTTTAGGTAGGCATTTGTTCTCTACTAATAGATGGGGGACATCTTCTTGGGCTTCAACTTTACTCTGTTGATTATTCAATAAGCCTTTATCAAGCCTATTACCTTATTCTAGGTGATGGGATATAAAGAAAGACAAAACCCAATTCTTGTTCAAGTAGCTCATAAGTCTATTGTGGGAAACAGCATGCAAAAATTTGTGTATAAACAAATTATGTATAAGATAAGTTATCAACAGAGAACACACTAGCATTAAGAGGGATTGACAAAGTATTCCTGTAAAAAAGGAGGATTTTGACTGGGAGTTGAAGGATACGGGAGACGGAGATGAGTAGGAAGAAAATTTCAGGCATGGACAAAACTAGTAAAAATGTTGGGAGTAAGGAAATAGAATGTCTTAAGCAATGAATAATAAAGAGTGTCACTGGATTGTAAAGTATATGGTGGAGAATTAAGTGTAAAAAGACTTTAAAAAGTGGAAAGCTAAAATTGTCCCAGGTTATGAAGGACTTTGAATTTCAAACAGAGGATTTTATGTTTGACCCTGGATGTGATCCTGGAGGGGTGGGGGTGATATTGTCAGACTTGTATTTTTTAAGAAAATCACTTTGGCAGATGAATAGAAGATAAACTGGAGTGATGAAGGATTTGAGGTAAATACACCAACCAGCAGGCTGTTGTAATAGTCCAGGTGTGAGAACATAAAGTCCTATAGCAGTGTCATATCCGTAATAGATAAAAAGGCATTTAGGAAAGATATAAGGAAGGTAAGGTTGATAGAACTTAGCATCAGATCAGATCTGAATGAAGGGAGAAGTTAAGGATAACACCTAACTTTTGAACTTGGGTGACTAAAAAGCATGGTGGTATGTGCAAAAATGTTTGTGGCAGCCTTTTTGTAGAAGCAAGAAACTGGAAACAGTGGATGTTCATCATTTAGGGAATGGCTAAGTAAGTTATGGTATATGAATATTATGGAATGGAATGTAATGTAAGAAATGACCAACAGAATGATTTCAGAAAGGCCTGGAGAGACTTACATGAACTGATGCTGATGGAAATGAGCAGAACCAGGAGGTCATTATGCACAGTAACAACAAGACTATATGATGATCTATTCTGATGGATGTGGACCAATGAGATGATTCAAATCAGTTCCACTTGTTCAGTGATGAAGAGAACCATCTACACCCAGAGAGAGGGCTGTGGGGACTGAGTGTAGACCACAATATAGCATTTTCACTTCTTTCTGTTCATGTTTGCTTGCATTTTCTTTTCTTTCTCAGTTTTTTTTTCCTTCTTGATTCAATTTTTTTAGTGCAGCAAGATAATTGTATAAATATGTATACATATATTGGATTTAACATATATTTTAATATATTTGACATGTATCGGACTACTTGCCATCTAGTGGGAGGATGAAGGGGAATATTTGGAACAGAAAGTTTTACAATAGTCAATATTGAAAAATTACCCATGCAGAGGTATTGTAAATAGAAAGCTTTAATAAAATAAAAAATAAGCATGGTCGTATCTTCCACAGTAATAGGAAATGGGTTTGGTTAAGAGGTAGATAATTTGTTTAGTTTGGAACAGGTTAAGTTTAAAATATCAACAGGACAGTTTAAGGTATCTAGAGACACTTGGATAGTCAAGACTGGAGGGTAGGCAAAAGCTTATTGACTAGGTAAGAAAATCTGAAATTCAGTATAGGAATGGTAATTTAACTCATCAGAGTCAATGAAATCAGCAAGCAAAGTCATTTGGAGAGAGAAGAAAATCCAGCATGGGGTTGACAGTATATCCAGCAACATGACTTGGAAAAAGACTAATCAAAGGAGATTGATTAGGAGGAGAATCAGTATAGCGTAATGCAGGAAAACCTAGAGAGAAAAAAGTATAAAAAGATCATGAGCAGAGTCAAAAATTACAGATAGATCAAGAAAGATGAAGATTGAAAAAAAAAAAGCACTATTAGATATGGTAATAAAAAGAGAACAGTTTCAGTTTAATGGTAAGGCCAGAAGCCAGACTATAGAGAGTTAAAAAGTTAGTAAGAGGAAAGGAAATGGAGGCATAGGGTCTTCTGTTCCTGAGTGATACTATTTTGATCTTGGGCTGAGATTCATTGAAAATACTGGATTGGTATTTATAGTGCCCCTTAAAAATCCAAGCTAACTGGTTTTATGCAAAAGGGTTCTAAAATTTTGGAGGAAGGGGTCATTGAAAGTACATGGCATGAAGATAAATGTATAAATATGTATACATATATTGGATTTAATATATATTTAATATATATTTTAACATGTATTAGACTATCTGCCATCGGAGGGAGGGGAAGGAGGGGATAATCTGGAACAGAAGACTTTGCAAGGGTCAGTGTTGAAAAATTACTCATGCATATATTTTGTAAATAAAATCTTTAATAAAAAAAATGATTATCTTAAAAAAAAAAGTACATGGCATGAAATGAGCTTAAAAATAAAACAGTATATTTACATACCATTAGAAGAAATAAAAAACTAAGACAAGGAGCTTTAATATTAGGCAGTAAGTTCATTTTTTGTAAAAATTATTCTAAAGAAATGATACATTCAATTCTTGATTGACCAGATAGGTTTCACTTTGTTTTGTGATCCTGGAGTATGTCCAAACCTTCATTAACCATGTTGTTATTCTGAGTTGGGTTCTAATAATGGAGACAGTTAGTGTTGATCAAAACATAGATCCTTTCCTGACCCACTCATCATTATTTCTAGAATATATTTCATATCCCTTTTGATTGTGTGTCAAGAATTAGCCTTAGTTGTAGAAACAATGGGAAGATATTGATCTAGTTGGACTGGACACATTGTTCGATTGCCAAATGTACCCTTGCCAAAAAGATTATTTTATGGAAATTCTCACATTGCAAGCACTCACAAGGTGGTCAAAAAAGCGATACAAGGACACTCTCAAGGTCTCTTTTAAGAACTTTAGAATTAATTGTATGACATAGGTGACACTGGCACAGGACT
The DNA here is from genome assembly GCF_048593235.1 of Sminthopsis crassicaudata. Taxonomy (NCBI): domain Eukaryota; kingdom Metazoa; phylum Chordata; class Mammalia; order Dasyuromorphia; family Dasyuridae; genus Sminthopsis; species Sminthopsis crassicaudata. The sequence continues at coordinate 362,297,615 of NC_133617.1, forward strand.
GCCCGGCATGATGTACTCTTATCAGAAAAGGTGCTGTGTTCTATGAGCAAAGCAAAATTGAATTAGTTTAGAAGAAACTTGAGGTTGCACATTAAGAGAATCCACCTCAAATGTTCATAGGGACCATTTGTGTCCCACCAGTGGCAGAGTATTCCGAGCTCATATTGATCTCATCAGCCACAGTCACACACACCAGTGATATCATTTTGGTCCTCTTCAAGAACAAAGACCAATTAACTAAAGACAATGTAGTATAAGATACAAAAATATACTTCCTGAATGCTTTTGGCAATCACAGAGTAGGGGGATGGAGAGAGCACAGAAGACTCATTCTTATCATTCATATTTGTGGAGTATCTTTGTGGAGTATCCATCTTACTGCTAAATTCTAGACTTGGGGAGACAATTTATATTGAAATCCCAAATTAAAGAGAATGTCAGAATTATAGGAATCATAACTAGAAGAGAGTTTAGAGACCACTTAGTCTTTAACTCCCTCATTTAATAGATCAGGAAACTGAAACAGAAAGAGATTACATGACTCATCCCTGAACTCTCAGTTAATAAAAGGCAGATTTGGGATTTGGATTCTGGGCCTGTGACTTGAAGTAATGGGCAAAGAACTGAGCTTCAAGTCATAGGCTCAGTCCCTTCCCAAGTGGTGAGTTCCTCCACTATTTCTACATTACAGATGGGGAGGATAAAGTCCAACATAAAAAAAACAAGATTTAAGAGACCACCGGGTGCTATGTACCAGGACTTTTTAAACTCCTACTCATCACCCCTTTATGCCCAAGAAATTTTTATTTGATCCTGGGTATATAGGTATATAAAATAGGAATATGTCAAAGATTTCTTGATAATAAATCATAAAGAAATGTATTTTAAAACAATTCTTTGGTATGTGTATAATTTTACCACTTATTAAAGAGAAAAACAAATTTGCATTCTAATGAAATAGGTGTGCTTATTTACATAAAGAATTAAATCTTGGCAGAATATTTGATACCTTTTACTGTTGCCAAAATTTTTGTAACCCTCACATTCAATTACAAGACTCCATGTGAGGGCTTAACCCACAGTTTAAGAAGCTTTGATATATACACATACTTAAGAGGCATATACTATAAAATCTTTAGGAGTCTTGGAAAGAGATCAAATGGACTGAGACCTGGTTACCAAATTTAAGTCTGACTAATATCAGGAAAATAGGTGATTAATATCTGGAAAAAATGTGAACAGTGATGGAAAAATAGAAAACAAACAGTTAATAAAGTAGCCATCTGAGTCATTCTTTATATCCTTAAATTTTTCATCCATTTTTTTTCCACTTTTGGAGTAGAATTGTAAAAGCTCTAACAGGTTGAGAATCACAAACTTCAAATGTTCAACAAAGTAAAGGAATGCAAAGACATGAAAACCAAACATAAAACATAGCTTTTCATTACCATCAGTTTATCTGCTCCAGACTTCCTTTGTAAAGTAGTTTGTCACCATTGGAGACACAGAACCTGGGGATTTAATCCAGCCACCTCATTTTATAGATAAGGAAAAGGAGATTCAGAGGAAGAAGGAACTTATCTGAACTGGGCATTTTCTTTCTTTTCAAAAACTATCTGCTTGTTGGCACTTTGTACTCCATAGAAAGGTCACAACTCCTATGTAAGGGCCTGACTTGAGATCTTTGCACTTGAATACAATGAAGAGATTTTCCCATTCCCATCCCGACTCCCCTCTCTCCCTTCAACCTCCCTTTCAATCACATCAACCTGTAGAGAGCAGCTCTTTATTCAGAGCTGCTTCGAAAAAAAAAGGATGCTAGATTTAGAAGTCTCCCTGGCTGGGAGGAAATGGGAAGAGGGAGCCTCCTTGAGACAGAATTCTCTTGGAGATTAGCTTTGTCTTTATCTCCTCCAATTGAGTAAATCCTTTGTCAGTAAAAATCCTTTGTTGGAGCTTCCTTGATTTCAAAACATTTAATGTTTTAAAAGACTAGTGACTAGTCAGAGTCCTGCTTTGTTGGTATGTGATTCACTCTTACCAGCCTCAGAAAATGTGGAGAATACCTTACATTTGAATTAACCTTGAATTTTTAAAGGAGTTATTTATTGAACTTTTGCCACAACCTAATTGTATTGTAAGAATTAGCATCATTCCCATTTTACAGATGAGGAAAAAGAAATTCAGTATTCTAATAATGAATTTCATGAATGCACAGATGTACTGTTAGATAGTATAGGGATTTTAAAACTGAAAGGGACCTTGGACTTACCTATCTCAACATTTTATAGCTAAGAAAATTGGGACACACAGACTAATCTCCTCAAGGTTAAGTAGCTAGTTAGTAATAGACCTAGGATTCAAACTCACCCTTCACTAATTTGTGGCAGAGTGGGAAGTAGATTCTGGGGTGCTTGAACCTTCACCTCAGTGAATTTTTTTTCTACTAGTTCCAAGAAACAATATGAACTTTTAGGGACCCTCTGTCAAATCAAGGTTAATGTAGTAATGTGTTTCAGAAGTGCAGCTGTTCTGGGTACCCTAACCTATTAGCTTTATTTTATTCTCTGCCTTATTCTACTCTGCTGTCCTGTTAGATCAGCCTTTAGGCAAATGTTCTTTCAACTCTAATTCTTCTGAAGGAACATACACACACACACACACACACACACACACACACACACACACACACACTCATTCACTTATTCCTCAAGCTGTAGCTCATCATTTGGGAATGGCTTTACTGCCCTTCCTCCTCCAAGCCTTCATTACTACTTCACTGTGGGGACTCCAGATCCCCACTGTGGCATTTAGCTTAGTGTTTCATCTTCTGTGTTTTAGCAGCTTGACTTTCTCCAACCATGCTTATCCTCTTCTTGCCCCAGGAGGTGGGATTCTCCTCCTGGGAAGAAATGTCTATGGAATTTACAGCCTGACCCAGTCATTTTTGTTGGCAGACGGACTGCCTGATACTGTTAACTCAAAGTAGTGAACGGAACATTGGACTTGGACTCAAAAGTTATAATTTACATTCACATAACTCTTTAGATTTATGAGAAACTTTTCTCTCAACATTAAAGGATAAGTGATTTAAGTATTATTTTCTTCATTATATAGATGAGGAAACTGACATTCTGTGAATTAAAGTGACTTTCTATTTTTCTATTCTTTGTTTGGAGAGGATAGGAGTGAGTGCACCCTAGGAATTCAGCCCTGCATTTCTCACCTGGTTCTTCTTGTTAGAAATGAAAATTTCAGACTCAAATTCTTGGAGCACAGGAAGATGATAGTCTTCAATTTCAAGATGCGGGGACTGATATCCATGCAGGAAGTTTACAGAAACTATAACCTGAACTTTTACTCCATATTCCCACCCTAACTCCTCCTTCTCTCCTCAGAATTTCCATTGGAGAAGACCCCATGATATTACCACTATATACGCTCTTTGATAGGTTTCCATGTTCCCCACCATATGTTCAAGAATGGTAGATGTCTGCTTCTTAAGGGAGAAGATAATATATTTAAACTTATTAAGAATGCTCAATAAAAAACTTAATTTGTTTGAAGCATAAACCCAGGTCATTTTTACTCAATCAACATGGTTGACTTAAGACATGCTTTAATCTTTTTCAGCCAGGATATACTGACTCTGCAGCTTACATCACATTTTTTTTTCTACCATGGCAACAGAGAGGAAGGCTGTGAGACTCTCAAACTTTTCAACTGTAGAAACAAGACCTTACAATTTTACTTCTCATATCCTGGACTTCAGGATCTCCAGAAACTCATCATTGAAAGTACGAAAAACTATTAACTTACATCTCTATGTGACTTTAAATCCCCTTACCCCAAGCATTCCACAATTCCCCTTCTGCCTTTTTTTTTTAATGTGTTGTACTCCCTCTTTAAATTGTGAGCTCCTTGAAGGTAGAAACTGTGTTATGCCTTTCTTTTTATCCTTAGCACTTAGAACATAGTAAGTAACCTGGCACATAGTAGGTGCTTAATATATTTTTATTGACTGAACTTTTTCTTTCAACAACACCCAAATGGTAGGTAAATAACTATTAATTAACTTTCCCATTATATAAATAAAGATACTGACATTCAGCAAAGTAAAGTGAATTTCTACTACATTACATTGCCTCTCTGACTTCAACTCTTGCTCCTTATTAGCAATGACTACTATTTCTTCACTATGTAATCCTGGACATCTCACTGATGCTTAGATTTCTCATCTCTAGAAGGGGATAGTTTTGACTCTTAATCTTAACTCTGATCTTAAAGGTCTTTCCTATCTCTAACATTTTGCAATTTAGTTATGTCAGTCTGCAAACTCCATGAGGGCAGGAACCATGTCTTGTGAAAAATTTGTATCAAAGGGCAGCTAGGTGGAGCAGTGGAGAGAGCACCAGCCTCTAAGTTCAAATCTGGCCTCAGACACTTAACTCTTCCTAGATGTGTGACCCTTATCAAGTCACTTAACCGCAATTGCCTCAGCAAAAAAAGAAAAATTTGTATCAAGCACAGGGCTCTCCAAATAAAATGTTTGCTGAATCAATTAAAGACCAAGTTTAGCTATTTCACTTTCATCGTCTAACAAGATAAGGTTGTTTGATAATAGTAAATTAATGTGTCTTGTACTTTTGTATTTCCCACTGTGCCTAGCCTAGGGGTGAACACAAAACAGATGTTTTAAAAAGAATGAATTTAATATTCCACTAGCTTGCAAAGTTGGAGAGAGAAGCCCTAGGCTTTCAGAGTGAGCATCACACCAATAAACCTGTCACATAATGATAACCACATTGTCATGGGTGGCGAAGCTGGTTCTGTCACCTGCCAAACAGTGGTCAGAATAAGTAAACCAAATCAGATACCAGCTGTGAATCTTGGTACTTGTTTCTAGGTTTTACAGTACTATAACTGTCAGCTCTGTTCAACTAAGACAGTTTTGCTTTTAGTGACTATGCCTAATGACCCAATTGGCCCTGGTTAATCTCTTGTACCAAACTCACACACACACACACACACACACACAAATGCATATGTATGTATGTATATGTATGTATATATGTATGTATATATACACATGTAAGTATGTGTATATATCCATATATTATATGTAAAATCTACTGAGTGCTAAGCATCTAATGACAAAGTTTTAGCATTGGACAGGAGAAAAGATGCTGATTTTAGAATCAGAGATCATGGGTCTGAATCCCAGCTTTGCTTTTACTTATTCATATTGTTGAAGTTGAGAAGGGGGGATCCCAAAAGTCCCAGACTGGTGTGGCAAGGTATCTGAAAAGAATTTCAGGCTTGAACCCAAATCCTAGTCAAGGGGCAAAATTTATTAAAAGCAATGTAACATCATAACTGAATGGACTGAATTCTGAGAAAATGCAGTAAAGAAAAAGAACCAAGAAGAATCATTTTATCCAGCTTCTATCATAGATATGCTAATTTTTTAACTCACAGTAGGTAGGAGTAATCTCAGGAAAGAATAGCTCTGGTTGATCAGATTATTATCTGATTATTACTGAGGAGATTACCAGTCAGCTATGTGTTGAGAAGAGGTCTGTAGTCTCGGTTGTCTCAGGAGTTTGATAGGTAGGAGTTTCCCAAGGCAGGGAGCTATCTGGCTAAGGAGTGGTGAGAATCAGATAGATTGGGTGTTCTCAGTTTCCTGAGGCAGACTCCAAAGCTAGAAGATTTAGGACTACTGACTTATTGCCTCCCAAGGTCAGGGGACCTCAAAATCATATTACATCAATATGACTTTGGGAAAGTCTTCTTCCCTCACTGGGCTTCTGTTTCCTCTCTGTATAGTGATGCAGTTATACTAGATGATTTCTAGTATCCCTTTAAGTGTAAGTCTGTAATCCTACGATGTGTGTGTATAAATATAAATATGCATCTTATATATACCTGCACAAATTTTTTTCCTGACCTGCATCATGGAGAGGACATATCCTCAGCTAGGGATTGAAATGCCATTTTGTTCTTAGTCTTTTCTATACAGCTTATAAACTATATCTCTGAATACTTTATTTTAATCATTTCTTTCCCAAGCACAAAGTCTTTCTTACAATTAGAAATGAGGCTAAAACATACAATTCCTCAGCCCTAACTTTCCTTTTCCTGGAGGGAACATATATACACTCACACTGAAGTGAAAATGAACACTATAAGCCCTTTCCAGAGAACAGGTTTTGATAAGCAGAAAGGATGAATGCATTTGATTCCTGAGGGTATGGAAGAAACCTTTGCAGGGAAGGGGAAAGAGAGTAGAATAAACAGTCAATGGGTAATGAAGATAAATTTTGCTGGTTTTATTCTGTCTCTTGGAAACAGTATCAGCAAAAGCTCAGAGAGAGAATGTATAAAGTATGATCAAGGGAAAATAAGTTCAGTCATCTGACTATTATTTCTTCTTTTTAAACTTTTATATTAGATCTAAGTTAAAACATTTATGTGCACTAAGGTGAAATTCAACGTTAAACCTTCATTATAAAAAAATGTATTGGCTTACCACAAGATAAATATTTATGTCATAGAAAATATTTTTTCTGAGATTAAATAAATGCATTTATTTTTTAAAATGAACTAAAAATGATTCTCATTCTTCATGCTTGTCTATTATGTGCTAAGATGCTATATTGCTAAAAAAAAAAACCCATCAAAACAACAAACAAAAATAAATTCAATCTGTGTTATAATTAATATAGTTGAATTCCTAAGTGATCAGACTTCCCTTGCTACTGGAGTCCTGCAATTGATGTACAATTTTATGATCTTTAGAGAGTAGTCTGTGATATGAGAATACAAAGGGACCTCTTTCCTTAAGTTTACAATGGTAAAAGATGGGTCTAGAACTCACATTATCTTAATTCCAAAGCTGAATATCTATCCCTGTCACAACACTGTTTCTTCATATCTCATCTTATCTTATTTTACATCTTGCTTTATATTCACTGTAACAGAGCATCAGAGGGAAGGTCAATTAATCTTTTTAGAAATACATCTTCCATGAGTTTACTATAGGTGTGATACATGGAAAAAACAGGAACTTATATTTATTGCATAGAAGAGATTTCTCATTTACATAGCTTTTCCACTTCTCCCCCAAATACCTCTAGGATATGGAACATATATATATACAGAGAGAGAGAGATTGAGAGAGAGAGAGAGAGAAAGAGAGAGAGAGAGAGAGACTTGTGTTATGGTACTCTCAAAGTTCTTTTAGATGATACTTTGATGTACCTACAGAATTCCAGAATGGGAAGGAACCTCTGAAATAATCTAGCACAATCCACATATTTAAAAAAAAAAAAAAAAAAAAAAAAAAAAAAAAAACCAACCTCTATAATATCCTTTAAAATTTCAACTGAGGGGAAAACCATGACTTTCTGGGGAAGTCCTTTACACTTTGGAGATGGTTCAGATCATTAAGAAATTCTCTCCTTATTCCCCCCCTCCCTCATATCAAACTGAAATCTGCCTCTTTCCAATTGCTGTTGTTTGGTTCTAGTTATGCACTTTGGTACTGTCAATAATAAATATAGTCCGCTTTCCAAATGATACTGATATTAAAACTGCTTTCATGACCTCCTTAGTCTTCTATTTTGCAAACTAAACATATCCAATTTCCCCAAACATTCCTAATATTATTTGGTCTGTACCCTTTTTTTCATCCTGGCAGACTTCCTCTAGGTATGCTCCAACTTATCAAAATTCTAATGTAACAACTTCCCTAGGCTCTCTCACAGAGGTTTTATATGTTTAAGATGGAATCAAACTAGAAGAGAGAGATAGTATAATTGTCATTTTGGGCTGGAGAGACTATATTAGGTACCAGAAAAAAGGAATAAAGGAATTTATTTTTTGAGTGATTCATCTGTCATATGTGAGAGACATTGAAGGACATTTTGAGAGAACTAAATTTAATTTATTCTATTGGAAAGATATGCTCTGAAGAAGATATCCTGAACAGAACTCTTCAAAGATTTACTGCCATCTTGAGATTATAGTAGAATTATGCAGCTGATGATTAGTGGTGACTTCATTGTTTCTCACAGTTGATACATTATTGAAATTAATTTTAAATATTTAAATTTTAAATATTTCTTTGTATTATATTGTTTGTTGCACTCAGCTTCTATATTGGTTACCATGGATATTTTCATCTTTAGAAAGAAAGAGATAAGGGAAAACAAGTATTTCTTATCTGTTTTTAAATTGAGGGAGGGATTCAGAGATAACTGAGTAATAAATGAGAGACAAATAATCATTGGAAAACTATAGAAAAAGAAGATTTACCACATGACTGGAGAAGTTCAACTTGTGGGTTTATTACTGTAGTCAGGGATAAATAAAGTTGTTGTCTAGAATACTTGGACCCATTTATAGGTTTATCAAAATATATTGGCTTATCCATTTTCCACAATCCCTCTAACATCTTTATAGTTCTTTGGACGATTTACTCAATATGAAATGAAACTTCAAAGCACTTTTTTATTGCATTTCTATTATTAATTTGGTACATTTTTCATTTGGTCTTGATAATGTGTGTAAATTCTTTTAAATGTGGTTTATTTTAATATGACATTTAAATATATGTTTAAATATAGTATGGTTTATGTATAATTCATTAAATATGGTTTGAGGAGAAATGAGAGAACATATCAATAATTGTGAGCAGCAAGGAAGATTTCCTAGTAGAAGATGCATCTAAACTTAAAGGAAAGTAAATAGTCTAAGGAGTAGAGCTATGTAAGAAGTGCATTATTAGCTGAAAGGACATTTTGTGTTAATTCTTGGAGGCAGGAGATTATGTCAAATTCAGGAAAAAGCTAATCAGTCATCTAGGTCATCTAGAAATGAATTGTGAATGGAGTGGAATTAATTTAAAACATAAGGTTGAGAAGTTAATATATACCTAGATTGAAGAGCTGGTGAAATTTTTGGCTGGGTATTTTGTCTTTTCTCTTTGAGGATATAGGGAACTACTGAAAGTTTTTGAGAGGAAAGTGACATTGGTTTAAGGTAAAAGGGTTAGGGAGAAGGAAGAATGTAGGACAATTAAGTTTTCAAATATGGGAAAATCTATGGGTTATATAAATTGATAATTATAGTGGTGACAATACTATCAGAAATCTTAAACAAAGTGTTAGTTTGTGGGGGATGATTTTGAATTTGATTAGGACATTTTGTGTTTGAGATGCTTATGGGATATTTAGGTGAAGTTTTCCAGAAAACAGTTGGTGATTCTAGCATAGATGGAGTTCTGATAAGTAATTACATCTGAGTGGCCATATCTGGAAGTCATTTTCATAAGGATTATAATTTATCCCATGAGAATAGATGAAAATGTAAAAAGATAAAGAATAGTGAAAAAAAGAAAAGAGGACACTAATACTCTTTGGAAATACACAAAATTGTAAATGGGGGGGGAAGAGTAGTGATAATATAACAAAGGAGACTGAAAAGGAAGAATCTGCTAGGAGAGAGAAGTAAGAGAAAAACTTCATGGAAGTATAAGGAAAAGAAAATGAGAGGAAGGGATGGTCAACAGTGTCAAAAGCAGCAAAAATGTGGAGAGTGAGGAATGAGAAAAAAATAATAATTAATTAAGAGATATGGAAACATATGTTTCTGACATATATATATATATATATATATATATATATATATATATGTGTGTGTGTGTCAGAGTTGGAAGGGAGGCTATCAAGTTCAAACTTTGCCTATATAATAATCTTCAACAAATATAAAAGTACCATTAATAATTTTTAAGAAAACATTTTCTGTCTCATAGAGCTAGAAACCAGACTGGAAGAAGTTGAATAGTGAATATATAATAAATGTAGTGAAAAGGTTATAAAGAAGCTATATTTAAAAGAAGTCATACAAACTATCAAACCCATATGAAAAATGGATTGGTTCAATACAACTTAAAAATTATTAAAAAAAAAAAAAAAAAGACTTTAGTGTTTCATCTTTTATTGAGCAAACCGTCCACAAAAGGAACAGAATTGGAAACAATCAAACAATCAACATAAGAAGGATTATGGGGAAAATAGGGACACCAATGTACTTTGATGGGCCTGTAAATGGGTGTAAATATTCTGGACAATAAAAATAAAATAATTTCACCCCCATCTTTATTCCCCATCTCATATACATACACATGTATATAAATAGAGATTTAGATAGATATACAGATACATTTTATATATATATGCATACACACATATGTGTATGTATATAATGTATCTGTATATCTATATGTATCCCAAAGAAAATCAAAAACAGAAATGTCTACTCTATGCAAAAATGTTCATAACTACTTTCTTTGTCAGCAAAACAAAGTAAAGTCCCATCAATTGAAATATAGTAAATCAAATGGCGGCATATAAATGTAATATTATTGAAGAAACAATAAACATGAAAAGAGAAATATGGGAGTATAATATATAGTACATAATTGCCATAAAATAAATATACCCAGTACTGATATAGCAATAAACTCTTATTAATGACAATACCTAAACTTAGCTTTAGAGTATGGATGATGTAACATACTTCTCTCCTGGCCACAGAATAGTGAGGCCCTACAGGGGTAGAACATTGAATAAATGAATATTCATAAGGAAGCTCCTCCTTTTTTGTGTTTTGCTAAATAATTTTTCTTTGCTGCAGGTGGGGTCTTAATATGAGAATATATTGGGAAATGACTGTAACATGAAAGTGAAAAGACACCAACAAGTTTTTAAAAAGAAAATGAACTTTTTTTTTGTACTTTTGCCATTTATTATTTCATTTTTTATACATTATTAAAGGCTAAGAAGCTAATTAAGTGTTTTTTTTTCATTTTATAGGTATGTATATTTGTTTGATAATAAACGGAAGTAGTGATATGAAATTATAGCTTAATGATATTGATGTTAGTTTAAGATAATTCCAAGTCCTAGGGCCACTTGAGCAGTTGGACAGGAACCATTAGCTATGTAGAGATCGAAGATAAGAGAGAAGTGATGATTTAAAGAATAAGTTGTTTTTAATCTAGCTATTGTTCTTTGATTAGCAATAAAGTTACTGCACCTTTCTGGGGTTCAGTTTTCTCATTGGTAGAGTGAAGAAGTTTGAACTAAATCTCTAAATTATCTTCTAACATTAACATTCTAGGATTCTCACACAACTGGGAATATCAAGTCCTGGAAAAGAAAATGAAGATCTTAAGTACACAGATGGTGTTTTCATGACTAATATTGATTAAAGATAAGGTACTTTAGAAGAGAATAGTTATGAACAGTTCACAGATGGCTTATAAGGTGGTTTCAGAGAATGAGATCTCTGGATCCAAGTTTCCAGGTAGTGAAATGACAACATAAGAATTATGAACATGAAGAATGTATTTATCTGGAAACTTGTAAATTTAATCAAAACTGCGTTAAAGTAAAAGTAGAAGAAAAGAGATTGTTCTCATACATCTGCTAAGTCAAGTATCATAAACAAAGAATAACTTGTATATCATGGGAAAGAAAATAGCAGCAGGGTATGCAGAGTAATTCATAGAAGGAAATATCTAGGATGACATTCTTTTAATGTTTTTTGCATTAGTTCTTCATCTGTAAAATGAGTTGGAGAAGGAAAAAGCAAACCATTCCAGTATCTTTGCCAAAAACCCCCAAGGAAGGTTAGAAATAGAAACAATTGAACAACAAGTATATCTGAGGAAAGAGACTCATACCTCTGGATATCTATGTACAAATATTGACTAGATTGTGCATAATAAATAAAACTAAGTATTTTAAAACAAAAAGACAAATAAGACTTTATAGATTTAAGTGAGACTTAGTGACACATGATTATAACATAGCAACCAGAGAAGATACAGTATTCCATTAAGTGCTGTTGATGCGGGTTGTGGTCCCTTTAAGAAACTAATCCTTTTAGGTGGATTTATTCCTTTCTGATTCCCAGCCCCTCCTAGCTGATGCATCATCAATTCAAGAAGCTAGGACCTTTGATTCACAAATCCTGGTCAAAAGAATCCTTTTGAATTCCAATAGGAGATCTGGGTTCTCATAATCCCCACCAGATCTGAGCCAACTTGGGACTTTACCCTCTGGCCCCTTTAGCTAAATCTCTCATTATAAAAGAGCTAAGCTGGAGCCCTCTCTTTGCAGAGGTTCCAAACATGGCAGCCTTATACCTGACATGCAAAGGATCTCTGCCCACTGGAATCCTATTTCTGATGCCCTCTTCTCCTTACTTAACACCTTTTACTAACTAGACTTTAACCTTACTTCCAAACCCCATAATAAACCTCTTTTATCAATCTAGGTTTTTGGGTCTGTAAATTCCTTTACAGGGGACTCTGCACCACCACTAGATCTCATTTAACTTCCTTTCCTTGCACTGAAGCCAAAGGGGTTGCAGGGGAGCTCTATTTGACTTTCTGTATCCTGAATCTATCACTAGACCTCAATTAAACCATAATTTCATTTAGGTACCCCAATTCTATACTTCAACACTGCGATCTTCCCCTCTTTATACCTCTCCTTTAGAGTTGAATTGAGAGCCTAATATAAGAATACAGATGTCCTAGAAAATGCTTCATCTGCAGTATAATTTGTATTAGAGAGAGATTGTTTTTAGGTAATTTTTAATAATCATACCAAATACATTAAAATAAACAAACAAATAAAAACCCGGGTTGAAGTTTCTCCTGAGCATAGGAGTGAAATCAAAAGATAAAGAAAAATTTCAGGAATTCTAGTTATTTCCACCTCCCTCAATATGCAATTTGCATTGGATCTTTATTAAACTAGAATTCAACAGCAGCCTTTTCAGAATAAGTCTCTTTAATTATGGCTAAAAAACCCTCTAATTCGATAAACTTTTATAAACTGCCTGTGATGTGCTAAATATTGTGTTATGTTAGACATTAGGGATAGAAACAGAATGACCCAATTCCTATTCTCAAGGAGCTCAGATATAGATAGATTATATGTGGATTAAAAAAAAAAAAAAAAGATAATTTGGGAAGGAGGAACACTAGTAGAGGGAGAATAGTCTTCCTCCCATAGCAGGCAACAATGGGGTTTCAAAGGAGGTGAGGAACTTTAAGAAACTGAGATAAGGAATGAATAAATTCAGAATTGAAAAGGCAAAGCAATAAAAACAGCATTTAGGCCAATTTGGTGAGAATGAAGAGTGCTTGAAAAGTAGTATTATGTCTTGAAAGGTAGACTGGAGACAGACTATGTAGAGTTTTAAATGCTGGAACAAAGTTTGTATTTTATTCTAAAGACTACAGGGAACCACTGGAACTTCTTGAGCAGGGTCACTTTTCTGCTTTAGGAACATGATTTTGTAGTGGGCTTTGAGTGGGCTACCTAAAGGTAAAGTCTGTTATATAAAGATGAGTTCTCTGTTAATCAGCAAGGTGATTAATGGAATATTCTATTCCTGCATGTATACATATAATGTAATTTGTTTAGTTCATTTTCTAATTGTCAAAAGTAATTCTTTTGTACAATAAAATGGGTTGCTAGAAATGGTTTTGTGTTGAGTTCTTTCTCTTTATATATCTCTGGGTATGTACCTAGTAGTGGCATTGATGAACAAACTATATACCTAGTTTAATTATTGTAAGGCATTATTAAAGTAAAGTAAAGATCTAATAATGAGCATATATTAATAGCTCAATATGTGCCAGCTGCTATGAACCAATCTCTACTTTCAAGGAATTTATATTCCAAAGGGAGAGAATATATGTATGTATACACATCTTATGTATGCACATATACATATATATGCAGCCATACAGTTATACATATATACACACATATATTATAAACACAGTACATAAAAATGAATAATCTTCCTTGTAAGGTAGCTCAGAGATCATCTACTATGTTGACATAGGAATTATCTCTATGATAACTGATAAACATTCATTGAACTCTTGCTGAAAACCTCTATATGAGAAATTCATTACCTATTAAAGTAATCAATTCCTATTTTAGAGAGCTAAATTCATTAATAAGATGTTTTTTCTTTTAAATAAAGCTAAAATATTTCTCTCTTCATGTTTCCTTGATTGTTCTAATTCACTACAGCCACCTCCCCAAGCCCATCAACTTTGCAGCAAAGTATACCATGAGGAGTTGAAAGTATGCATTGTAAACTTGAGTAAAATCATGGGAAGTCCATATTATATGATTTTTAAGAGGCATTCTGTCTCTACTTTGAAAGAGTGTGTTACTAAAAATTTAGAAATGAACAGCTCTAGCTAATGTGTTAAATAAATATTTAACTTTTCAATTTTAGAAGCTGTTCTTCAACATTTCTATGAGTCAATGTTACTAAATATTGTTCATCCATTACATTGAAGGGGAACTTTTAAACTTTTTTGCTTCCAAATTGCATACTATCCTTCTAAGGTTCAGATATGTTTTATTTGAAAATTGATTTTCAATTGTCCATTGTAAGATGAAAGAAGAAATAAGGTTTAAAATTATATATAACTTTTACTAAGGTATTTTGCCTATCAAGGGCTTCAAACACCATAAATGTTCAATAAATATCTGTTGACTATTTGATAGGTTAGCTAAATTAACATACAAAATAATCCTTACTGATCCAAAATAATCCTTAATGATCCAAACTTCTGGGTCTTATATAAAATGTTGTTGAATACTGGAGGTGATGTGATTACCTCTGAAACATAGAGGACTGACAAGTATATGGATATGAAGAGAGTTCATGGAAAACAATGCATAATGTATATACCATGGAATTTGATAAAGGTCTTCTACAGAATCATCTGAGCAGGATACTGAATCTAGGAAAGGTTTTTTTTTTTTTTTTTAGAAACAGATTAGTTTAAAGCCCTCACAAGCATAAATGATTCAGAAGAGGTCATGACACATCCGGCTTTGGCATTTCAAAACATGAGTCTGGGAGTGGTGGAGGTGGAGAAACACCTGCAGCTACATCCATCACAAGACCAAAGCTTTGGGAAGGCAAAGTGAACTAAACAACTAGTCTGATCCTCAATATTCACGTTCTTTTACTGACTCATCTATCTCCCACTAACAAACTGCTGTTCTGCAACTAGTTTTCTTATTTGTCTCAACTCATTGTATTTCAACTCTCTGTAGATTAACTAGTATTAATCAGACCTGTGTTTGATTGATAGTTGTTCATATCCAACTCAGCCACTACTTTAAGCCAACTGTCTCTTTTCTATGACCAGGTGCTAGCCTAATCACACATCTATATTGACTTTGGCTAAGGTGGGATCTTAGAATCCCAAAAAGAGATTTTTTTTGGGGGGGAGGATGTAGATGCTTTTCTTTTACTAAGAAAAGGTAATTAAGGAAAAAGAAACTAGCAAGATACATGATTATTTTCTCATCTTTACAAGATCCTATAAAAGAATGATTTATGCATACATCAAGGGTATTCTTAATAAAAAAAAAAAAGAAGGCAATAGACAAATTATCACAATTTTCTACAGCATTTCACATTTTTTACCTTACATACTTATTTGAGGTATACAGAAATTACATAATACATCTATTGATACACACATGTGCAAATATGCATATGTACACACACCTATATATGTGCATTAATACATACATATATGTGCACACACATACACCTTGACATTAGAGAAAGTACCAGGGAATTTCATACAATACTGAAATGTTTTTTTGGAAACTAAATCAGGTTGTGAGAAAAAAGAAACATCTGTCAGAAGGTACCATAACAGTAGATAATTAAGTACCAGCAGGAATAACTGTTCTGCCTCCTCTTAAATTTCACCATTACTTGCCTGTGAGCCTATATTGGGGCCGTTGTGTAGCTAGACTCTAAGCATCCTGTGCTTTCTCCAGGCATGGAGCTCTCTGCTTTGAATTTTGCTACTAATTCAAGCCATGGTGTTCATAACTTTCTATATGCTAACTATATCTTCTATGGAGGTTTTGTATATACATGTGCAAAAATTTGACAGAACAAAATAATCAATGGATAAGTTAGCAGCTCCATAGATTCAGGCTCAGAGATTGGCCCTGTTCTGTTCAACATAACTTAGATGCTAGATGATATAAATGGAAATGCTTATCAAATTTCTAGATAGGGGACAAAGCATAATACATTAAGAATGGTTCTTGATTTGAAATCAGAGAATATGAGTTAAAATGCTGATTCTGACACTAGTCCATGTGTCACCTCTTCTCTTTAGGCCTCTGGTCCATCCTAACTATAATAAAAGCATGTGTTCCTTTGGCCACTAAGGTTTATTCCAGTTTGAAATCTATCTTTCTGTGACTGTATCTAAATCAAGAGGACAACTAATACATTGAGAAAGATTGAAGCAGCCTTGTAGCTTTTGAAAAGCTAGAAAAATGGTCCAAGTTGTATAAGGTATGTTTAATACAGACCGATGTAAAGTCCAACACATAGGTTAAACAAATTGCTGCACAAATGTACCTTGGAGAATATGTACCCAAATAATATTTTTATGTGAAAAAGGGAATTTTTAAGGATTAAAAATTCAGTATGATTTGATTCAGCACAGACATATGACAGACAGCAAAAGTGAATACCTATGTAAGTTAGATTAAGAAAAATACCATAATGGTGATGCATCTAAGTGGCACACTGGATGGAAGACTGAGCTTGCAGTCATGAAAACTCACATTCAAAGCAAAATGAGATAATTAAAATTGAAGTAAAGTTAAAAAAAAAAAAGTAAAAGTAAAGTAAGTAAAGCACTTTGCAAACCTTAAAGTACTATATAAATCTAGTTGTTATAATCATCATCATCATCAAAGACATAGTCCCATTTCACTTTACTGTGATTGCTGAATCATATCTAGAGCATTATATCAATTGCTAGATACAACTTTTTACTTGACATGAACCAACTGCACTTTTTTAGGAGCAGGGAAGCAAGCTTATGAGAGACCTTACAGTTATACAATAGAAAGGGTTGGAGGAAATTGGGATGTTCTGTTTTGAGGAAAGAAGACTTGGGGGTCAGGGAAAATGATAGCTGTCTTCAAGTATTTGAAGGATTGTCATGTGGAAAGATTGGACTTGTTTTGCTCAGCCTTAAAGGGCAGAATCAGGAACAATGAATAGCTTGAGGTTGCAGAAGAATAGATTTTGACTCAATATCAGGAAAACTTCCTAATAATTAGAACTGTCATAATCTATCTCTTTGTCTGTCTTTCTTGCTCATATTTTCCTGAGTGATGATGGAGCCCAGATGTTTTACAGTGCCCTATTTCAGCCCCTTTCCTGCCTGTACTGACAGGCAATAAACAAGAAAAACATACTGCCTCTCAGGGACCATTGTCAACTTTGCTCCTGCCCAGCCCAAATTTGAGAGGTTTTGTTCTTCTTGGCATCATTCAGTCCTTAATAGCTGATAGAGTTCTGTTTTCTCCCTTGAAACACAATGTGATAGATAGAATTGCCCAGATTTCCACAGGGACCACAGGGAAATATTGTAGAAAAGGACTAGGCTTCAAGAAGAAGATGCATGATCTGTCATTACTAAAGCCAGTCTGATGTATGTGTATACAAGTATATAAACAAAGTGATGTCAGGAAGGCCTTCTGCCCCCCAAAATATATTGCTCCCCAACTTTATGATGCCTGATATTCCTTTGACAAGCAGCAAAGTCTGTCATCCTGTATTTAAAGTGCAACTTTCTCTGAAAGAAGTAGTAAAGCATCTAAATTAAGGGGTAAAGGATAAGATCATGTTTTATCCTGAGAGCAAATTTTGATATCAGGAGTAGAACTTAGTGAGAAGGCATAGGAAATTTGAGAGCACTTTAAAGACAAGGTCAAATTTCAGGTGACACAAAGCCAGAAGAACATTCGTCCTAAGAGTTGTGTCTCACATCTGGTGGCAGTCTGAGAACAAAGAATAACCACTTTTTCTTTGACCCTCCCCTTTGCCTTATCCTTTATTTGACAAGACCCCAAAGTTTTGAGGGTTATGGATCTGTCTTTACTTTTCTATTACTGCTATCAATTCTTGTTTGAATGGGACAGAATAACTCCTTCTTTCCCTTTAGGTTATCCAGAGACATAAATACAGTTTTTCTTTAGTTAGTTGAACTTCATAACATAGACTTCATAAGTACAGGGTCATGTTCATACCACTGTCAGGCATCATAAATGAGTTTATGAATATTTGAGGAAAAGACGATCTATATCCAGCTACTAGATCCAGATGATTCCTGAAGAAAAAATGAAGCTGGTGACCTAGCATAGCCCTCCCACCCTCAAATCCAATCCATTTTCATGTCATGGAGGACAAGCATCAACAAGGAAAAGAAAGTAAACCAGAAGTTCGCTAACTACAATTATTCAGTTCTAAGACAAAGTAATTTTATCCTAAAATCACTCTATTTTAGATACAGAAGTGGACCACAGTAATTGTGTTAAATAACCCTCTATTGTGGTAAACACATTGTCCCACTGTCTAGCCACAGAGAAGTCTCCCCTACCCAAGTCTATTGCTTTCCTAGCTTTGCAGAGGTTCAGTTTATAGCTTTCTCTTTCCATTCAAATTTGGTGTTCTTCCTGCTAAAGTTTGCAAGGTCCTGTCCAAATTAATAGAATGGTAGTTCCTCATTTCCTCCTTCCACAACAGCTACTCAGCAAGCAAACAACAACATCCAGTCAAACTTGCGTGCCATTCTCACAAATGTCAATGTCTGCATTTCTTTACAATCTCCAAAGAGAAAGTTGTAGCTAAATTGTGAAAACAGACAAAAATAATTTTGTAGTGTCTTTTTTTTATTTGTGAGTGTGTGTGAGTGTGTGTGTATTTGTGTGTGAGTGTGTGTGTGTGTATGTCTGGTATGTTTCTAAATAAATTATTTTTCTATACTTTTTCTATTCCTTATTCTTCCTCTTTCCCTAAAGGAATAATACATACTATATACATAACATATTGTACATACATACAGTAGTATATTGTGTATATATATATATATATATATATATATATATATATATATATATATATACAATTTTGTCTATATAAATATATTGTATATACATACAACATATATGTATGCATATTATATACAATATTATATATATCTATATACATACAATAGTACAATATAGTAATATAATATAATATAATATAGCATATAGTACTACATACAATATAAATTGTAGCTATTTTTTCTTTTACTGCCTTTTCTTTTTCTTATTCCTTCTTTCTTTTATATCTCATTTTTTCTCTCCTTCCTTATTCTCCTTGTGTTTCTTTTCCTATTTTTGATCCTCTCTTTTCCTTATTTCTTTTCCTTTTCATATTTCTTCCTCCTTCTTCATTTTTTTTTCCTTCCTCCTTTCCTGTGGCTAATGAGTCTGGAGATATTTAATCCAGAGAAGAATCAAGAATGAACTAATGGCTATTTCCTACTACTGGAAGCCAGAGAAACTACATAAAGATCTCCAAGCTGTGTAGGATATAGTATGGCACAATCACCAAAGTTCCTTAGAATTGTAAGATTTTATAATTCTCTAGGTAGAGTCAACTCCATATATACAAGGGAAGTGAACATGTGAGCATACCTATGTCTCAGCATTTGGACAAATGGGAGAGAGTTATTTTACCAAAAAAAAAAAAAAAAAAAAAGAAAAAAAAAAGAAAGGAAGAAAGAAAGAAAGTAAAATCTGCATCTTATTCTTCAGGGACTTATTAACCCTTGTCATTTTTGTCGTTTTTGTCTCTCAGTTCTCTTAATCAGTTTAAATTATAGAATTATAAATTTAGAAATGTAATCAGCCTTAATAATCATCAAGTGCAATGGCTTTATTTTAAAGATGTATGAACTGAAGTTCAGGTAAAGTTATATATCCAAGGTCACACCAGATAATTGGAAAGCAATTGTGTTATAATGCATGTAATCAGCACTAGAAGGCTAGCTTTCCCAGGCCGTAGGAAATAGGTGAAGGATAAGGGTAATTTGTGCTGGATGATTGGTAGTGAAAAGAACAAATATTTAAACTCTAAAATAAATTCTAAGAAAGGAACAAGGAAGTTTCTACTTTGTTACCTTGTAGGGCCAGGCCTCCTTAAGCATAGTATAAGTATTGAGAGTGATCTGCAAATAAAAGATATTGAATGGACTCTTGTAGTGTTGATGATGACCTATATAGTGTGTGTGTTTTTAAACTTATTTTTGATATTTGTTTCTTTTTTTTAGTTTGAGTTCTAAATTCTCTTCCTCCTTCTAGTTCCTCCCCAACCATTGAGAAGGCAAACAATCTTGTATGTTATGAATGTGGGCATGTAAAACGTATTTCCAAGTTATCCATGCTGCCAAAAAAACAAAAAACCAAACCAAACCAAACCAAAACAAAACAAAAATCCCCCACACAAAACAGCAAGATATATAAAACTTTATTTAATGTAGATTGAAACATATACATATGTTTCAATCTGCTCTTAAAAGTTCATCAGTTTTCTCTCTGGAGGTAGATAGCATATTTTTACAGGTCCTTTGGAAATGTCTTGTATAATTGCGTTCTTTCATAATTAATCACTGTTAGAATATTGCTATAGCTGTGTATAATGTTCTCCTGGTTCTTCTCATTTTATATTATATCAATTTATATGTCTTCCTAGATTTTTCTGAAACTGTCCCACTTATCATTTCTTATTGCACATTAACATTCTATCACAATCATATATGTAGTGCGCTTTCAATCCCTAATTAACTATAATCTCTTCATTGGTCATATCTATTTCTTAATTGAATAGTGACCAATCAGTCTCTGCTTGCATACATTTCAAAACATGTTCCATTTAATTTTGGGACATCTTTGTTACAAAGTTCTCTTAGGATTTCACCAACAGGGTGCAAGTCCTGAACTGTAAAAAAAAAAAGATTCCTTTTCATAATCATTCAGATATCAGTGCAACCAATTACTCCTTTGAAAGTAGAACTGGCCTGTAAGCTTTCTCCCTGTGAAGTAATAGCAAATAAGTGAGTGAGTGAGTGAGTGGATCACAGAGAGAAGGGAAATGGATTAGAAATGCACACTATTCTCAGTGAGGCTCCTATTTGAGGTAAAATCTTGAGGAAAGAGAGTTCAAGGAGAAAGTTCATTCTTTCAGTCTTTTATATATATATATATATATATATATATATATGTATATATATATATATATATATATATATATATATATATATACATATATATATATAAGTTGGAGAAGGATGTGGCAAATCATTCTAATATCTTTACAAAGAAAATTCCAAATGGGCTTAGGAAGAATCAGAGATCATGGGAACCTCACCCAGGCTTATGCATGAGTTAATTTAAAAATATATATACTCATAAACATAAAAAATTATAAAATAAAACATTACATAGAATTCAACAATAAATTACATGTCACTGAAGGAACAACTACTTCTGCACTATAATCTTTATAGATTAGATAGGTCTAATTGTCATGAGGCCAATTAATTGTTATATCTTTAAGTTGACTATACATTCACATCAGCCCTTTTTGAATCTCTACCAAAACTGTGGATTTTCGGCTTTCCTCTGAGCATCAATTTTCTCAGCAGCTCTTTGCTGACTGAATTTTAGCTTCCTAGAGATACTGTTTCAATGTAGCAGTTTCCTTTTGCATACCCTTTAACAATTCAACAATATGTAACAGACTACTGTTACATTTTCTTTTAAATATGAGCTTTTGCTTTATTTTATTTTTTAACTTATTTCTCAGTTAAAAATCTCAGTTAAGAACTTGTATTTTGTTATTGGGTTCTCCAAGTTTATATTTTTTTTCCTGAAAAAACTTTGCTATCTTGTGCAAAAATAGGTCATTCTGTGTATGAGCGTATATGCTTTGCTCTTTATTTAGATTCCATCAGTTATTTCTTTGAAGATAGCATTTTAAATCATAAATCCTTCAGAATTGTCTTGGATTATTTTATTGACCAAAAAAGCTTGGTCACTGAATAATATTGTTGTTAACTGTATATATTGTTCTGCTTGTTCTGCTCATTTCATTTTTTATCAGTTAAATAATATAATTATTTATCATATTATCAGTTTTTATCCAATTTTATCAGTAGATCTTTCCAGGTTTTTATGAAACAGACCTGCTCATGATTTCTGATAGCCCGATAATACTTCATTACCCTCATATATCACATCACATATTATGTATACCACACAGACCACAATCATATATTTGCACATGCAGTTTGGCCCAACTAGATGTCCCCAAATTAAACTAGATCCATTTGGATCTGCTTACATGTATCTTGAAGGGAACCACAAATCCCTAGGGTCTGTTACTCTTAATCATCTTCAAGAGAGATTTTTATTCCTGTCAGGAGGAAAAGCAGGAGGTTAGGGCCAACTCCTCAGAGAGAAAGGGTACCAGAAAAGAACTGTCTGCTCCCTCAAAGAGCTATTTCTATTGTTTTTCTTGTATCTACTAATAAACCGGTTCTTAACTAAATGGTTTTAATCTTCTAGCATGATGTAGCAAGGAACAATATTCTTAAAGATATGAATTAAAATTTTAAAATTCTAAGAATTATCCTATATTAAGGCTGGAAAATACAGATCATTATTAAGTAGACCAATTCCAATCCATTACATCTGACATACTGAATCAAAAATTATATTTAGAAAAAAGGGGGTGGGACTGGGGCAGAGCCAAGATGCCAGAGAGAAATCAGGAAGTTACCTGAGATCTCCCCAGTTTCCCTGAAAAACAATAATAAATCATGTCTCTAAACAGATTCTAGAGTGACACAACCCGCAAAGATGGAATGAAACAATTTTCTAGCTTCAGATCACTTAGAAGAACTTCAAGAAAGTTCTGGCTCATTTGACCCAGGGCAAGTGTGGTGTGGACAATGCAGCAGAGGCTCTTAGTCACAGTACAAATCAGTAGCAGAAACCCTTTGGTCCTGGCTCAGATAACCAGTGGCCCTTCAGAGCAGCTGTGAGGTTGCCTACCCCAGCACAAAAGGCAAATTACAAGCTCCAGAGCCCAAGAACAACAGTCCAGGCTAAATCATTACAATGGAAAAGTTGCCAGCACCACCTCCCTGATGTCATGGAGGTCTTCTTCAAGAATGAAGGGCAAACAGCAATAATAATAATCACCTTATCCTCAGAAAAGCTCATCTCTAAGAAAAGTGCCATTCTGAGAGAGTGCATCACTTTTGGTACTGACATCTCATCAGTACTCTGAGTAGCTTCTGCCCCTCTGATTAGGGGACCTGCAGGTAGAGCAAAGAACTCCCCAAATTTCCATTTAAAGAGATGCTCAGGTCACTCAACTCTTCATTTTCTTCTAGTTGCTTTCTTTGAACTTGACTCCTCCATGCCCCAGTAATCAGGTACCTTGGTCCTCTGTGCCTCCCTTCTCTGTCCTTTTCACCTTCATTCACTTTTCTTCTCTCCTTAAATTGAAAACTCACCAAGGGTAGGAGATATCTTTTTTTTTTTTCTTTTCTATTTGTAAGGCCAGCATTTAACACAGTATTTGCATATTGTGGGTATCTAAGAAGTGTTTAGTGACTGGCTGCTTAAAAGGAAAACCAGGAAGGCACAAATCACCAGTTAGCACTGTAGCAAACAATGAAACGGGCCAAGAGATCTGAGAATTCTGGATTAGGTGAGTTTTTATAGTAGTAAAAGTAGGGCAATAAATAGGTCTAGAAGAGAAATTCTTAAGCTTCTTTTCTTGGGCATTGGGGTCATAGACATCCCCCTTTCTTGCCATTAGTGATGAGGGTTATAATTGGGGTACTTAAATGAAATTAGGGTTTTATTGAGGTCTAGTGGCAGGTTCGAGGTACAGGGAATCAAATAGAGCTCCCCTGCAGCCTCTTTAGATTTGGCGAAAGGATACAGAGTTAAATGAGGTCTAGTGGTAGTGCAAGAGTCCCTTGTAAAGGAATTTACAGACCTGAAAACCTAGATTGATAAAAGAGGTTTATTATGGGGTTTGGAAGTAAAGTTAAAGCCTAGTTAGTAAAAAGTGAAGGTACATTGTATGTGCAAGAATGTTTGTGGCAGCCCTCTTTGTGGTGGCCAGAAACTGGAAACTACTTGGATGCCCATCAATTGGAGATTGGATGAATAAATTGTGGTATATGAATAGTATGGAATATTATTGTTCTGTAAGAAATGACCAACAGGACGATTTCAGAAAGGCCTGGAGAAACTTACATAAACTGATGCTGAGTGAAATGAGCAGGACCAGGAGATCATTATATACTTCAACAACAATACTATATGATGATCAACTCTGATGGGTGTGGCCCTCTCCAACGAGATGAACCAAATCAGTTCCAATAGAACAGTAATGAACCAAACCAGCTACACCCACCGAAAGAACTCTGGGAGATGACTATGAACCACTATGTAGAATTTCCAATCCCTCTAATTTTGTCCGCCTGCATTTTGGATTTCCTTCACAAGCTAATTGTACACTATTTCAAAGACTGATTCTTTTTGTTCAGCAAAACAACTGTTTGGTCATGTATACATATATTGTATTTAATTTATACTCTAACATATTTAACATGTATTGGTCGACCTGCCATCTGAGGGGGAGGGGAAAAATTGAAAAAAAAAGTTTTGATAATTGTCAATGTTGTAAATTTACCCATGCAAATAGTAAATAAAAACTATTATTATTAAAAAAAAAAAAAAAAAAAAAGGTGAAGGTACAGAGAAGAGGGCACCGGAACTGTGTTCCAGTGGGCAGAGGCTGCTGCCATGTTTGAACCTCTGCAAAGAGAAGACTCCAGCTTGGCTCTTTTATAATAACAGATTTAGCTAAAGGGGCCTGTGGGTGGAGTCCCAAATTAGCTCTTCTTTGGGTTTCAGTGAGGGCTAGAATTTGCTTGGTGAGGGTTGGGAAATCTGAGCAGATCATTAGAATGGGGGCTGGGACAGCCCAAGTTGGCTCAAATACTATGGGGTTTGTGAGAGCCCGGATATCTCCTATTGGAATTCAAAGGGATGCTTTTGACCAGGATTTGTGAATCAAAGGTCCTAGCTTCTTGAATTGATAATGCATCAGCTAAGAGGGACTGGGAATCCGAAGGGAATAAATCAATCTGAAAGGACTAGTTTCTTAAAGGGACTGCATCATTAGGACTGGGAGAATTGAGTCAGGAAAAATCTTGGAACTTCAATCACCTTTACATATCATTGTGTCATAAACTCCCAGTGCATTATCTTGATCTTTACTAAGATAATTCCCCCTTTATTTGAGTATTGTCCCTGACCTTGCTTTCTTCTGCCCTCAACCTTCTCATGTTGACTCCTATTCTAGGGGTTAAGTTATGATGCTTTCCTGGAATTATGGTTTGTCCACTCAACCAGTGCCCTTATCTGCCTTTGTTTTCCCTATAAGATTGTATACTCAGGTTATATATTCTGTTTGCAAAACTTAGTTAGCTAAAACCCTATATAAATTCCTTGCCTTGGTTTATCTGTGCTGAATGTTTTCATCATGAGTCCCATTCGGTTGACTAGCCAGACTCTCCACATTAAAGATTAAAAATCAATCTTTGTATTGCCTCAATTACACTGGTATTACACTTTTAAAAAAATTGTAGACCTCTAATCGTTCAGTGAAACTTTTCAAAATAACATATAGCACGTATATAATAAAATACAAAGAAAACCAGTTATGTTGAAATATAGTTATAAAAATATGAAAAAAAACAAAGCAAGTTGCTGGAGTCCATCTTAAAAACTTTGGTATAAAGCATGGGGCACTGATTTATATTTATTGACAATCTGATTTTACTTGCACCACAAGATGTGGGGCTATTTACAATCTTGGAGTATTCTTTTCTTATGCATAATTAACAAGGAGCTTGGATTTTCCCAACAGCTAAACAGTCTATTCAGGGTAACCTCAATCTTTCTCTTTCAAAACTGGCTTCATTGCATGAGAAAAACATAAGAATTAAGAGATAGAGTCAATCCTTTCAATATTTAGTATGAATTGTGCACTTACTAAAGTCTTCATTCTCATCATTTTTTCTTAACTACAATCTCTCTCCCCCACAGAGTTTTACTCCCTCTACTCTAACCTCTTCTTGTCTCAGCAGAGACTCAGGAATTTTATTATTTAAGAATTTTCATACCCAGATAATTCTATCTACGACCATGATTTCTCTGACATCAGTGTTAAAGATATATTCTGATACTTCCAAAATAGACCAGGGAAAAACCATAGTTATAGGCAGCTATAGACATGCACAACTGTTTACCTTTTACTGTATTTCTCAAAAATAGAGCAGTTGCAAAGAACTATAGATTTAGACAAGACAGAGAATATAAGCATTGAGGAATAGAATGTCATTAATTTGCCCGAAAGAAGAGATTATATAAGAAATCTAGAGCAGAGAATTCAGCAAATGTGAATTACAACTTTGTTTTAAATGGATCTTGCTCCCTGTAATATTCTCTCTACAATGTAATATTCTCTGTGGAGTTTTTCTTGGGGTCTCTGGAAGCAGCCTTCCTTTCAGTTCATTAATCACAAGACTACAGCCAGGGATTAAAGTCCAAATCCTTTATTGTCTCTTTTTAAGTCTTGTCTCCTTTCCTGCAGCCCGGTTAGCTTTCTTATATTCCAGATCCTTTAGTATCTCCTTCTTGGGGCTGGGCAGCTTTCTGGAGAGCCATTCAGTCTGGCCTTGGTTCCAAGAGCTTGAGCTCTTGCCTGCCTTCTTTGGCTTCTGAATCTCCCTGACTGGATCCTGGCTGAGGCTCCTACTTTATATATGCTCTCTTATCAAAGGTGTGAATCTTGTAGCATTATAGTAAGTACTAAATACATGTACTGACTAGAGAACTGTTAAGCACCATGCTAAATTAGATAACTATTGTCTCTATTAATTCCACCATTTTAGCACCTTGTTTCAAGTTGTGGCTTGTAACAGCTCCCCAAACTCTAGATAAGATGAAGAGGCAGAATTATTTAAAGGGAAGATCAGGGACCTAGGACTCTGGAAACCATGACCTATATCATTTTTAAAAAATGTTTTGTTTTGTATTCATGAATAATTTGCTTTATGTGGAAGATTAAATGAGATCTACCTTTTGAAATCTCTTAAATTCTATGCAGCTATGAGGTTTTTGCCTCTAAATCTGCCAAGGTATAATTTTCTTAAAATCTAGCTGTTCTCAGCTTTGCTTAGTTAATATGATGATGCATTTTTGTTCTATTGTCTTTATTCTCTATCAGACTAGACTTGTTTCTATTGTAATATGTACAGGCTTTTCAAAGTACAGAATTCCAGAATTTTTAGAATTTGAAAGGACCTTAGAGGTTGTCTAATTTAAATAATACAGTGTCAAAAATATGCACATTACAATATACTTGACAAACAGTTATCCAGACTCTATTTGAAGACTTAAAGTGGGGAACCCACTACTTTTAAGAAAACTCACTCCACTTTTACATAGCATTAATTAATAGGGAATTTCTCCTGACATTAAGATTAAATTAATCTCTTTGAAACTTTTAACTTTTGGTTTTGTTTCTGTTTCATGAAGCCAAACAGAAAAAGTCTAATAGCTTTTCCACAGAGTTACTTAAAGACAGCTATTATTTCTTCCCTAAGCCCTATCATCTTGGGGCTAATTATCCTCAATTCCTTCAACCTGTTCTCATTAGGCCAGACCTTCAAGCCCTTTCTCATTCTAGTTATCCTTCTATGGTTATTTTCCAGTTGACCAATATGTTTCCTAAACTGAGATGCTCAGAACTGAACATAATACACTAGATGCAATCCAACAATGGAATACAAGGGACTTTCATTGTTGCTTAAACTATGCTTCTCTTAATGAAATTGAAGGATACATTGGTTTTATTATTTTTTTTTGGCTTTAAATATACAAGATAATATAGACTCACTGAAAATGTAGTCACCACCTTTCAGATCTTTTTTCAGATAAAATGGTATCTGGCTATAAATCTCTAATCTCTTGTATTTGTAAAGTTTATTTGTTTAATCTAAACCTTATGAAATTTCATCTTAGTAGTTTCATTGTAATTTTTCAAGCTGTCAAAATATCCAAATTAACTACAAAGGACATATAAAGGAAGATGCTATTTTCATTCAGAGAAAGAACTAATAGATACATTTTTAATATACACGCATACATTTATACAGTATATACATATGTGTGTGTATGTGTGTATGTGGGAAAAGGGAAACAAAAAAAGGGAGGAAAAGTTATATATAATTTAATTATATGTTTAAAAGGAATAAGAAGTTGTACATAATAGATTTGCAGTTTCATGTACAATATCTTTTATTTTTCTATTCTGTTATGTTGTAGAAATACGTTATTTTTTAAAGTTTAGAATAAAATCCATAACATTTTTTTAAAAAGATATTTTTTGTGACAAAAATCTAAATTGTATGCTCCTTTATCTTTTCCTTTTCCCTTTGATCCTCCTCCCCCATTGATTCTTTTCTCAATAATCTTTCCAGGCTAAGACCAAACCTCCTCCATGAAGTCTTTCTTGACTTTCTCCACTCAAATTGTTAGTTCTCTTTCACTGATCTCTCTTATGATGCATACTCTGTATCACACCTGATTATATGCCATTCTCTATTATTCTCTCATACTTAAGGTATATTCATCTTGCCCATAGATAAAAATGAAAGATCTTTGAGAGAAAGGGCCATGTTTACACCCTATCTTTCTTTTGTATCCCCTTATATGACTTACTCAAGGTTGGAATTTAGAAGAAAGTCATGAAATGCTTGCTGCCTTCAAATAAGTAAAATATCCTTTCCCAGAGTCATTCTATGTATGACTCATTCACAAGAGTCAGTAGAACAAATGCTTTTTCTACCCATATGACAATAATGGATTGTACAAACAAGGACATACTCTGTTATCTCCTGAAAATAAAGGAATCATCTCTCCTCACAAGTGTCATTCTTCAATGCCCAGAGTAACCATAAAGTTTTATATATATCTGGACAGTGGAAAGGAAGGCCCAGCACATCTTTTTGCACCAAATACAATTTGTTCAATGATTCAAGGAGTGTAAGACAGAATTCTTCCAAAGTGAAGAAACATTTGAAGCCGAGAATGAATCAGTCTGAAAGCAGAAATATAACATGATTAGCGTGTGGACAGAATGAAAAGTAATCTCTCTTAGAAAGGGATGACAAAAAGAAATCACTGTAATGATCTCAGAATCCCATTAAGGAGAGAATAAAGGCGCTCAGGGAAAGTGTAGGGAGAGTGATTTTCCCAGAGTCTTAAAGAATGAGTGAAGATTACCTGTTGTATTTATATAGAACATTCTATCAGGTGAAGAAAGGTATAAATATACCATTCTGGAAATCTCCCTTTGCTTATTCAACTAGTGTGATGAACAATTAGACTAAGTAAGAAAGAAAGACTAGAAGGGTTTTATTCTTACCCAAGTGCCCAAGTCACTCTGTTAAATACCTTAGATTTGGTCACTCTCTTGAGGTTAATCAAAGCAGAGTAGAGAGGGATTGGTGAGTATATATTGAAATAGTCCACCATATGTATAGATGTAGAAGTCATAGAATATAGATTTAGAGCTGGAAACACCATAGAAGTCATATAATCCAAGTTCCTTATTTTAGAGAAGACGTAAATGAATTGCATTGAGGTTAAATGGTTTAATCAAGGATATACAGGTTCTAAGTGATAGGTTTGAAACAAAGCTTTTCTGACAAAGTTGCCCAACCTTTCCACTATGCTCCATGGGTCTGCTTATCTATCTATCTATCTATCTATCTATCTATCTATCTATCTATCTATCTATTTATCTATCTATGTTCTATCATAGGCATCTTATTTTACTAAAGTCTTATATTTTAAGATCTTTTCTGAAGGCTTAAAATTCCAATTTTTGAGTACAAGATGTATAAGACAATTAGTTTTGATTAAGTATTTTTGTTACAAGAGTTTTGTTTTTATTTATTTTCCTCCCAGTTTGGGAGAGGGAATGGTTAGAAATATAAAGCAAAACAAAACAAATGCTTGCTAATTGATTTTTTAATATGCAAGAGAAAAGGAACTATCAGTTTTTCAAACATTCATGTAAATTAATTTGATCAGATTACTCTCTTTCCAAATTTAGTGGAGATGCAATCATGCTGAATAAATGGGAGTTTTATTGCAAAGTAGGAATAATATAAAAAGGGGAATAGTTGGATAATTATGAGATTTATTGGGGATTTTTAGGTGGTCAAAAAACAATCATGAAATCTCTGTTCTGGGAGTACAATAAAGAAGGAGAAACTAGGAGGCAGTAAAGAGAGGTGCTGAAAAGAAAATAGCAGGCTAATTTTTACCAACATTGCAAAAATTAATTAGTAGCAATCTATACCAAAATCCACGTGAGGAGTTGGTGAGTGAAGGCTATGCCAAAGAGAGAGGGCAAATGAGCTGATGACGTCAAATTTGATAAACAATTTAAATTTTCAAAGAGCTTGCTTTTTTAATCAATTGAATATAGAGACATATTTTGTTTTCTTTATTCAAAGAAACTGTAACTGGAATTTGACCTAAATAATGTTTGGACTGAAAGCAGATATTGATAATTTAGGTGACAGATCTTGAGGAAACAATTAGCAGTTCCAAAATGTGGATTATAATGGAAATAACTAATTTTTGAAATTCAGTGAAACCCTACTCTGCCTGTCATTGATCCTAGATCAGCAAAAACCCTAGCAATATTGTTAGAGAAGATACTTGCATTAGTCAGGATCAATAGTACTTTAATTAACAGTATTGTATTCTTAGCACTGGAGGGTGTACTAAAGTCATTATGATTTCTCTAGTTGTAGAAACTCCCCTAAGACAAAGTACTCCTGTAGCTTTGACCATCTTGTTATTTAAACTTGCTTAGCATATCCTACAGTTTTGTTCTGATTTTGTTACCAAGAAGAGCTGATCAGAAGGGATGGAGGTTGTGAAGAACAGTGGGTCTTTAAATGCCTTTAAGACAAAACTAAATATATATGTAATGCTACTGAATTAAGTCCATGGGTGATAGTTTTCTACCCAAGAAATTTAAATGACATAGAATATTATTTATTTTACCAAATATTGTGGAGTCTAAATTAAAATCATGAAATTTTACAGCTCTAAAACAAAAAAATAAGATTATTGGATTTTTTTTGTAGTTATTTTCAGTTGTTTTTTTCTTTGTGACTATATTTGTCTTTTCTTGGCAAAGACACTGGAGTACTTTGTCATGTTCTTCTCCAGCTCATTTTACAGATGAGGAAACTGAGTCAAATAAGATTAAATAAAGACTTTCCTAGGGTTATAAGCTAGCAAGTGTCTGAATTGAAATTTGAACTCATGTAGATGAGTTTTCCTATTGAAATAAGCAGAAGCTTTCTATTGAGGAATTAACATATAGCAGCAGTATCCAGTGGACCCCAGTGAGCCAAGCAGTCACAAGTAGATACACACTTACAGCAAGAAGTCTGACAAGAGATATCCAGTCCCAGATACAAAAGAATTCTTTTTCCTATACAGCATCTTGAGATATGTCAGATCACAGACAGAACCTTTTCCTATACAGTGCCCATGGGTGAAAAATCTTATGGGAGATTGTCTGATTTTCCTGTTTTTCTCTTTCTTGTTCATCTCCATAAAAAGCAAAAATAAAAAAAAAAAAAGCACAAAGCCTATCTTCATTTTGCTGGGTGCTTCTTCCTTTATTGAAGGCCCACTTAACAGTTCTACCTCATTAAATGCCTTTACTTGACTGGGAGACTAGCTAAGCTTGAATTCTTTCAGAGACAAAATTGTGACACCCTTATACCCTGATACTGATTGTGGGCTTGACACTCTATCCACTGTGCCACTTTGCTGCCCAGAAATATCATTATGAGAATGGAACACAAAAATATGTTGGGATGAAATATACCTTCAAATGTAAATTTTTAAAAATTACCTGTAGTAATATGGTCCTTTAACTTATATATACAATATATAAAAACCCTATGAGATGAATGCTGTTAATTTCTCCAATTATTGAGAGCTATCATTGTGCCAGTGACTACTAGTAACTAACTCATAGGTCCAGAAAGAAGTGATTCATCTAAAGTCACAGAAAGATTTAGTGGCATCTGTCTTAAGGGTGCAGAAAGCACTTAATCAAATTAACTTTGACTAAGGAATTAGCATATTGGACTTAGATAGATTTTAGAGAAAATTGGTCCAAACTTCTTCAGCCCCTCTGATCCATCTGTGTGTGTGTGTGTGTGTGTGTGTGTGTGTGTGTGTATGTGTGTGTGGTATGTTTTAAATTAGGAGTTCAAAGAGACTATAGCATTTCTGGCAGACATATAAGCAGTAAATTGTAGAATGGGACAAAATAATCAAATAGTTGTCTTCCTGGTTGTTTCACTGTTTAATTGAGACATAAACTACCTTATGAAGTCTAGATTTAGAGTTTAGAAGGGATCTTTTTTTTTTTTTTTTTTTTTTTTTTTTTTTTAGAATTTTTTTCCACAGTATATATGCATGAGTAATTTTTTTTTATAATATTATCCCTTGTATTCATTTTTCCAAATTATCCCCCTCCCTCCCTCCATTCCCTCTCCCCGATGGCAGGTAATCCCATACATTTTACATGTGTTACAATAAAACCTAGATACAATATATGTGTGTAAATACCATTTTCTTGTTGCACATTAAGTATTAGATTCCGAAGGTATAAGTAACCTGGGTAGATAGACAGTAGTGCTAACAATTTACATTCACTTCCCAGTGTTCCTTCTCTGGGTGTAGTTATTTCTGTCCATCATTGATCAACTGGCAGTGAGTTGGAGCTTCTTTATGTTGAAGATATCCACTTCCATCAGAATATATCTTCATACAGCATTGAAGTGTACAGCAATCTTCTAGTTCTATTCATTTCACTAAGCATCAGTTGATGTAAGTCTCTCCAAGCCTCTCTGTATTCCTCCTGCTGGTCATTTCTTACCGAGCAATAATATTCCATAACCTTCATATACCATAATTTACCCAACCATTCTCCAATTGATGGGCATCCATTCAACTTCCAGTTTCTAGCTACAACAAAAAGAGCTGCCACAAACATTTTGGCACATACAGGTCCCTTTCCCTTCTTTAGTATTTCTTTGGGATATAAGCCCAGTAGTAGTATGGCTGGGTCAAAGGGTATGCACAGTTTGATAACTTTTTGGGAATAGTTCCAAATTGCTCTCCAGAATGGCTGGATTCTTTCACAACTCCACCAACAATGCATCAGTGTCCCAGTTTTCCCACATCCCTTCCAACATTCATCATTATTTGTTCCTGTCATCTTAGCCAATCTGACAGGCGTATAGTGGTATCTCAGAGTTGTCTTAATTTGCATTTCTCTAATCAGTAGTGATTTGGAACACTCTTTCATATGAGTGGATATAGTTTCAATTTCATCATCTGAGAATTGTCTGTTCATATCCTTTGACCATTTATCAATTGGAGAATGGTTTGATTTCTTATAAATTAGGGTCAGTTCTCTATATATTTTGGAAATGAGACCTTTGTCAGAACCTTTAACTTTAAAAATATTTTCCCAATTTGTTACTTCCCTAGAAGGGATCTTTGAAGTTATATTGTAATGCTGGAGAATCTGAGGCAAAATAGAGATTAAAGGTTTTAAATATTTTATTAGAAGGAGAGTTTGAACTGGGGGCAAAGCAGGATCTATGTTGATCCCAGCCGGCTGGATCAGAATCTTGTCTCAAGGTATCCAGCCTGGAGCAAGGGATTCCAGAGATTCTTATAGGGCTCCAGTGATCAGGGAAACAAAGGCAAAAGGGAGGGGTAGAGCACTGGTGAGTGGGAAATTTCAGGAAAGGACCATAAATTCAGTTCTGACAGGTGGGGGTAAAGAAGGA
Source organism: Sminthopsis crassicaudata (assembly GCF_048593235.1). Lineage (NCBI taxonomy): Eukaryota > Metazoa > Chordata > Mammalia > Dasyuromorphia > Dasyuridae > Sminthopsis > Sminthopsis crassicaudata. Next base: position 362,331,612 of record NC_133617.1, read on the forward strand.
TCATAAATTTTGATACATTGGGAAGAGGCTAGGACCCACTAAGTCTAGTTCAAATACCATCTAGGTATCTGAGATAAGCCATCTTCAGTTTTATGACTCCTTGGAGTGCTAATGGTCAAGGCTCCCAGCCCTAATTATCTCAGTCCTAATGGCCAGGAAGGGGGATTGCCACCAGGGAGACTGAGGCAGAACAATTCATAGAAACTGAAGCAGAACAATTCAAGGAAACTGAGGCACAACAATGCTATATAACTCACTTTATAGAAGAGAAAAATCAAACTTCTGAGATGCTACTCAAGGCTACTCAAGTAGGACCTGGTAGAGCTTACATTTGAACCCATGTGAGTTTTAAAATATTAAAAGGACAAGGACAAAAGTTGAATTATAATCAAATGGGATTAGAAACATGAGAGTGTTTTGAAAACTAGAAAATATTATAAGGAAAAGAATTGTCATTACAAAAGATATTGTTTATTATGGATACTACTATTTTAAGTTACCTGGGTTGAATTTTTGGGAGGTATTCCAGACACATTCTAAACTCTAAACAAGGAGCTGGTAATCTGTATCAACTCAATTCAAATCTATAAATATTCATTAAGTAATAACTATGTGTGGAGAACTTGGTTGTTGTCCTTTGTTTTCAAAGAGGATCAAAATGATATCACTATGTCAAGTTATGGTGTGTCTGACTGTAGTTGATCAGATTGATATGAACTCAGAATGCTTTGCCATAGGTCAGACTATGAACATTTGGAATGAACTCTAATTTTGTGTATCCCAAATTTCTTCCAAGCTAATTCAATTCTGTTTTGCTCATAGAGCACAGCACCTTCTTTAATGAGGGCAGGTCATGCTCGATGGTCCTGTGCTAGTGTCTCCCATGTCATACAGTTCTTAAGAAAGACTTTGTGAGTATCTTTGTATCACTTTTTCTGACAAGCCCTCATGAGGGCTTGTCCTGTGTGAGTTCTTCATAAAATTTTTTTTTGGCAAATGTACATTTGGAATTCAATTAATATGGCCAGTCCAGTGGAGCTGTGCTCTCTACACTAGTGTTTGAATGCTTGGCAGTTTACTTAGAGAAAGGACCTGGTATCTTATCCTGTCAGGTGGTCTTCAAAATCTTCCTAAGACAATTCAAATGGAAGTGAGTCAGTTTCCTGGAATGGTGCTCATATACTGTTCAAGTTTCACAGGCTAAATATATAGTGGAATTGGGGACATGTTTAGGGAGTTAAGAAAAAGCCAAGCTCTTGCCCTCAGGGAGCTCACAATTCCCAATGTATTACAGGAATGCAGCATTTTTATTCATCTAATAAATTATTTTGCCATCATAAATATAGGGATTCTATACTATGTTAATGGCTTTTACCAAATACTCCAGAACATACTATATATATATATATATACTATATAAATCCTGAGTAATTAATTTTACAGGAAGCAGCAATTTTACTTTGCTAGTTTTCTATCTTTATTGCCTGTTTATTGCTTCTTTTTGGATGTAATAAAGAAAGTGAAACTCACCTGCTTAGGGGACACATCTGGTGTGGGAAACATTATCTATAAAAGTAATCTGATTAAGCATTTTTTTGCATGAGGAATATTGGCCATTTGTGTCTCTTAATGTATTTATAACAGAATTTGTTTTAATAATAAAATTAGAAAGGTAGTTGTGTAGTAGAGCTGAGACAAAAGCTAACTACTCTATTGCTTGTAAAGTAAGAACATTGGACTGAGAGCTCTATTTCTGATCATTATTCGTAGTTTATTTAGGGCAAATATGATAGAAGTGCAACATTATCATTATTAAAAAAAGTAATCTCACACTGTTACTAAAACTGGTTCTCTATCAGTTAAGCCAGTCAGTAAGCATTTGTTAAAATATTCCAGACACTGTACTAAATTCTGGGGATACAAAGAAAGGCAAAAGACAGTCCTTGTTCTCTAGGAGTTCATGATTTAATGATTGTGATTAAATGAGGAAAGCTTGCAAAGCTCTGGGAAAGTACCACTTTTAGCTTCTCTTAATGATTCTATCACTGAGTAGATGAGACCACAAAGTTTTGTCATTTATCCTTTATTTACAAATAGAAACAATGCCTAATTGAAATAAATTATGTGAGTGATATTCAGTTGGATAAAATTATGTTTACCACATGATTATGGTGCTTCTAATCCTAGATTTTCTGTCATTGATAATGTCAGCAAGGTGATAGAAGGATATATTTGGCCTCAATGTCAGTCTCAAAAGCAGTGCTATTTCTCTATTATTTAGTTTGCTTTAGTGATCCATGGCAAGTATCTAAACTCATCTAAACTATTTTAAGATCTAAAATAGTTTTAACCTATACAAATTATTAGGATAAGAATAATGGGTTCTTATAAATTTTTTTGTAACAAAAATATTATCGCCCCAAATGATTATACTCATGATGTGGCCTTTATTATTATAATTATTGTTATTTTAAAAATAATCCTCAAATTCCTAAATATTTAGGAAACATTTAGAACTGATCTATTTAACGGGTATTATCTTTTTCTGTTCCAGTTTCCCTGATATTTTTCTTGTCTTAGAAGTGATCTTTGTGGACACACCTTTCATTTTATGGATGGAGAAACTCAGGCTTCCAACATGTGAAGAGACTAGTTCAAGGTTATCTGGATAGTACCTGGCAGAATTCAGATCTGAACTCTGGCAGTTGGAAACCAAATTCAGAGTTCTTTTTTATTGATGAGAGAAGAAAATTACTCATTAATTTTAGCATCAATTTTTATTAGCATCAATTTGTGAAATTTGTTTCATTTTTTTTTACTAGTACGCCTAACTACTTATCCACTTTGTATTGTATTATATAACACAATTCTTTCCTGAATAAAAGGAGTTTATAAACTAAGTAGAAGTAATGAATAATATTTTCCCTCTCTCTTCTCTTTACTTTAGATCTGGGCAGAATTAAAAATCCTCTTTATTTTTTTTAAGATTATTTCTCTAAAATTTACTAGAATATTACTTTCCTATAAATAATATAATCCTAAATTTTGGCAACTTTAATGGGAAAACTCCTATAATTGACCCTGTAATTTTATTTTTTCATCAATTCTTAAGTCAAATTTTTATTAATGACTTTTAATTTTACCTAAATAACATTTCTAGATATTGCCCTCACTTCCACCTAGTGATGTCTCCCCTTTTTAAAAACAAAACAAAACAAAACAAAAAACCAAAAAAAACCCTACCAAGACTAATAATTTATGCAACATTCTCAACCCATAATGATATACCTCTTCAAGGAAAGTGGGACAGTATATTACTTTTTCCTCCAACATCAAGATTTCTCATTCCAATTACTAGTGTTCAGAACTATGGACAAGGTTATTGGACTTGGAACTCAAGAAGATAGGGGCATGCATCCAATTATGGACATTTGTTAGCACTGTGGCCCTGAGAAATTCACTTACCCTCATTGAGACTAAGTTTTTTTCTCTCTTTTTTCTAAATTTTCTTGACACATTTTGTTGTTATACATTACCCATGAGAATTTTCTCATAACAAATTAAAACAATTAAGCAAAACTAAGAGTACAATGATATTTCACACCAGTAGCCTTACAAAATTCTCCATTAAAAATAAACAGTTGTTTTAAATAATAGAAATTGATTTTCTCTGCTTCCTTTCCTATGCTCTATTGGAAAAATAAAATAAAAATCATTTTCTTGTAATAAACATGCATTGTCAAAAACAAATTCCCTTCTTGGCTATATACAAATATTTACATACATGTACATGTGTGGATATATATATGTTGTCATCCATCCTTTTGAATCATGAATAGTCATTACTTTGATCATAGTCCTTACAACTTTCAGTTGTTTGTCTCTATAGCTTTGATATTATTTTGTAAATGATTCTCCCCATCTGCTCACTTTATTCTTCAACTTTAAAAGTATTACAAATTTTTCATTTTTATGTCATATTACATAGTATAAATAATTTTCCTTATTCCACTTAATTCATTCTATAACTGTTCATACAAATGTTTCCATTTCTTTGAAGTAATCTATCTATTTCTTCATTATTTATAGCACAATAGTATTCACTTCGTATTCAATTTATTCAATCATTCCTCAAATGTTGGACTTCTCTTTAATTTTGTTTTTTTGGTGACTACAAAAAGAGCTGCTCTAACTATTTGTACATATAAGAACTTTTCCCTTTTTCTTGATTCTCTTTGGGTTTAGGCCTAATAGTGGTATAACTAGGTCAGAGAGCATATATAATTTTGTTCATCTGTAAAATGACAATAATAATGGTACCTAACTTCATTAGATTGTTGTGAGTATTCAATGGATAGCTAAGATGAAACCTCTGTTTCTTTACTTTATAGACTAGATGATCTGCTAGCCCTATGCCTACAATTCTATAATTATGATGGTGACATAATTTAACATTTTTTAAAATAGAAAAGCAGAATATATTAAACCTTTCATTAAGCTCACAGCAGTCATTCACATTCAGAATACCACTTAGTAATTATTGAACTGTCATTGGGTTAGCCTTAAGAGGAAAAAAAAGCAGCCAGGAGTTAGAAATGCTATAGAAAGAAAAAACAAAATATTTAAAGAACCTTATTGTTTTAAAGTCACTTCTTTTTTTTTGTTGTTTTTTGTTTTATTTAATTTTTTAATTTTAATGGAGTATTACTTTTTAAAATTACAAGTAAAGATGGTTTCCAATATTTATTTTTGTAAGGGTTTGAGTTCCATTTTTTCCCTCCCTTACTCTTCCTCTGACCACAAGACAGATTATACATGTATAATCAATTTTTAATATATTTTCATATTAGTCATATTGGGAAAGAAAAGTCAGAACAAAACAGAAGAACAATAATAAACTATAATAAAGAACACAACAAGCAACAACAAAAAGGTGAAAATGGTATACTTTAATCCACAATCTACATAGTTTTGTTTTGTTTTATTATTTTTTTTTCTGGGTACAGATGGTACTTTCATTTAAAATCTATTGAAATTATCTTGGATCACTATATTGCTGAGTTAAATCTATCACAGTTCTTCATTGCATAATCTTGTTGTGTAATGTTTTCCTGGTTTTGCTCCTTCACTTAGCATCAGTTCATGTAAGTCTTTCCAGACTTTTCTCAAATCAGTCTGCTCATCATTTCTTATAGAACAACAGTATTTTTTTTATATTCATATACCATAACTTATTCAGTCATTCCCTGACAGATGGGCATCTGCTCAATTTCTAATTTCTTGCCACCACAACAAAAGCTGCTATAAGCATTTTTGCACATGTGTGTCCTTTTCCCTCTTTTATGATCTCTTTGGGGCATAGACAGTAATAGCACTGCTGATTCAAAGGATATACATAGTTTTATAGCCCTTTGGGCATAGCTACAAACTGTTCTCCAGAATGCTTGGATCATTTCACAATCCCACCTACAATGCATTAGTGTCTCTGTTTTCCCACATGCCCTCCAACATTAACATTATCTTTTCCTGTCATCTTACTCTGATAGATATGAAGTGGTACCTCAAGAGTTGTTTTGACTTGCATTTCTTTAATCAGTATTGATTTAGAGAATTTTTTTCATATGACTAGATATGTCTTTAATTTCTTCATCTGAAAACTGCTTGTCCATATCTTCTGACCATTTATCCAATGGAAAATAACTTGTATTCCTATAAATTTGTCTCAGTTCTCTATTTTAGAAATGAGACCTGTATCAGAAATGCTGGCTGTAAAAATTGTTCCTCAGCTTTCTGTTTCCCTTCTATTCTTGGCTGTATTGGCTTTGTTTATACAAACATTTTTAAATTTAAGACAATCAAAATTATTCATTTTGCATTTTATAATGTTCTTTATGTATTTCGTAGTCATATATTCCTCCCTTCTCCAAAGACCTGACAGGTAAACTATCCCTTTTTTTCTTCATTTACTTTTATTATCATTCTTTATGTCTAAATTATGAACCTATTTCAATCTTATTTTGCTATAGGTTGTGGGATATTGATCTATGCTTAGTTTCTGTTATACTATTTTCTAGTTTTCCCAACACTTTTGGTCAATTTGGTTTTTATCCCAGAGACTAAAGTCTTTTGGGTTTATCAAATCAAATAGTCATTGAGTGATGTGTCTTGTATGTTACGGATCCCCTACTCTATTTCTTAGCTTACTGGCAAATGATTTTGATAATAGCTGCTTTATAATACAGTTTCAGGTATGGTATAACTAGGCCATTATTTTTTGTATTTTTTTGAAATCCTGAAATCCAAAATATTACCATCATTACTTAACATTTATTAAACTCCTGCTGTTTGCAATGTGCTTTGTTAGGCATTGTGGCAAGAGGACGAGAGAACAAAAAATATAAAAGTGACTAAAACATAGTCTCTTTTATATGAAAATAGCATATAAGGAGCAAAAAAAAAAAACCAACAAAAAACAGGCCATATGTTCAGAAAAAGGAGAGATCACATGAAGCTGATCTCATTGGATCTAATGAGCTTCTGAGAAGAAACATTTTTGAAGGACAAAAAGGGGAGGGAGAGTATTTCAGGTAAGGAAAGAAATGGTATTAAAACTCTAATGCAGGGAAGAATTTGTTCATTTAGGAGATACAGAGTAAACAATTTGATGGGAATGGAAGGTTTATGTTGGATGAAAAATGGGATATATGCCTAGAAAATTAGTTAGAAGCCAGATTGTGAGGGCTGGCTCATCTGTTTTGATCAATTAGCTGGTCATTAAACCAGCAATGACGAATTGGATAATATATCCACTTAAGCCAGTAGTCTATGTACACAACAATTATGTAGTAACCTGTATTTTTCTAGTCCTGATTATATTCTTCCTGTTAGAAACCAGTAAAAATTATATATTGTACAATAAGCACCTATGTCTTTGTAACTCTATAGAAATCTGACCTAGACAAAACAGTTGTCACATATGAAGGAACATTTTATAGAAACCATTGGTAATAGGTATAAATGAGAGGGGAAAGGTTATGTTTTCTTTCCATCTTTGTGAATAGTTTTAATAATTTCAATTTATTCTGTCCTATAATGTAGTATGATTATCTCAGTGGAATTATGCAGGGTCCTATTTAGGTAGCACTCAAAGTCTATTAATTTTAGTGAAATATTAGTAATATAGAAGCTGAAATCAGTATTCATCTTCAATAAAAACTGATATTTATCAAAACATTTAATATGAATATTATTTTTGTAGTTATCTGGAAATACCCCAAATACCAAATTTTAAATTAATTGTAATAAGAATTAGTTTTCTTCTGTTTAAATGCTTACAAAAGATAACCATAAAGGTGCCCTTAAAAAACCACACTGCCCTTTACCCTGCTCTACTTTCCCCTTTCCAAAAAAGAATCCAATACCATATGGACTTCTACATTTATTTATCCTTAACCAACACTAACCAAACACTTTTTTTAAAGTTCTTTTGTAAATATATTCTTATTAAACTTCGTTCTAGAGATAAAAATACAAATGCAAAATAGTAGAAAACTTACATTCAACTGAGGATGAGTAAATAGCCAGATTATATATATATATATATATATATATATATATATATATATATATATAGTTGGTGTCCTTTACCTTTTAAGGAATGATAGTCATCAGTGAATATTTTCTCTTTCTGCTTCATTCCAATAATTTTAGTTACTTGGAATTGAAAAATTTATATTTTGTGGAATGGAAATGAGACAAGGAAACTGTTGAAATGACTTTTCTTAATATTGTTTTGGTGGAATCATATAATTAGAACTGGCTAGTAGCTCAATGAATGCAATTCTGGGCCAGGATTAAGAAAGTTGTTATTCAGCTTTTTTATAATAAACCTTTATTTGATGTTCAAAACCCTCATAAATTGCCCCTCTTCTATATCATTCTAATCCCTCCAAATTTTCCTACCTGTTAATTTGGATTTCCTTGTTATTACTTTTCAAGACACTCTATATCCCAAAGACAGGCATTTTCGCTCACTATTCTCTTTCATGGAATCTCCTGTCTCATCTCTGCATCTTGACTTCCTTGGATGCTTCCAAATCCCAGCTAAAATTCCACCTTCTTAAAAATGTTTTTCCCTATATCTTTTAATTCTGGTACCTTTTCTCTGGTGATTATTTCCACTTTATCTAATATATAACTTGTTTGTACAGTTATTTATAGATTGTCTCCCCCATTAGTTTATGAGTTCCTTGAGGAAAGGGACTGTCTTTTACTTTTCTTTGTATACCCAGAGCTTAACACACTGCTTGGCACTTAGTATGTGATTAATAAATATTTACTGACTAATTGTTAAAAGAAGTTGAGTAGACATCCAAAATTTATAACTATAGAATGCTGAGAACAGAATTATCATCAGTAAGATTGTTTTTTTTTCCTCCAGTTTTGACTTGAGATTTTATCTTGCTCCCAGTCAAGTATATGCCAATATGTGTACCTTACCTTATTCCTTCCTTTTATGAAGATGTTAACTAGCTATCTGGATAATCTTTTGCATAACCAGCATTTGGTGGGAATTAAGCTAATGAGTGTAAGCTAAATACTGTTTTCCCTTGAGAGGGATTAGGGAAAGTGCCTTTTATTCTGAGTTTATTGTAACCCTTGACTACAAATATTTAATACATTAAGTATTAGTACAAATTGCAAATTTTGACATACAAATAAAATATGGTAACTATCTATAATTCTAGCCAAAATATATATACAAGAAAACGAGTGATCAATGAGTCATGGTTCTCCTCCATAAAAGTAAATATTTTGGTCACTTTAGAAGAGTAATGACCAGTCATCAGATCAGGTATTTAATTCTCAAGGATTCCTAAAAGCGTGAAGCCAAAGAGTTCAGCAGGAGTTGATAAGGAGGGCAAGAATATGTTTAAAATGTAAAAGGAGAAGATACCCAGGACATATTTTATCTAATTCTCAAGAACTAGCCCTGGCAACAACTCTCTTCAATGGTACACCACGATGGTTTGAGAGAGGGCGTAGTAATAAAAGATAAAATACTGGATTGGAGACAGGAAGGTCTAAGCTTGAGTCTCATCTTGAATTATTTTTTTTCATTGAAATATTTTATTGTAGCAGTCAACATATATGCAGTACAATCAATTGCAGTTTAAAAAACTAAGAACTGGTAATACTTGGTAAAGATTAACATACATAAAAAAATACAAGACTATATATTTAAATTTATATATTTCCTAAAGAACTAAAATAATTGCCTACTGTCATGTCTTTTATTTACTACACGATTAATGACAGGATAAATTCAATTTGATTAATAGGTTGCAAATATCTACAAATGTTGTACCCAAATGTCAGAGCAGCTATAAAACTTGAGCAATTATTTCCTAAACAAAATAAGTATTCCTTGTGGGAGCTGTTTTTTTTTTTTTTTTTCCCCCCTTGGTCTTTATAGAAGAATCTCAGAAATTTACAAGTTGTATCTCTAAATAAATTATTTAACCTCTATGAGGTTTCTTTATTTGCAATAATTCCTACCTTATATTGACAGTCCATGTAATAAAAGTGCAACACTGCTAATAAGAAATATTAAAGATCTAAGGTGGAATTCAAATTTAAGACCTCCTGACTTTCAATCCAGCCTACCCACTCTATAGAAGACTAGATACTGACCTTGAAATGATCAGTTCTTGTGAAATGAGACAGTTGGACTAAATGATCTCTTAGGAATATTTTATCTCTAAATCCTAGGATCTTTGAAGAATCTCAGATCTACTTCAAAGTGCAGGGGTTAATACTCTGAGTTTATGTCAAGAGAAGGAAAGCCAAAGAACATTATTCCAGCAATTAAAAACACTACTGAATGTCAATAATGTTCCTTTGCTCCATTTTAAATAGCTTCTCCCTTGGCTGGTCTAATCATCTAGCTGTTAATGTACAGTTGTCAAAACCTTTCATCCTCCCTTAATCGTTGAGTAGCCAAGCTATACATATTTAGTTCTTTAAATGTTTTCTCATAAATCAAATTCTACAGCCTTTTAATCATTTTAGCAGTTCTTAGAATTTGCTGCAATTTGTCAACATCTTTCCATATCTGAAAAGCCTCAGGATTGAATTCAATTCTGTGTGTGGTCACAAATATTATTTACAGGATTTTAAAGTCCTTTAGGTTATGTGATCAAGACTAATAATTAAATACCTCTAGGAAGGGTCTACAGCAATGTGAAACAAATAGTTGAAAAGTTAAAAAAGAAATCCAATTTAACTAAACACGTTAATTATTAACTAAAAATGTTAATTGCCTGCTATATATACACACCTATATATATTGCAAGGCATTTACTTTCTGGGTTCTTTGGTTATTATTTTCAGTTATATAAATTTGTTGAATTTTGCGTATCAACTATGTGACAGACATGAGGTACAGAGAAGTATAATCAATTAGCATTTATCAATTGTCTACTTTGTTTCAGACACTGTATTCTAGATATTGGAGATACTAACAATAGATCCTGTTCTCAAGGAGCTTACAGTCTAAAAAAGGGAGAATATAAATGTAAGACAGAATCACTGTCCTCCAGACACTTAGAATCCAAAGGGAGAGAACTCTTCAACATCATGAAATTGATGTTGGAATTCAAAAGGCTCTCAATGGTATATGAGCTATGTAAAATATTATTATTCTTATTATCTTATTTATTATTAAATTATGTATACTATTATATATAACATATACTATTATAATTATAATTACTATGGACTTGTAGCATTTATATCAAATAAGAGTGCTTAAAAAAGCACCTTTAATGTCATTCTGTTTTCACCAATCAACTGAAACTGCTCTCTTCAAAGTTACAAATACTGTAATTGCTGAATCTAATGGCTTTTTCTCATTCCTCATCCCTCTTGAAGTTTCTGCAGCACTGGACACTGCTACTCTCCTATTATTTCTTGCTTTTTATCTTCCTAGTTTTCCTCCTACTCATTTGACTATTTGTTCTTAGTCTCCATGATTGCCATTTTTAATCCATATTCTATCCATTAACTCTGGATTTTCCTTAAGGTTCTGTCCTGATTGCTCTTTCATTTTTCATATTCTCATTTTTTCACTTAGTAGTCTTATCATCTTTCATTTACAACTGTTATCAATATTCAGATGATCCTCAATATACATATTCAGTCTTAGTCTCTTTTCTGGATTCTGTTTGAATTGCATTTTTTAAAACTGAATATCTCAGGTTCATCTAAAACTCAACATAGCTATAAGGTATAGAGTAGCCTCCCAACTCACTAAAGGAAGAAACTCCAGAGCAGCTCAAAAACCTATGGCAAGAAAGGTGAGTTCCCATTGGAGTAAAAGCAGAAGAAATGGCTCAAAGTTCCCTTTCCAGCCATTGAACAGTTTGAATTTTCCTTCTAAACCCCACCCCTTTACTCTACTCCCAATCTAGGCTCATCATGCCCTTCTGGAATGCTAATCTTTGTGTAGACTCAGACAAGAACTCTTCAAAACCCACCAGACTATACTGGTTTTTAGGGAGAATATTATCACCATGTTCCTTTGGACAGAACTATTGGTATTTTGAACCTCTTCAAGTTTATTTTAAGAAAGTGTGTAAAAGAGAGCTCATCATCTTTCCTCCTAAAGTCACAAATATGGCCTGAGATATTCATTTGCTATGTGACTCTGCACAAATTATTTAATCTCTAAAATCTATTTAATCTCTATTAAAATCTATTTTATCTCTAATCAGAACAAAAGGGGAAAACCACAGGAGAGGAAAAAAAGCAGAAAAAAGAAGTGAATATAGCATGTTTTGATTTATATTCAACTTCATACTTCTTTTTCTAAATGAAGATGGCATTTTCTATCCAAAGTTTATTGGGATTGACTTGGATCACTGAACCACAGAGAAAAATCAAGTCTTTCACAGTTGATCATCACACATTCTTGCTGTTATTGCATACCATAATGTATGGTACAGAGAAGACTTTTTAAATATTTTAAAATATTTTAAATGCCTGATTCCTAAATGGCTATGGAGTGCTTCCCCATAGTAATGAGGACCTGGAATGATTATATTAGTTTGTCATTACCTATTAATTTCTCTTCCAGTCTAAACTTTCTCTCTAATGCCTAATATATATAGTCCTCTGTGCACAATTGACACTAAATAGATACTGAATAGATGGGTTGGTGAATGGATGAATTGATATATTTATGCTGAACTTAAATTTTTCAAAACACTTTTCTGAGTAGGATATCCCAGATTCCTATGAATATATTATGAGATAGTGAGATTTGGAATTAATAATCTTTTCTTACATATAACAATTAATCAGTAAGCATTTTTAAAATGCCTATTATGTGCCAATTTGTATCCCTAGGGACAAAAAAAAAAACATAAGAAAGAATAGTTTGTGGAATTGAATGTTAAGGGTATTTGAGGGATGGTTAATATGTATATATTAATGTGCATATATGTATGTGTGTATATATATATATATATATATATGTAATAACACATTATGTTAATATGTATATAATATGAGTCCAGGAGTTAAAGAGGAGAGCAAACTTGGGAGCAAGATATTGAACTCATTGAAGAGAAAAAGAGAATGAATCAGATTTGTGTATTCAAAATATATCAGGATTTTGTTTGGGTGGCAGATATGGAAAGTATGAACCTTACAGGAAGATAAGTTATTGAATGATAGAGATTGGGGGAAACCTGAAAGTGGCAGCAAGTGTAAGGTACATTAAAATACCTCCACCTTGATCAATGATCTAAGGGAAATGAGTAAAGGTGCAAATGGTATTGGTTTTACCTGGGGAGAGGGGTCTTTATGATTGTTGGAAGATAGAAGGGATAGGAGAGGAAAAGCTTTAAAATGAAGGGAAATGTGACTGTGAAACAGTTATTTCAGAAGACACAGTAAATGGGATGTTTGGTTGAGATTTTGAGGAACAATAGTTGAGGAGGTGGGGAATGTGGAACCAGATAGTGGGGATGACAAATGGGGTTTGCATAAGGATCTAAAGGGATTCAGAATCCCTGGGATTTGTAGGATATAACTGGATATCAATTTGTAGGTCTCTGAGTGGAAAGCATCATTCTTCTTCCCTGAGGAAATGGGAGATCAGGCAAAAAGCAAGTGTAGCAGCACAAGATGGATCAAATGAAAGGTCCCATTTCACTTTTCTTCCTTCCAAATGTTAGAGATTAGACAGGCAGGAGAAGGAGTAGAAAATGAAGGTAGAATCTATTTAGAAGGAAACTAAAGTCCTTCTATCTTGCTTTCTTATTATTTTATGAGGGGATGGACAAAACAGAAGTTGGAAAGTCCATGGTAAGAGAGAAAGTTTCCTTCTCTTTACATCCAACTCCTTGCTGCCTGCCCTTCTCACCTGGGTTTGAAGATTTCTGTCAGGGGAATATAGAAGTGTTTGTTGTCACAGTTCAATCAAGCCCCTTTCTACCTTCACTGCAGGAGAAGATGAAAGGTGCATGGTGAGGTAGAAGTCCTCTCCTCTTCTCACTTAAATGTGTGTGTGTGGGGCTAATGGGAGAAGACAACACATAAAGGAGAGTTGGGAAAGGGATTACAAAGAGCTCTCCCTCCCTCCCTTCCTCCTTCCTTCTCTCTCTCTCTCTCTCTCTCTCTCTCCTTCCCTCTTTTTTCCTCCTCCTTTTTCTCTTCCTTCTCCTCCTCCTCCCCCTCCTCCTTCTACTTCTCTTCCTCCCCCCCTTCCTCCTTTTTTCTCTTTCTCTCTCTCTCCCCCCAACCCCCAACTCCCACTGTATGTGTGTATTCGTATAGGGACTACATAGTTTGTGTTACTGAGCAGGAAATTAAGTGTCTTAATGACAATGCCAGATGTAGACCTTTGGCAGAAAGCCATATTTAGGTTTGATGTCAGGAAGGGGAAAACAAACAAAAAAAAAATCTCTAGCTTTTGGAAATATCCAAAAAATAGAATGGTCTACTTGATAAGAAAATGAATTGTGCCTCACTGGAATTCTTTCATCAAAAAAAAAATCTTTCATCAAAAATTGCATGACTACTCTTTGAGTGTATTCTAGAAGGGATTCATGTTCTGTCAATTAATTAACAAACAGATATTAAGCACCTAATATGTGTCAAATTCTGTACTAAATGTTAGAGATACAAAAAAGACAAAAGAAAGTCATTTTTATCAAGGAGTTCAATTTAATGAGGAAGACAACATGGAAACAACTATATACAAATAGGTTAGAAATAGGAAAAATTTAGGGTAGTCTCAGAGGGAAGAACAAAAGATTAAGGACAACTGGAAAGTTCTTCTTTTAGAAAATAGAGTTTTAGCAAAAACTTGAAGGAAGACAGGATACCAAATGGTGGAGATGAAGAGAGAGCATTCAACTTTGGAGAACAGATGTGAAAATGTTCAAAGTCAGGAAGTAGAGTGTCATGTGCAAGGGCAGCCAATGTTAAGATCTCAGGATATTTGAAAGAGAGTAAGAGATAAGAAAACTGAAAGATAGGAATAAGTCAGGTTATGGAAAGTCAGAGAGTTTTCTGTTTGATCTTGGAGGTAATAGGGAAACACTGGAATCTATTGACCATTGACATTGTCCAACTTGCCTTTGAAGAATATTAATTTGACACATGAATGGAAAATGGACTGAAGTAGGGGGAGACTAAAGGATGGTGGGAGAAGGTGGTCTTTAGGATCCCTTCTCACTCTGAGAGTCTGGATACATGTGCAATTCCATCTTAAAATCTAGTTATGTGACTCCTTTTGGTGAATATTTAGCTTTTTGTATCCTTCCCTGCATTTTGTGTGGTACGGAAATGGTGAAGGGTCACCATTTAATAAAAAAGCTGGAGAGAGCTCTAGAGAAAAGCAAAGTTTATTGTACTTCTCGCGAGAAGGGCGTCCCACTCTTCGAGTAGACTATCGAAGAGAGGAAGCGCCTCCTGTGGGCAGGACAGCACCTTTAATCCCTAACGCAAAACGCCCCTTCCCACCACTGACCCTCATCCTCATTGGCTGAGAGTCTTACATTCTAAACGCGAGATCTACCCATGAAATTGAACTTGACCAATAAGTACATAGTTGCCCATATTTGGATGAAATAGGGAGATGTCATAGGAGGGGAAGGCAATGCCCTTCAGAGTCCTTCAGGCCTACTCGAACTCTGAAGTAGAGGAAGCCTTACTCAATTTTCACAACTGTCTTGAAAGATCTCACCTCATCTCATTCAATTTGAACTCAGGTCCTCCTGGTGCTCTATCCACTGAGTCATCTAGCTTCTTCTAGCCATGCCTTTTCTAAAGCAAAATGAAGAACAGAGTTCATCTTAAAGCTTACATGTCTGTGAGTTTTTAAAAGTTTTCTTCTAATGGCAATATTAAGAAAGATTCTATACCCTTTATTATAACCTAAAAATTCTGTCCTATTTTTCATTGAGAGTCAAATCTGAGCATTATTGTAAGGACTTCCTCTTCCCGAAATTACACTTTATCTCTGAAATTTTCTCACGGGAAGAAAACTGCTTTGACTTAAATAACAAAGGAAGACTAAGGATAGCAATATCTAATCTGACTCAAAAGAAGTCACAAGAAAATCCTTAAATGGATGGTTCTTTATTTCCCCATTTCTCCCATATACCCTTTCTTCTTCATTACTTACTCTATGTTTCTTTATACTTAAAGCTTTAAATTAATAATAATTGATATTATTGCAATATTTTAATTTTTTGAGGATTTTTAAAGATGAGGCTACATAAATTCCCCACCTTCCACCCCTCCCACCCCCCATTCCACTTCCCCAGGATGGGGAAGAGGTTATAAAACAGTACTTGTTTATGCTAGATAATCAGTTGTGAGAGGCATTATGAGATAATAGATATCCAGCCAACTTTAGAGCCAGGAAGCTGGGCTCAAGTCCTGTCTCAGACACACCCGATGGGTGATATAAATTCCTGAAGACTTTCTTCAAGCAACTTTCTAAGAGCACAAAGTATAGGAAGAGTATTCGGCTGTACTGGTGGAGGGAATTTCCCTTCAAGGGAAATCCCTATACCAAGTCTTTTACAATTCCTATGGCCTTTCCTATGGGGAAGGTACAATGGAACCAATGAGGCTACAAAATCAAAGCTATTGTTATTTAGTTGTTTTTTTGGTCATGTCAGACTCTTCATGACCCCATTGAGAGTTTTCTTGGCAATTCTAGAATTCTAGAATGGTTCTTGTTCAGCTCATTTTACAGATGAAGAAAAGAAGGCAGGTAGGGTTAAGTGACTTGCCCAGGGCTCACAGCTAGTAAGTGTCTGAGGCAAATTTGAACTTGTGAAGATGAATCTTTCTGACTCCAGCCTTGGCACTTAATTCACTGTGACTGTCACCTTGCTGCTTGGAGAGGAGAAAACATATAATAAAATGATAATTTTGCACTGAAGGAGCTTATATTTTCCTGGAATTCTATTACCAATGTACTATAGACTGGATTAGAACATTACCAAATCTATGCTGGTTAGCAAATATGGGTGTGCATTCTGATAAACGTGGCCTATAACTGTGGTAAAGCCTCAGGTATGAAAGAAAGAATAACATTTATTTTAAAATCATAAAATCTAAATTCCAAATATATTACTAATCTTGATCAAGAAAGCCACATATGCTCTATAAATCATTTATTTATTTATTTATTTATTTTTTTAAATTTTTTTTTATTTTATTTTATAATTATAACATTTTTTTGACAGTACATATGCATGGGTAATTTTTTACAACATTATCCCTTGCACTTACTTCTATTCAGATTTTTTCCCTTCCTCCCCCAACCCCCTCCCCCAGATGGCAAGCAGTCTTATATATGTTAAATATATTACAGTATAATTTAGATACAATATATGTGTGTAGAACCGAATTTTTTGTTGCACAGGAAGAATTGGATTCAGAAGGTAAAAATAACAGTTTACATTCATTTCCCAGTGTTCCTTTTCTGGATGTAGCTGGTTCTGTCCATCATTAATCAATTGGAATTGGATTAGCTCTTCTCTATGTTGAAGAAATCCACTTCCATCAGCATACATCCTCGTACAGTATCATTGTTGAAGTGTATAATGATCTTCTGGTTCTGCTCGTTTCACTCAGCATCAGTTGATGTAAGTCTCTCCAAGCCTCTCTGTATTTCTCCTGTTGGTCATTTCTTATAGAACAATAATATTCCATAACATTCATATACCATAGTTTACCCAACCATTCTCCAATTGATGGACATCCATTCATCTTCCAGCTTCTAGCCACTATGAAAAGGGCTGCCACAAACATTTTGGCACATACAGGACCCTTTCCCTTCTCTAGTAGTTCCTTGGGGTATAAGCCCAGTAGTAGTATGGCTGGGTCAAAGGGTATGCACATTTTGATAACTTTTTGGGCATAATTCCAGATTGCTCTCCAGAATGGTTGGATTCTTTCACAACTCCACCAACAATGCATCAGTGTCCCAGTTTTCCCACAGCCCCTCCAACATTCATCGTTATTTGTTCCTGTCATCTTAGCCAATCTGACAGGTGTGTAATGATACCTCAGAGTTGTCTTAATTTGCATTTCTCTGATCAATAGTGATTTGGAACACTCTTTCATATGAGTGGAAATAGTTTTAATTTCATCATCTGAAAATTGTCTGTTCATATCCTTTGACCATTTATCAATTGGAGAATGGCTTGATTTCTTATAAATTAAAGTCAATTCTCTGTATATTTTGGAGATGAGGCCTTTATCAGAACCTTTAACTGTAAAAATTTTTTCCCAATTTGTTACTTCCCTTCTAATCTTGTTTGCATTAGTTTTGTTTGTGCAGAAACTTTTTAATTTAGTGTAATCAAAATGTTCTATTTTGTGATCAATAATGGTCTCTAGTTCTCCCTTGGACACAAACTCCTTCCTCCTCCACAAGTCTGAGAGGTAAACCATCCCATGTTCCTCCAATTTATTTATGATTTCGTTCTTTATGCCTAAATCTTGGACCCATTTTGATCTAATCTTAGTATGTGGTGTTAAATGTGGGTCCATACCTAGTTTCTGCCATACTAATTTCCAGTTTTCCCAGCAGTTTTTGTCAAATAATGAATTCTTATCCCAAAATTTGGGATCTTTGGGTTTGTCAAAGATTAGATTGCTATTTTTATTCACTATCTTGTCCTGTGAACCTAACCTATGCCACTGATCAACTAGTCTATTTCTTAGCCAATACCAAATGGTTTTGGTGACTGTTGCTTTATAATATAGCTTTAAATCAGGTACACTTAGACCACCTTCCTCTGACTTTTTTTTCATTAGTTCCCTTGCAATTCTCGACCTTTTATTCTTCCATATGAATTTTGTTGTTATTTTTTCTAGGTCATTAAAATAGTTTCTTGGGAGTCTGATTGGTATAGCACTAAATAAATAGATTAGTTTGGGGAGTATTGTCATCTTTATTATATTCGCTCGGCCTATCCAAGAACATTGAATGTCTTTCCAATTATTTAAATCTGACTTTATTTTTGTGGCAAGTGTTTTGTAATTTTGCTCATATAATTCCTGACTCTCCTTTGGTAGATATATTCCCAAATATTTGATACTATCGACTGTTATTTTGAATGGAATTTCTCTTTGTATCTCTTGCTGTTGGATTGTGTTGGTAATGTATAAAAATCCTGAGGATTTATGTGGATTTATTTTGTATCCTGCGACTTTGCTAAAATTCTGAATTATTTCTAATAGCTTTTTAGCAGAGTCTTTGGGGTTCTCTAAGTATACCATCATGTCATCTGCGAAAAGTGACAATTTGATTTCTTCATTTCCTACTCTAATTCCTTGGATCTCTTTCTCGGCTCTTATTGCCAAGGCTAGAGTTTCTAGTACTATATTGAATAGTAATGGTGATAGTGGGCAACTTGTTTCACTCCTGATCTTACAGGGAAAGGTTCTAGTTTATCACCATTACATATGATGTTTACTGAAGGTTTTAAATATATGCTCCTTATTATTTTAAGGAATAGTCCATTTATTCCTATACTCTCAAGCGTTTTTAGTAGGAATGGATGTTGGATTTTATCAAATGCCTTTTCTGCATCTATTGAGATGATCATATGGTTTTTATTAATTTGATTATTAATATGGTCAATTATACTAATAGTTTTCCTAATATTAAACCAGCCCTGCATTCCTGGTATAAATCCCACTTGGTCATAGTGTATTATCCTGGGGATGATTTTCTGAAGTCTATTTGCTAATATCTTATTTAAGATTTTAGCATCAATATTCATTAAGGAAATTGGTCTATAGTTTTCTTTCTCAGTTTTCGATCTACCTGGTTTAGGTATCAGTACCATGTCTGTGTCATAGAAGGAATTTGGTAGGACTCCTTCAATCCCTATTTTTTCAAATAGTTTACATAGCATTGGAGTTAGTTGTTCTTTAAATGTTTGGTAGAATTCACCTGTAAATCCATCTGGTCCTGGGGACTTTTTCTTAGGAAGTTGGTTAATAGCTTGGTCTATTTCTTTTTCTGAGATGGGACTATTTAGACTACTTACTTCTTCCTCTGTTAATCTGGGCAAGCTATATTTTTGAAGGTATTCTTCCATTTCATTTAAGTTATCGAATTTATCGGCATAAAGTTGAGCAAAGTAGCTCCTAACTATTGTTCTAATTTCCTCTTCATTAGTGGTGAGTTCACCCTTTTCATTTTCAAGACTATCAATTTGCTTTTTCTCTTTCCTTTTTTTAATCAGGTTTACTAAGGGTTTGTCTATTTTGTTGGTTTTTTCATAAAACCAACTCTAAGTTTTATTAATTAATTCAATAGTTTTTTTACTTTCAATTTTATTAATCTCACCTTTTATTTTTTGAATTTCAAGTTTTGTGTTTGTCTGGGGGTTTTTAATTTGTTCCTTTTCTAGCAATTTTAGTTGTAAACCCAATTCGTTGGCCCTCTCTTTCTCTATTTTATGCAGGTAGGCCTGTAGAGATATAAAACTTCCCCTAATTACTGCTTTGGCTGTATCCCACACATTTTGGTATGATGTCGCATTATTGTCATTTTCTTGGGTGAAGTTATTAATTATGTCTATGATTTGCTGTTTTACCCAATCATTCTTTAGTATAAGATTATTTAGTTTCCAATTATTTTTTGGTCTATTTTCCCCTGGCTTTTTATTAAATGTTATTTTGATTGCATTATGGTCTGAAAAGGATGCATTTACTATTTCTGCCTTACTGCATTTGATTTTGAGGTTTTTATGCCCTAGTATATGATCAATTTTTGTATAGGTTCCATGAACTGCTGAGAAGAAAGTATATTCCTTTCTGTCTCCATTTAGCTTTCGCCAAAGATCTATCATATCAAACTTTTCTAGTATTCTATTTACCTCTTTGACTTCTTTCTTATTTATTTTGTGGTTTGATTTATCTAATTCTGATAGTGCAAGGTTGAGATCTCCCGCTATTATAGTTTTGCTATCTATTTCCTCTTGCAGCTCTCTTAATTTCTCTTTTAAGAATTTAGATGCTGCACCACTTGGTGCATACATGTTTAATATTGATACTGCTTCACTATTGATGCTTCCCTTTAGCAGGATATAATGCCCTTCCTTATCTCTTTTAATTAGATCAATTTTTGTTTTTGCTTGATCTGAGATGAGGATGGCTACTCCTGCTTTTTTGGTTTTGCCTGAAGCATAATAGATTCTGCTCCACCCTTTTACTTTTAGTTTGAATGTCTCATCCTGTTTCAGGTGTGTTTCCTGTAAACAACATATAGTAGGATTCTGACTTTTAATCCAGTCTGCTAACTGCTTCCTCTTTATGAGGCAGTTTGCCCCATTCACATTTATGGTTAGAAGGACTAATTCTATATTGCTTGCCATCCTATTAACCCCTGCTTATGCTTTTCCCCTTTCCTTCCCTTTTACCCTCCTATCCAGTATTAAAATGGTAAACACCACTTGCTTTTCACAGCCCTCCCTTTTTAGGATCCCTCCCCCACCTTAAAGATCCTCCCCTTATTTTACCCCTTTTCCTCGAAATTACTGTATTCCCTTCCCCTTAGCTTACTCCTTCCCTTTCACTTTTCAATGAAGTGGAAGAAGTTTCACCATAAATTGAATATGTCTATTGATACACGCTATGTTCATCTCCCTCCTTTCTTTCTCTCAGATATAATAGGTTACCTTTGCCTCTTCATGAGATGTAGTACCACCACTTTATACTTTTTTATGATATAATCTCCTTTCCACCTCTAGTTTCTAAGACAAATTGTACATATGTTCTTTACATATTTTTTTGACAGAAGTATAGTTCTCAAGATTTCTTTTTACCTTTTTTAGAAGTCTCTTGAGTTCTGTATTTGAAGATCAAACCTCTTATGTAGGTCTGGTTTTTTCATCAAAAATAGATGGAATTCATTTATTTTGTTAAATGTCCATCTTCTTCCCTGGAAAACGATGCTCATTCTTGCTGGGTAAGTTATTCTTGGCTGCATACCAAGTTCCTTAGCCTTTCGGAATATCATGTTCCAGGCCCTGCGTTCTTTTAATGTGGACGCTGCTAGATCCTGTGTTATCCTTATTGTGGATCCTCCATATCTGAATTGTTTTTTTCTAGCAGCTTCCAATATCTTTTCCTTTGTCTGATGGTTCTTGAACTTGGCCACTATATTTCTTGGCGTTTTGATTTTAGGGTCCCTTTCAGTAGGTGATCGATGAATTTTCTCAATGTCTATTTTACCCTCTGTTTCCAAAACGTCTGGGCAGTTCTCTTTGATAATTTCCTCGAAAATGGTGTCCAAGCTCTTTTTTTCCTCCCATTTTTCAGGGAGTCCGATTATTCTCAAATTGTCTCTCCTGGATCTGTTTTCCAGGTCTGTTGTCTTTCTGGTAAGGTACTTGACAGTCTTTTCAATTGTTTCATTTCTCTGGTTTTGCTTGACTCCCTCTTGGTTTCTCCTTGAGTCATTCATTTCTACTTGTTCCAGTCTAATTTTCAATGATGTATTTTCTTCACTCACTTTTTTTATATCTCTTTGTAATTGTCCAATTGAGTTTTTATCTTCTATGGAATTTTTTTCCATTTTATCCATTTTATTTTTTAGAGAGCTGATTTCTTTTTCCAGCTCTCTAATCCTGTTTTCCTTGGAGTTGTTTACCTTTTCCAGCTCACTAATCCTGTTTTCCTTGGAGTTGTTTACCTTTTCCAGCTCACTAATCTTGTTTCTCAATGATTTGATTTCTTTATCCATTCTGTCTTTGAATGCATGGGATGACTTCTCCAGGCTCTCTTGCCAAGCTTCCCTTTCCTTTTCCCATTTCTCTTCCAGCTCTCTTGTGAGAGCCTTTTTGATTTCCTCTATGAGGTTCTTTTGTATTGAGGAGCAGCTTATATCCCTCCCAGGGGATACATCTGGGGACATTCTGTTCCTAGTCTCCTCAGCATTTGAAGTTTGCTCCCTCTCCACACAGAAGCTGTCAATGGTTAGAGCCCTTTTGAATTTTTTGTTCATTTTGTCAGAGTAGGAATCAAAGAAAACAAACTGACAAGAGAAACAATTGGTCTGTTTTGCGGGGGATAGGGCTGGATGTTATTAATGGGCTTCCTCTACAGACTGGGGGTAGGGCAGCAGAGAGCCACTAACAGAACAGCAATGACTGTACTGAGTCTGCGCTCTGAGGCTCCGAGAACCCACCGAGTCAGTCCAGGTGGGGGTTGGGGGTGGCCGGGGTCTGAGAGACGCTGGCTTTCTGGGGTTTTAATCTTCACCTCCGGTGTTTACACCCTCTCTGCTGCTCCTGGCTTGCTGCCAAGACGGAGCATCCACACTGGGGCAAAAGCCCTTTCACAGAAACAGCAGAGATCACACCCCTCCCCCTCCGGTCTGAGCTGTGTGAGCTGCCTGTCTTGCTCTGGCTGCCTGCCCTCAGTCTGCGCCCAGTCTGATTGACCCTCCCCCGAACAAACACAGACCTTTTCTGGCGACTTTCAAGGATGTCTTCTCTTGGTGATAATTTGTGAATTTCTTTCTGGGTCAAGCATTAAGTCAGAGGCTTGTCATGAAGTAAGTTCTGAGAGAAAACGAGGAGCTCAAGCAGCTGTCTGCCTCCACGCCGCCATCTTGGCCGGAAGTCCTCTATAAATCATTTAAAAAAAATTTCTAAATGGGGATGATGTTTCCATTCTCTATCTCTCTTATGGTTTATTGTAAAGACAACCCTTTGTAATCTTAAAGCACTATATATTTTATGTATATATGCTATACACACACGTGCGAGCGCACACACACACATATGTACATATGCATGTGTGTTTGTATTATCATCAAGGCATTTTTACTCTAGTTAATGAAAAATCTATCTGAGCTTTTTAGATACTAGGAGAAAATAAGGGCTATTTAGGGTTCAGTATTGAATTTGAAGTAAAAAGTCGACTGGGCTATAAAGAGAGTTTTGAGATTGGAGAAGAAGGAAAATTTCTTATTCACATAAGCACTAAATTTTTTTAATATGAGAGATGGATTTCCCTCTCCCCCCCCCCCCACTTTACTCAATCTATACAGATCAACTTATGCTCACCCATGAAACACCTTTTTAACTTTTCAATGTGGATTGTGAGACAAGGGACTTGGTTTTGATGGAAATAATGATTTCCTGGTTTTTCAATCTTACCCCTGCTCTCATTCTGAGAAGGAAACAGATTGAGTCAGTTCTGCTCTCAAGGCCAAGGATAGATTGATGCATATTCTAATTCTTAATGCCTGCAGGGCAATAATTCAGGCAGGTTCTATCAGCTGCAATAACAAGGTTTATTTTATGGCAATTTCAGGACTGTTTGGGGCCTTGATTAGAAAGGACATCCCCTAACTTAAATGTCAGGGATGACCTTTATATTTTCTCTTTAATTTTGTTTTATGATAATTGTTCTTTCATTCAATCCTACTCTGAATGCTCATCTCATTTTTTAGAGATGACTCTGAGTTCTCTAAGACTGTGTCAATTAGGTGTCATGTCTTGTAGGTTTTCCCAAAACTGGAAAGGCTTCTAAAAAGGCATAGGAATTGGGGCTTTATTGATGGAGAGAATACACTCATTTTGATGAAACAATGGATCTTTTCAAATATTTGAAATGAACTATTTTTACTGTTCAGATAAAATACCAAGAAGGTCAGGATTGGGAAAAAGGAGAACATGGGATACTATAAGAAGAAATTGACATTTGAACATACATAATAGTAATCCCTAGTCACCCAGTCAAAGTAAAGATCAGCAGTAATGACTCAAATACTCATGTGTATACATATTCCTCCCCAAGTGCCCAACCACCTTATCCTAAAGGTTGGAGGCTCTCCATTTCCTCTCACCCCTTGCTGGTAGAGAAGAGCCTTTTGCTCTTTTGACTCCAGAGGTTAGACTACACAAAGAAAAGTGGGCTCCAGCTTGAACTTGCTCTCCTTTTGGTCCTCCTCTCTCTTCTCCATCTTTGTGTCTTTTCTTCTGGTGTTTTTTTGTTTTTGTTTTTGGTGAAGCTATGGGTATTGGTACAGATATGGACTTTGGAGACTATTTTCAATCTTTTGTGTGACTATGAAATACTAAAAATTCAATTCCAGAAGAGTCAAAATCTTACCTCTTTGTCCAACATTACCATGGGACATATCTTCTGTTCCATGCCCTTTTCGCTTTCTTTTTAAAAACAAATGAGTTTTTTATATAAATAAGAATTTTAAAGTATATAAAAATGTATGTACATGCATATATATACATGTATGTATGTATATGCACATATCTATTTTAAGCTTAAGATATATGTGTGTGTGCATATATATGTGTGTATATATATATATATATATATATGTGGTTTTCCATTTAAATGTGTTAACACATCAAACATTAAAAAGTCTGCCAAAAATCATAATGACCTCCGTGTCCTTTGTGCTTTTTTATAAGTAATACAAAATTAAGCAGCAAATATAGTCGTTGTTCCAAATTTTGAAGTTCTATCAAGATGTGCTTAGTCGGGGAACCATATACATAGGGAACTAATTGCTTATTTTAGCATACAAAAAAAAAATGTTTCTGTTTCAGAATCTGATTTTAAGCTTTAGCAGCCCTTAAGCTACATCAATAAAGTGTTTTGCAGCTTTCATAAAATAACAGTACCAAAGGTCTCTATGTTGGTCAGTCACACCTCCAGCTTTGTATGCAGTTTTGTGAACTTTAAGAGGGATATATCTATACTACCTTAATACTGTTTTAGGAAGATTCAAAATATTAATATTTCAGTAAAAGAAAACATGGAGTAAACAAAACACTTAAGACAGTCTCTATTGAGGAGATATATATGTAAAATATTAAGGACTTTGAAGGAGAATGATGAAAACAGGTCAGGTCTACTGGGAACTGGATGGATCCAATTGAGCTTTCAAAAGGAATGGGGCTACTAACTAGTAAAGTTTTTTTGGTTTTTTTTGTTTTGTTTTTGTTGATTTTTGTTTTTTAATATGGTTCTTATCCAGGTCAAACAAGAGCAGGAATGGGGGGTCTGGAGGCAGGGGAGAAAACTCAGAGTCTGCATCTAGATATTAGTGCTAATTCATGCTAGTGGAGAGAGAGAATTGAGAGGACCCCTGGAGAATTGTAGTTGATATTCAAACTCCCTGGGGGGTAGAAGTAAGGGACAGGAGATTGTGAGGGTGGGGGAGCTTTGAGTCATTGCTTCTGGTCTTTACTCTGACCATGTGTCTGGGGATTATTACAACCATCCATTATCAAAAAGATTCTATAGATGAGCCTGGAATAAAGGAACCCCGTTCCCCATACTAGATAATAATAGTTATTATGAAATGCTTTTTAAGCACTGTACACTAGTGAAATGCATCATAAAGCAATAGCAACAATGATGATGATGTAGTAAGGAGGTGGATAAACTGTGAGAGGAGGTGGGGAAGGGAAAAAAGTTGAGATGACAGGAGGAGGAATAGGAAAAAAAGAAGGGAATAAAAAGATAATAAAGATTTACTAGAAATTGCTACTGTCCCTTGAAGCTCTGTTAAAATCATAGTTGTGAGAATTGGACTTTGGTCGAAAATTGCTAAAGTGCTGGAGTGTGACTTTGTGAATTCTCCATACTTTGTAGCCAATGTGGCTGAATTGAGTAGCAGTCATTGATTAAATGTTGTAGCAAAGCTAGAACATTTAATCAATCATAAAAGCTACTTTAATGCATTGTATCACTCTCAAACTAGAGCGATTAGTACTATTGTGCTGCAGGCTAAAATGCAAACAGAGGATCTAAAAAATATTTTCTTATTACATTCTCACTGACAGTTCCTATTCCTTTTACATAAAATGCACCTGCTACGTTCTCATCTCTAAGAATCTTTAGGATTCACTTTAGATTCAGGATATCCTGTATTTAACAATTTTTTTTTTTGATCTTTTAATTGCTGGGTGATCTTTACCTTCTTCTTGCATTCATTATCTATTAGTTCTTGGGTTTCTCTTCAGTAGAATCTAAATTCTTTGAAAGCAAGATTGCTGTAGACTTTTATCTAGCTAGCTTTTTAGTCCCTTCTGACCCCATTTTGGACTTATTTATTGAGGGAGGAAGGTCAAGTACTATGGGAAGGGAGCTGTGGTGAGGGTGGTGGCAGAGGTTGGCATTGAAACCACATACTAAGTATAACATACTAAGTATAAACCATATACTAAGTACTAAGTAACTAAGTGCCATAAAAAACTAATAGCTTATGTGGGGGAAAGTATCTTTTTTATTTCTTTTTCACTTTTAATGATATTTTATTTTTAATGATTTAAATTTTATTTAATGTTTTTTTTTTTTTTATTTTTCCAAATACATGCAAAGTTTTCAATATTCACCTTTGCAAAACCTGGTATTCCAGATTTTCCCCCTCTTCTCCCCTCTTCTTCTTGCCCAAGACAGCAAGCAATCTAATATATGTTAAATGTGTATAATTCTTCTAAACATATTTCCATATTCATCATGCTGAAAAAAATCAGATCAAAAGGAAAAATATTGAGAAGGGAAACAAAAAACAATCAAATAAACAACAATAATAATTTTTTTAAGAAGGTGAAAATGCTTTGATCCACATTCAGTCTTCACAGTTCTCTCTCTGGATTGGGTTGGCACTTTCCATTTCAAGTTTATTGGAATTGTAAAGGCTAATTTCTTTAAAAAAAAATGAAATCTTTATCCAGAACAAGCATGTTTTGCAAACATGGAAGTATCTGTATTATGCTTCACCCAGACTATCAATGTTTAATAATGATTGTTTTGGAGATAAAATTACAGCTTGGAACTAATGTACAAATGGTTTTCATTCTAAAAAATGCAGGATAATTCTGTGATGACGACACTATTTTTTGAACAACACAAAATTTGAATTTTCTTGATGTGTACATTTTGCTTAATATATCTATATTTTATTCCTTTGTCCTTTCTCCATCGCCTCCACTAAGTGTAAGCTCCTTAGGGACAGTGGACCTTTCTACCATCCCGAGACCAAGCAGAGTACATTATACTTAGTAGACAATTAGTTTATGTTTCCTGAATGAATGAAAAAAGGCTAATACTTTCAAGGAAGCCAGAGACAATTTCTCTGATGAATTCCAAAACATCATTTCCAGAGTAGAGGAGCTGTCCAACTCTTGTTTTATTCTATATTCAATTCTAATCTGGCTTTTGAGGCATTTAATGTCACTCTGTGTATTCATGACTCAGTTATGAGTCCAAATTTTTCTTTCCTTAATTCAATAATACTTGTGATTAATTAAGGAATTAAGCAAAAATTAAGTTTAAAAATGCAAATTTCTGATTGTCACATTTAAAGGAACATATATATCTTCTTATCTGACCTTCCTTATGAACATAATTTCAAGTTGCCCACAACAATCAATTGAGAACAATGGGTAATTAAATAATTTTTCTGGGAACGAAAGGAAGTTTACACTGCTTTTGAGCATGGTATTTATATAGTGACTATCATTCCCTTTTTTTCTACCTTTTTTGAGATAAAAAATGGAGAAGGAATTAAAAACGAGGATAATGTATAAAACTTTGAGCCCTGATGGAATTGAAATACCATTAAGTTTAGTGGTTCTTAAACTTTTAGATTTTAGAATCCATTTATACTCTTAAAATTTATTGAGGACCCACGTAAGAGTTTGCATTTATATGGTATATCTCTTTTGATATTTGCCATATTAGGAATTTGATCATTTTACTATTATTATCAAAATAATTTTGACTGAAAGGATTCCATGACAAGGTCTTGTGGATGAACAGAAGGCCTCTCTGTCTCCTCTGTCTCTGACTATGTCTCTGTCTCTGTCTCTGTCTTGCTCTCTTTCTCTCTGTCTCTGCAACTCGGTCTCTCTCTCTCTGTCTCTGTCTCTCTGTCTGTATCTGTCTCTCTCTCCTTTCTTCCCATAGAGGGATTCTCTTGAGGACCTAAATGTTTTTCAATGATCTCA
This sequence comes from Sminthopsis crassicaudata, assembly GCF_048593235.1. Classification (NCBI taxonomy): domain Eukaryota; kingdom Metazoa; phylum Chordata; class Mammalia; order Dasyuromorphia; family Dasyuridae; genus Sminthopsis; species Sminthopsis crassicaudata. Next base: position 362,360,153 of record NC_133617.1, read on the forward strand.
AGCTAAGAGAAGAACCTAGAGGACTCAATAGAACAGAATGTCTTTTGACTTCATCTTTGATTCTAAGGCTCTATACCATCTGTCCCAGAATGCTATGTAAAGACTTGGCAAGGCCTTTGTTAAAAAGGAAAGACTTTGGAAAGTCATACAAAGCTGGAGAAAGTGAAGTGGCAGAATGAGATAGTAGAAGAGAGAATCATTAGTTATAGGGCAGGTAGTATGGTGGAGGATGTGCAAGAAGAGCAATTCTGGAAAAATTGGCAGTCCTTAACTGACTGTGATGTATTGTTGGTCTGAATTGAGGATCAGTATCCTCAGTACAGTCAGATTTTGAGGTTTTCTATCTCTATGTGACACCTATAGGGATCAGTTTCTATTTGAGTTTGACACCATTGTTTTAGGTCATTGATATAAGGCCAGTCTTATACCATAGGATCCAGGCACTCTCAAAGCTGGTGTAATACTATTCTTTCATAATTAATCTCTGGCCTTAATTCACTAATGCTCTCTTGGTTTTTCACTTCTACTACCTCTTCTCTCTGTATCATCCAACTGGGTGCAGAATAAAATTCTTTTGTTTTCCTTTCCTCCCTTCAATTGTTTTTTGAAAAATAGTACATGATATCTATGCTCTAAGGTGCAGATATCTGTACAACTGACTCTTCTTAAAAATTTTAAAGGTTTATTATAACATATTAAAAGGAAAAACAGATATGTAAATAATGTGTATTAAAATATATTAACAACATATACATATGTTAAAGCATATACATATATAAATGTTAACATTACATATATATATATATATATATGTGTGTGTGTGTGTGTGTGTGTGTGTGTGTGTATTTTTATATGATAAAAACGATGGAACATGAATCTTATAGAAAAATTTTTCCCAAATATTTGCTTGTGAGTTAGACCTTAATCTATATAATCTGTTTGGAAATTGTTTTCCTTTTCCTTTACAAATTACTTTGTCTCATTAAATATTTGCTTTTTTTTTTTTAAATACATGCTTTCAATCTTACGGATTACCTTGGTCCAATTGAGTTTAGAAAACGTTAGAAGTTCCCAGGGAGGGCTAAGTTTGAAATTTAAGAGAAATCAAGAATGCTTATCCAGAGTAGCCCATGGGACTATCTATATGCAGGTGGAACAAATCACCCAGGTTCTTATATCTAGTAGGAGGGATTAAAATTCAGGTTCCCTCATTCCAAGATCAAGGTTCTATCCCTATCTTACCATATCCCAGACTTTTACTCTCTACCTAAGCATTCTGCCTTCAGAGTATGTTTTGAAGAGTATTTGGCAGTCTAGCCTTCTTGCTTACAAACAGCACATTTATAAGCTTTTCACTGTGCATGAAATTCTACCATTTTGGAACTCTTTCTTGGACTTAAGGAACTGGGACTTTAGTAACTCCATGTTAAAATCAAAATTCCCTTTGAATTGTGAGTATATTTTTAGCCATGAAAACCAGATTATGTGATTAATCAGATAACTTCTTATCACTATTGAAAAGAGAAAGTAATACCCTTATGTAAAGATGGAAAGGAGTTTAAAAATCCAAGTTTAGAACATAGAACATTCCACAGGAAGGGAAGATAGAAGTACACTTAATAATGAAAGCATCAGGAGGGTTCTAAGCATCTCTGGGCATGTCAGGGGCACATATGGATGTGGGTATCAATATAGAAACACCAAGAGACTGAAAGAGGAAGCTTAACTTTGTATCAAAAACTAATTTCCACTTTTTGTCCAAAGGCTGGTCACCTGTTTCTTACATCTAAATTTGCATGTTTATTTTGCTATGTGATGCTTTGCCAAGAAATTCACATTAAGGATTGAGCACATAGTAGGTGTTCATGAGACACATGTTTGTTGATTGTAAAGTATTGAAAGAAATAAAAATTTGGCCCATAACTTTGTCATATTTTGTTAGTAAAGAATTTGGTTGTGGCTCTGCCATCAGACATATTTCAGTCTTCAGTAAGGATGGCAGTTTAATGGCTCCATCTATATTTTGCGGTATTTATTCACATTGATAGCTGTGTGAGGCACCGTGAATGGATGAATGGCCTAGTGTTCCAGAATGTTACTGTGTCACTACATTAGTTACCAGATGGATAAAGCAGCTTGTTTTATAATCCATATTTTGGCAGTTCTTTTGAAATTGGATTTTAAACCATTGATGCACAAAACAGCCTTTACAAGGGTTATCATGGTTCCCTTTTTGGATTGCAAATGGACTTGCCTAAGAGAAATAACCATCAGAAACAGCTGTTGGTAAAGATATTTTATGTCAATCAAGCTATCACAAATAACATAGTGCTGTGTCCTCTGTTAGTTTTGCAATGCAATTTGTATGGCTTCATGTTGTCATTAAAAAGAAGAAAGAATCTGTTTCTGTGACATTTAAACAGGTGTGTATTGGTGAGAACCTCAAGTGAATATGTAGTCTGTTCTAGCAAATAATTTTCTAAAACCACCTGGTAACCTTTTCCTGCCTACATTTATGAACTCCAGCACCTTCCCTCTCCAGTTTTCACAGTTATTCAGGAAGATTCTTCACATCCTTTCAACTCCCTCTCATTAACCATTTCCCAATCACAAGATATAGAAGATTTGTGGTTTCACTGCCAAGTGAAAAGCATCTATGAACCCAAATAGCAAATATCAATACAAGCTTGAGGAATCAGTGCTGGAAGAGAATGGAGGGAAAGTGGAAGTTCAAAGAATCATAAAATCAGAATTTTAGAGATAGACATTAGAGGCTCATTTTCATATTATAACTACAAATAAAAATTTGTTATATTTTTTAAATTAATGAACATATATCTTCACTCCATTCTAGCAACCTCTTCAATTAAAAACAAAACAAAACCCCTTTGTAATAAACTGCATGGTCAAATAAAACAGATGTCTGCATTGACTATATGTCAAAAAAATTTTTTTCCCCTCAATCTGAAGTGTGAGTTCATCTTCTTTTGTCAGGAAATGGCTGTAACATGTTTCATCATGAGACCCTTGGAATCATGATTGTCTTTGTATTGATCCCTGTTAAATCAAAGTTGATTGTTTTTAGAATACTGTCATTTATTGTATAAATTGTTTTCCTGATTTTGCTCCCTTTACTTTGCATCAGTTCATACAAGTTTTCCTAGATCTATGAAACCATACCCTTTTTCTGAAAGGGCCCTCTAAATGGGTGGGCACAGAGCAACAGGAGATTTGAGTGGCCCAGAAGTATTCTCTGTGGATATAGGATCTGTGGGTGGGATCCTGGCCATATTGAGATAGCTTTGTAATAGGTGACAGCTCTCTTGTTGGTTGGCTGTATGTGTGACCTCAGAGGCCCTTTATAAGCCCACTGCAGACAAGCAGTCACTTTCTTTAACCTGGTACTCTTTAATCTGGCTCCCTAACCTGGGGTAGCTGAGCCAAGCTGATGGATAGCCAAGAGATAAGGAGTTTGGTAGTGAACACATGGGTCTTCAGACCAGGTATTCACTAGGGAGGTAACAAGTCAGGGCATTAAGTCAGGCCATTATGTGAGTAGGTATAATAAAGGCTTTTAAGATTACACCTGCCTGTTCTTGAGTGCGCTACCGGTTATTAAACTATAGATTCAAGAAATCGTGGCCAGAGACCTTTGAAGGCCTCAGAGGAGGCGAGCCGGGTAGAGTTGACACTGCAAAAGTCAGTGGTCAAAGGTACTCTGTTAGGCATAAGGTAGACTAGTAATTGTAACTGCTAGGAGTGCATGTTACATTTATCATTTCTCTTAGAATAGTATTTCATTGTATTCATATCCCATAATTTCTTCAACTGTTTCTCTGGTGATGTTTACCTCCTTAGTTCTAATTCTTTGCCACCACAAAAGAGATCTTGTCACTTTACAAGTGAAAAAAACTGAGCCACAATGAGCAGAATGTAGTGTAGAAATAGATATTAAGACATAGTCAGAAAAACCTAGGTTCAAATCTTTCTGCTAACATTTATCAGCTATGCAACGTTAGGTACATCATTGGCCTTTCTGAACTTCAGTATCCTCATTTATAAAATAAAAATAATGATAGTTCCTGCCTTATAGAGTTGTTGTGAGACTGCAAACTTTAAAGCATCATATTGATGCAGTGCTAGTGGTGTGAGAATTGGGGTGGGGAATCCCCTCTGGTCCATGCAGGTCCAATGTGAAAGAATTCACAAACCCGAAGTCTGAATGGCAAGAAAAGGGATTTTTATTGGCACTGAGAAGCCAGCTTTGCTAGGAAGACAGACTTCTTAGTGGCAAAAGATCCTGTCAGGGAAAATGGCAAAGGCATAATCCTAGTTCCGACCTCTATAGAGATGTGGAGTTCAGAATGCTCTTTTATAGCAGTCTGAGACTAGGGCTTCCATTGAATGAGATTCCTTCAATGTTGCCAATGCCCCCAGGCCTAGATTTCTAGTTGAAAAGAGAGTACTTCTCTTGAAGTTTCAAGCCACTCAATAGGAATATCAAGCCCAAATCTCCAACAGAATGAGAACCCTTAAATTCAAATTACTGGGTGTGGTCCTGGGCTAATCTTTAACTCAATGGAGGGTGCAGCTAGTCCCCAACAAGATTTTCAACAGAATGAAACCACTTAACTGCTTTCCCCCCAAAATCAAGGTGGACACAATTTGTATCAATATAAATATTACCAGTTTCTATTCCAGTTTAGGAATTCTACCTCCATACTTATGAATGAGTGTTTGGGAGAGATTCAGGGAGCTTGTGTATCTTGATCTTAATTTTTAATTTTCCACTAATTAGTTTAGTAACTTTATGTTGCTTACCTAACTACTTTTACTGTATTTTTAACATCTATAAAATGACAGAGTAGGATTAAATACCCTCTGGTTCATTACAATTTACACATTTCATATTTCCTTTTTTTTCTTTTTCATTTCCTTTCCCTTTGCATACCCTTAAAAATAGAAAGCTTCTTGGGGGGGGTCATTTAGTCACTCTTCATACTTTCCAACTCTCTTCCCCCCATCCCCTTAAAAATCAATAAAGAAAGACCCAAATAAGAAGAATATGCTAAGGATCTGGGAGTGAGCACTTTTATTTCTTTTCTGTTGCCCCCATCTCAAGACCTGCAACATAGCAGAGTCAGTTCCTCAGGACTATATTGGTAAACAGGGCATGGAAACCTCTGGGCATTATAAAGTTCCCTTACTCTTAATCTCTGTCTCCTTGCCTTTGAAGCAGGATTGGGAAGAGAAGCTGTTTTTTTCAGTGTCCTCTAGTCTGAACCAATTACATTTGGTTCAGGCTGTATTTAAAAGCCCAAGTTTCAGAATTACTGTTCAGAGATGAGAGGACACTGGAGAGTTCAGTTCCTGATTTTCTCAACCAAGGAAATCCACAGAATAATATGCAAATAACTTAATGGTTACCTAGGCAAGAGTCCCCAAGCAAATCATTTTCATTCCTACCTCTTAGGCAGCCTGTGTGAGATGAACTTTTGCTTGGATAATTGCTTTTTTCCTCTCCCTACTGTCCTGCCCTGTTTTTTTTGTTTTTTATTTTTGGTTTTATCAAGACTACTCTTTCCTCTTGCAGAAGAAAATTTGTTAATTCTTAAGAACTAAATAGGAAATTGGGATTTAGTACTGATTTCTCAAGGTGAGAAGAAAATTGCAGCAGGTCACACCCAAGGTCCTGCAGAAAGAAGCAGGGAAAGCCCAGCCAGTCTGGATTCCCCCACTCTCCTCTGTTTAAACATTACCATAACTCATTTCCTATACTCAGCAAGTTACCAGACAAAAGATTTGATGACATGAAAGTATATCAAATAGATTCCCTAATTTATGTCCAAGGGATTTGCAAACTTCACCTTAATGTATTCTAAAAATTTCGCATCCTTTCAACAAGACGTATTGAATCTCAGGCCTTGTGATGTGATTGATCCCAACATTGGGGTAATATGTTATCCTGTGGCAGCAATAGCTGACAGGAGTTTATTATGGATTTTAAAAGGCTAGTATCCTGGGTGAAATCCTCAAAGGTCATTTCTAGAAAAGAACATGAGAACTTTGAGATCAAATGTGAACTTATCTTTTGTAACACAAATGGAGGGTTCATACAAATATTTAAGTATTTGATCTCCACCCTAGATGCTCATTTCTAGGCAAAGAATGATTATGGCTTGTTAGTGGGCTTAGTCAGATCACTCCAGCTATTAAAGCCAAGATCAAAGGTTGGCTTCCTAGGTGAGGCAGTTAAATGATTTCTTCTCTAGAATCTTAGTCTTGCTCCCCTCACCACTGACGATTACCCTAAAAATTAATTCTTGTCCTCTAGGAGACACTGAGATTCCTAATATGATCAGCATAATTCAACCCTGGGATTGGTCCTAGACAATTTGTTTGGTGTTTGACTTTTTCCTTATTTGCCTAGTTTCACTCCACTTATTCTTACTAAAGTAACTAAACATTTAAAACATCTTTTCTCTCAAGGATATTTGCCTTTAATAGGAATCTTAAAGACTTATAAAAATCTTAGTGAAATACAAGATTAAGATGTAAAGGTAGAATCAGGAAAACTGTAGGACAATGACTTAGGCAGAGTCTCAGCATGCTGTCTTGTCAAATATTTATATATATGTCTATGGACACCAGGATAATTTCTACTTTAGCAAGACTGAAGTTCCTATAGAGATGTTCCTACTAAACTGGGGATGGGAGAGGAATTGGGTACCTCACTTTAACTTGTGACAGTATATACATCCATTAATTTAATTGATTTACTTGGTCATATTTTATTCACACATCATATCCCAGCTCTATGCTAAGTGACTAGTATATAAAAGCAAATTTTTTAAATGGGCATTGTTGTGAAGCTACAATGAGATATTTATAAAACAGATTAATATAAAGTGATTTGTTGATCTGTAATTTTTGCATTAAAACTTTTTAATGCAATATAAATTATCATTAGTTTTACATAATTTGTATTAAATTCAAAAGATTCATATGAAATTCTTTAATGGTTCATCATAAAACCATTCATTGAATCAGGTAATAAGCACACCTTTGAAGAAAAGTTCATTTTTTCAAGTCTAGCCTTGATAAAGGCAGGATATATATAACAGGATTAAAATCAGGTAAGTTTATACATCATTAAAGCATATTTCTTTCCATCTCTTGGAAAATTTCTAAAGCCTTTCACGATGAGTGGCACAGCACAAGACTGGATTGTATTATTCTAATTCTATCTGTTAATTTCTGAAATTCTGGAACAATTCTGTTTCTCATTATGCTAATGTATTTATCACTTAATCATATCTTCAATGGACACAAGATTTACATGCCCATTGAAAGTGAAATATTCTCCCCACCTACCTTGCAATTTTTGAGTGGATATTTTAGTTCATTAAAGATGCACACAGATATTATAATGTCACTCTTCAAAATAGTAGGTGGTCCATCAAACAATGAACAAGCCTAACTGATTAAAATGACTGGAGGTGTTATATTAAAATGAAGGACTTAGTGTCTTGGATTGAGAAAAGATCTCTATACTAGTAGACTAACCTTAGCTTTAGTCTATCAATTCAAATAATGTATACACTTTCCTTTGGGGGGTATGAGAGTGAACCTGGACAAAGAAATTATTTCTACTTATAGAGAGCCAGAACTCTGGAGAAGTATACTTGGAACAAGGTGTTAACTCAGAGGAATTGATGAGACAATGTTATCTAGTTTACACATATACTTAGTACTTAGCATTGTGATGTAATAGCTCTCTAAGTTCACATATGCATAGTGTGCTGTAATGATGTAATTGTAATAGAGTATATAATGACCAATAAGGACTGGAAGAGAGACATTCCATCTTCCACCATCCTGGTGGTTCTCCTACTTCTGCATTTCTCCACTCAGATCAAGGCCCATCTAAAGGTCTCCCAGAAAGCTATCCCTGCCCCAGGAAAAGGAGACAGACTATGAAGGAGATAATAAAGACTTTGGACTTTATTCCTGACTATTCTTGGGGTGATTATTCTGCTGAAACCAAGGCCCATTAGAAGGACCTCCAGAGGGCTAGCCAGAACATTACATCTACTCAGACAATTTCTACCTTTGGCTTCTTCCACCCAAGATGGAGTAGAATACAACAGGCTTTCCCACTTTAGATTAAATTCTTTTCTGGGTTGGATAGGGTCTGACTAACATAAGGAGAGTTAATGCAATCTCATTATCAAGTAATGTCTTCCTGGAAAAACTGAACTTAAATTCAGGACTTTGGAAGAAAAGGGGTAAAGGAACTCTGAATGCCTGCAAAATATTGGTTGTTTGTGACCATTTTTCACAATGGTTTTCTGCAGATTAATTAGGTTATTCCACAGAAATATTTTATCAATTCTTGGAGTTCTTGGAGCATTTTTGATTGCTCTTCTTTGTGCATGATGCAACTGGTCTTGTTCTCATTATGAGCATCTTTCACTTTTGAATATCTTGACTTCCCCACACCAACAGGTGCTGCTTTTAATAGTTATTAAAATATGCTCCTTAAGAGCTACAATATTTGCACTCTTTCCTGTGCAAATGGCTAAAGATATTACCATAGTAAAAAAAAATTAAAAATATGAAACCCCCCAAAAGATAAGTGAAACACATATAAATAGTGTAAAACTTTTAACACTCAGATGACAGAAAACTAAGGTGGTATCAACCAAATCAATGTGATTTGATCTATTAAAGGTTAAATGTTCTGAGTCAGCCTAATGTCAGCAGAAGTGCAGTACACATACAGACACAGCTATTGTTGTTTCAAATTATATCCTAAGAAATCCCCACATCATTGTAGGAAGAATTTCATAAACACTTATTGATTTATTAGTTGATTTATATATTGTTATTATCACTATAATAATGATGATATGGATGATAACTTATATCTAACTAAAGCATCATTGATTTTGAAATACTGTATTTAAATCAGTCCTATGAAGTAGATAGTGCAAGAGATTTTATGTTGGGATTCCCAGATGAGAACTCAGGTTGTCTGGACAGTGACAAGGTGAGAATTCAGGTTGTCTGGACAATTACAAGGTGAGAACTCATGTTGACTTGACAGTTCTCTGGCTGAGACCTTTGGTTCAGACCTTTAAAGGGAGTTTACACCTTAGGAATTCTAAGAGGAGCAAGTGCATTGGTGGAAGTATTTCCCCAAGCCCCATTGAGTTCTCACCTGCCTATTCTCTGGAGGCTAAAAGAAGGGCAGCATTGCGTCTGAGAGAATTGACTCTGGGATAGAGTTTTGACGCCAGGCAGGCTGAAAGAAGACCAGTCTGGCATGTGGGGAAATACTTCCACCAATGAACTTGGTCCTCTTAGAATTCCTAAGGTGTAAACTCCCTTTAAAGGCTTGAATCAAAGGTCTGAGCCAGAGAACTGTCAAGTCAACCTGAGTTCTCACCTTGCAATTGTCCAGACAACCTGAATTCTCACCTTGTCACTGTCCAGACAACCTGAGTTCTCATCTGGGAATCCTAACAATTTTATCCCAATTTTATACATGGGGAAACTGAGATTCAAAATCATATAGCTATTAAGTTGTGACAGATATGGGACTGAACCCAACTTTGCTGGGAATTCCCTTTGGAAATGGGGTGGACTTAGGAAGTTACCCCTTAAAATTTGTGATAAAAGATGAAAATCACTCACAGTTGGCAAATTAGAGGGGAATAGATTCCAAATGGTTTTTAAGAAAGGAAATGTTGGATCCCATGGGGAAAAAATGCTCTTGAGTAAGACAGCCTAAGTAGGATTGGACAAATGAAATTCAGAAGACAGAAAGAGAAACAGCTGATTAGAAGGAAAAGAAAATGCACTTGATCCAATATAGTCAAAGTGTATAAAAATATGTCTATTTCATTTGCAAAGATCCAGTTGCTTAGCATAGGGTGAGGATACATATTGGTAGTTCCATTGCTTGCTTAATTGAACCTGAGGACCAAGACTATCTTCTGACCACTGAGACAATGTGTGAGTGGTGACAAACATGGGTAGCATAGAAAAGAGTATTTATCAGTCTGAGAATTCAGGAAGTTACTTCAATGAATTTTTTTGATAGGACTAGCAAGATGTTCAGATCTTATTTTACTTCCATTTTTCTTTGCCTAATAAGTATATAAAATACATGAACACATGAACACTCACATAGATAGATGGATTGAGAGAGAGAGAAAGAAAGAAGAAGAAGAAGAAGAAGAAGAAGAAGAAGAAGAAGAAGAAGAAGAAGAAGAAGAAAGAGAGAGAGAGAGAGAGAGAGAGAGAGAGAGAGAGAGAGAGAGAGAGAGAGAGAGAGAGAGAGATTTTCTGTGAACTGAATTAATGGGGATAAACATGAAATGTTATACATGGGTAAAAACAAACATACACATACAACAAAACTTTACTTACAAGTCTCAGGGAACTGAATGACTATAAGCTTCTTGTAAGTTAGCAGTATGATATGGTGATCAAGCAAAAGAAAATTAATGTAAACTCATACTCTTAATTGTATTTTGCACTGATCAAGGCACTCTTGAAGTATTATGCTCAGCTTTTGATGCTACATTTTAGGAAATAAATCTTTAGTCACCTGGAAGGCTTTCAGAAGAAAATAAGCAGTCTAAGAAAGGTCCTTGGTTATAGGTCAAATGATCAGCAGCTGAAGAAACTCAGAATGTTTGTTCTGAAGATTGGAAGGCTTAGAGTGATGTAATCATGTTCTATCAACATTTGATGCATTGTCACCTAAAAGAGAAATTGATTTTATTCCAGTTGACCTCAGAGGGCAGAACAGGAATCAATGGGTAGAACTTGACAAAAGTAGGTTTGATGTAAGGAAAGCATTCCAATAATTCAGATTATCTAAAAGTGGAATATACATCTCATTGGAAACCTCCAAGTCATTGACTCTTTTGTAGAGGGGATTCATTTTTAGGCAAAGCTTGGATTAGATGACTTCTAAGGTCTTTTTTGAATTCTCAGATGCTGTAATTTTATTTTTCTTTGGCTGAGTTTAGTATTCTATTTATTTTACTATCCAGGAAAGAAAAGATATCTAGAAATAATGCTGGGGATAAGAATGATTTGGAAGCTTTAAGGTTTTTAAACTTTTCAAAGTATTTTCACATTTTATTACATAATTTGACCTTCACAATTCCCCTCTGCCTTTCATTATGCAGAGGGGAAACTGAGACTCAGTGAAAGTTGATTCTTATAATATTTCTGTATTTCAATTTTATAGATGAGGAAACTGAGGCCCAGAGAATTGTCTTAGACATTATTGAAAGAGGAATTAATTAGAACTCACATTTGGTTCCTGGTATTCAATGCCCAGAAGTGTCTACAAAAGGATATGATGTTGCTATCCAAAGGCATGTAACCTAATTAGCAAGAAGATACACATAATGTCAAAAGATGTATCCTGTGATCTTTTCCACTGCATGTGGACATTATCTTGTTTTAATGTAACTAATCCCTTTCATTTAGAAACTCTCTCCCTATTATTTCAAAAGAGTTGTCTGTCACCTCCTAAGTTGGAAACAAGGGTCTTTGGAGCTTCTGCAGCTCAAACTCCACAACTGTTATTTTATGTAGCAGATGGTGTTACAATTATGTTGCAAAATTACCCTGTTTTAATTGGGCATCAATCAACTTTTAGGAGGGCAAAATGAAGTGATTTGGAACAAATGAGTTTTATTCTTTATTTATTAGGTATAAAGCATTTTGTGACTGTTTGAAAATAAACTTTTTTTGCAGATCATGTGGATTATTTAACAGAAACTTCTCAAAATGTGTTTATTGTCCCTTGGTATGCATCTGAAATAGTGGACCGTGTTACCTACTTCCATCCAATTGTTCTAGGATTCTTATCACTTTAAGAAGAGTATTGGTGAAACTGGAGTATAAAACTGTGGACAGAGGCAGAAGGTATATCATTTTTTATGATCTGAGGGGTGATATGAAAAAGATGTTTGGAAGGAACAATTATCAATCCAAATACTCACTAACCTGTTGATTTCTGTTTCACTTACTGTAACTTACAGCTTCAATTAAAATGCAAAGAAAATCCTATTAAATCATGAATAGAAATAATGTGATGTAGTTGGCCTTGAAGTTAGGAAGACCTGGAATCAAGTCCTGTCTCTACTACATACTAATTATAAAACCCTAGGCAATCTGCTTAACCTCCTAGTGCCTCCAGGCAATTTCTCTATGACTCTAAGCTAGAGATGAGTTATAGATCTGAATTAATAAAGGAATCTTCCTCCCTGGGAGTGTCTTCTTTCAATGAAATTACAGGGTAGGTCTGAAAAAGCAACTAACAATTTGAATGTGCATCAGATCCCCCTGTCCATTCCCATTCTTGTGCCTTTGTTCATGCCCTTCTGCTCATGCTGAATGGCTTTCCACTTTCTGTGCTCAGATCCCATGCCTATTTAACTGGGTAAGTCCTACACATTCTCAAGCAATTCTCAGAGAATAGGTAAGATCTCAGAAGTTGTTACTTAAGATAATGTTGCTTTTGATCACAAAGACTTTTGCAGATCTTGGTATACTTTGCTTACCTTACACTCAGTGTAAAAAATATTCTGAGGAATATATTAGGAATAGGGAACACAAAGGTAGGCACACAAAGAACTTAACTTTGATTCCTAAAAAGTATTCAAGAATACATTATCAATAGGATTGTTCATGAGAATCTAAAGTGGGCAATGAGGTGAACATTTAAAGCCAGGAAAGCTGCATTAAGGATAGTTTATGTTAAGGCCCACTATTATTTCATCAGGCAGCATGGCATAATACATAAAATAATGGACCTAGAGCAGCAAGATCTGAGAAATTCCTACATTGGCACTTCTAAAACAGAGAATATGGGCATAGATCATTGGTGTTTGGAATCCTTTATATCAGAAATCCTTGATCACAAGGTTACAACTTTAAAGTGCGAAAGAATCTCATAAGCCATTACATTTTACTAAACACACATACACATACACACACACAAACATTTATACATAAATACATAGAGATATATATGGAAACTGAGTCACAGAAAGGTTAACGGATTTGACCAGAGCTACACAGCTGGTAAGTTTTGAGGCAGGATATGAATCCATGTCTTTCTGATTATAAGCTTGGTGTTCTCTCAACTTTGAATCCATAAGCACAATATGCTCAAAGCTGAGCAATACATTTGACAAAGTCTCTCATGTTATCCCACATATACTAGATGTAGAGATGTCAGTGTGATCAAAAGACTTATCCTCAGGTCAATTTGCAACCAGTTGACTGTCTGGGCCCAAAAAGTAATGATTAATGAATTGATGTCAGACTGAAAAGAAATCTCTTGTGGAATTCCCCAGGGAACTGTCAATGGCTCTGTTCTGTTCAATATATATATATATATATATATATATATATATATAATTATTATTATTATTAATGATTTAGATAAAGACACATATGGCATGCTTATCAAATTTTCAGATAATACAAACTGGAAAAATAACTAACAGATTGTATAAAAGAATAAAAATCCAAAAACATCTCTATGGTTTAGCAATGGGCCAAATTTAATGAGTTGGAATTTAATAGTAATAAATATATTGTTCCACATAAAGCTTTTAAAAAATTCAAAGTCACTAGTATAGGGTCAAAAAGATAGATCTTGATAACAGTTTATGTGCCAAGAGATCCAACAGTTTTAATGTTCCACAACCTTCATAGGAGTCAATAGTATGACACAAAGGTCAAAAAAGTTAATTTGATCTTAAGTTGCAATATAGAAGTCCAGAGAGCCTAGAAAAGATAGATGATCACATTTTACTGTGGTTGCATAGTGTTTATTTCTAAGTGCCACATTTTAAGAAGGTTATGAGGGGAAAGTACATCGAAAGGGGATGACTAGGATAGTAAAGAATGAGTACAATTTAAAGAGAATTAGGGAAGTTCAGTTTGAGGAATACTTATGGTGGATATGAGAATAGCCTTGTTGTTCAGTCATGTCCAACTTTTCTGGTACAATTCTTTACCAAGGCTGAACATTGATAATACCTTTGACACTCCCTCTTGTCTCAGCTTCCTCTATGAAGGATAATTTCTCTTAAATAATTTCAAAGTGGGTTTTCTCTATAACTTCAGGAAGAACAGTTTTGACAGCTGACTTCCTGTTGGTGAATTTCTTTCTTAGTTTCCTCTGACTGACATGCAATCCATATAGGATGGAAGACCTCCAACCAATGGCCCACATCTTTACTTTTCACCAAACTTGACAACTGCCTTATCTTTCCCCCCTTCCCATCTGGCCTGTAGCTAACCCATTCCTGCTTCCCTGAGAACCTGGGGGACTCTGGTGATCTGCAGGTTTATGGGAAAACAATCCAAAAACAAACACAAGCCTGTACATCTGGAGATGGCTGTCATATATACTTATCCCCACCAGGAGTGAACTCAGTCAGAAATAGCAGATGTACAAAGACTGGATCCTGAATGCCTCCCTAGCTGCTATTCTCAGGTCCCCAGGCCATGACCTGCCCAACCAAGACTGGAGATGGGGGTAGCAGAGCATGGCATCTTGTATGCTCTAAATACTTCTCTGTAGGACTCTTGAAATCATTTAGAAATGTCTGGCAGTCTATTAACGGCTGTCTTCTTGCTAAAGGGGTAGAAAGAATAAATAGGGTAATTTTGTTTAACTTTAGGGTTTGGCATACAAAAACATATATTGTATGACATGTTGACTTTAAAAAACACTAAGCTGTTAGTAAAAATTAAAGTTTCTTTGCTTTAAAGATATTTCTTTCACTGAGGCTCCTGCCACAATGGTTGCTGGATCCATGGCCTATGGAGTAAAAGAATGAGAAATTAAAGGAAAATCCACTTTGTTTCTTTCATTCTCCAAAAGTAATTTTAGGAGTCTGGGTAAAATGAGCTAAATATTAAAGCCTGTAGAAGATGCTAGAGAATGTCATCTTGTCTTCCATATGTGTATTGATGTGGGTAATACAGTCCCCTGATAATTCCACTATCCTCAATGTCTGCTTTCTCATTCTCTCTCCAAATTCTCCTAACTGATCCCAATTCTTATCTTCTACATAAAGGTTCTCCTAATTATTATACCTGCAATGTTGTCTTACATGTCTACATAATAATTTGTGGTCATTATATTATGTAGTAATCATTTATCACCAAATTTTGTAAGCTGGCATAATGTTTCTTACTTTGGTTGTTTTTTTTTTTTTTTTCTTTTTTTTTTTTTTTTCTACGAAGGCATTTTTTTTTTGTACTCATTCTATTATTCCTTTTCTCACTTGTGCATATCTGATTCTGCCCCTAACTTCCACTCCAGTCTCCAACTAATAATTAGTTTGAAAGGCTTTCACATATGGATTGCTATATTAATCTTTTTTTTTTTCTTTCACAATACCTAAAGATATAGAAGGTAGATAATTAAATTCAACTAAACTAAATAAGCATTATTAAGCTTGGTCCTTTGCTCAGTGTCTGGGGAAAATGACCAAAATTATTAAGGTTCTTATTTTCTACTGGTGAGAGTTGGGGAAAACAAAAACTATTCAAAATGATACAAAATATATACAAAGTAATTTTCAGAAGGGCACTAGCAACTAGGGACAATTGGGATAAGTTGGTGGTATGGGGTGGCACCTGAGCTAAGTTCTGAAGAAATCTAGTCTTCCTCTAAGATAAAATTGTGCAAATTATTTTATTTCCATTCATGCAGCTACAACCCTGATAGATGGACTCATCATCTCACACCCAGACTATTGCAATAACCTACTGTTTGGTCTCCTTGTTTCAATTCTCTGTTCACTCCAGTCTATCCTTCCACTCAACTATCCAAGTGATCTTCCTAAAGTTCATATTACCCTTCTTTACTTAATAACCTCCAGGGGCTCCTTATTACCTCAACCATCAAATATAAAATCCTTTTTTGGCTTTTAAAATACTTTAAAACCTAGTTCTTACCTATCTTTTCAGAATTGAGACTTTATTTCACCTATTAGCTCCCCCTGCAATAAAATGACACAGAGTTACTTACTATTCCTCCAACAAAACATTGTATTTCCTAACTTTGTACTTTTTCACTGGGATACTTGGAATACTCTCCTTTAGCTCCCCTATCAATAGTATACAATGGCCGGTGTGGGCCATTATCCTAAAGAGATCATAAAAAAAAGGAAAATGTGCAAAAATGTGTGTGGCAGCCCTTTTTTTAAATGGCAAGAATTAGAAATGGTGTGGATGTTTATCAGTTCGAGAATGGTTGAATAAGTTATGGTATGTGAATATTATGGAATATTATTGTTCTATTAAGAAAAATGATCAGCAGGATGATTTCAGAGAGGCTTGGAGAGACTTACAGGAACTGATGCTAAGTGAAGTGAACATTGTATAGGGCAACAAGAAGCAAGTAGATTTTACTTTAATTATCCTTGATAACTAGGTGCTAAATTGCTTCTTTTTTCTGGATGAGTAAAAGTATTATCAGTGGCCTCTAAATTTTGGCTTCCTGATGCAATGACCAGTCTCTCTGCCTTAGTCATGACTCTGTGGATAGAGAGATATAAAGTAGAGCCAATTATTAGGAAAATGACGAAGTTATTTCTTTTCTGTCCCTCATTCCATTGCATTTCAATTTTGCTAGTGTTGTCTCTTCTATATTGCTGATTTCCTCTGTGTGTTACAACTTCAGAAACCAGAACTAATGGGTTCTTGTCCAACATATTGATTTCAGAACATATTAGCATTTTTTTTTTTAATTGTCCAACATGTAAAGACTGAGATCATCTTAGAGTATAGTCCCTTTCAATGGAGCATTACCCAAATATTTAAAAGTAATTCAAACCAAAACAACAACAACCTCCCAAAACTGGGGCCATACAACAAAAAAAAAATCATTGTTCTCTCCAATTTAATGCTCCAAATTACGTTTACACAGTTCTCCACAATATATTCATACATTTCAATTCTAAAAGAAAAAAAAAAGTAGCCCCTCATTTTACAAATTCCAATTGCTCTATTGAGTATTATCATATTTCCTCTGGGGCATTTCTTCTTTATTCATCCCCTTCTCTCTTTAATTTTTTCCCCTGAGGCAATTGGGGTTAAGTGACCTGCCCAGGGTCACACAGCTAGGAAGTTATAAGTGTCTGAGACCAGATTTGAAGTGAGGTCCTCCTGACTTCAGGGCTGGTGCTTTATTCACTGTGCCACCTAGCTGCCCCCTCTCTTTAATTTTTAATCTATCCTCACCCACAATTTCCCCTTTCCTGTTATAAAATATGCTTGGTTTTCCTCTATCCTTAAAAAAAATGCAAATATTCACTTGATCCTATCATTTTGCCAATCTACTTTACTCTATCTCTTTTCTTTTTCACAATCAAAATCTTAGCAAGAGCTGTTTCATTCATTGAATTTAGGTGACTTTATTACATTTGCTTCTCAATCCCTTCTAATTGTGCTTCTAAACCCTTATTAAACTGTAGTTGCTTCCTAAACTGTAGTTACTTGTTACCAATAATCAATTAATTGCCAAATTAATTTTTTTCCATTCTTTTTCCTTTTTACCTCTCATCATTTTTTGACATTGTAGATAATTTCCCTCTTCTAAATTAGACTTTCTGGCATCTGGAAGCATAAAATTGACATTTTGCTGTAGCCCACTGAGACCATTTTAGACCTTGATTCTTATGTGCTATCCCTCTAAAGTTCATATCATCAGCAAATTTCATAAGTATGAAATCTATATATTCATTAATGACATTGATAAGAATATTGAATATTATGACAGGAAGGACAGATTTCTAGGGAACTTAATTGGAGACCTATCTATAGGTTGATCTAAATCTATTAATTACTATTTGGTTTTAGACATTCAAACAGCCCTGAACCAGACTAATTACAAAATAATACACAGCCCACACCTCTCTCATTTTAACACACAGATATTATTAGAGACTGTCAAATTACCAATTCTATGGATAATATATTTAAAAACCAGTTTAATAATTCTGAAAAGGAGAAACAAGATTAGTTTGACAATACAAACATACATACATATCTATAAATGAAACCACATTCATTATTAGTGATGTAAATGCAAATAATCTATTCATTTAGCAATACATTCTGGAATTCTGTCATGAATTAAAGTCAAGTTTGTAGATCTACAATTTAAAGATTTCACTCCCTTGCAATTTTTGAAAATTAAAGAATTTTCCTATCTTGAGTTTAGTGAACCCCCCTGTTCTTTTGCTAAAATATTTCTGATAACAATTCAACAATTACCTCTGTCTATTCTTTCTCTATTCCTACAATGTACTTTATTCTAATCTGATTATTTGAATCTATCAATAATTTATTTGTTGTACTCTTATCATCTCTTCATTTATTTTCAATATTGATTCCCTATTAAGTATTTTTGATACTTTCTTGACAGTCCAAAAATTGTTCTGAGGATCCTAAAGATTGTCTAGAAATAATATGGAAGCACATTAAGAGCTGAGTAGTTTTGTCTTCTCACTATAATCTCCTATGTTTATCCTTTCCACCATGATTAGTTATCTTATTCTTTTGTTCTTTTTTCCTATTAATTTAAAAGGCTCTTTTAAAAAATAATGATTGTTCCTCATCTGTTTCAGCTCACTCTGACATTAGTATTCACAACCTTACTTTACAGGACTCTGCCAAACTATTTGTCTGTGTTTATGCCAGTTATATGCCATTTCTTTCATCTTCTATTCTTATCTTTATAAAATCTAAGTTGGTTGCTAACTTCAATGTATTTTCACACTGATAACTATAAACAACTCCCCTGATTCTTCTTAATTAGATTTGTTTGTGATTGACATAACAGAATGTTTTTCTGGAAAGCTTCCCAGGCTTCTTCAGCTGAATTCTACTAAATAATTTACTTCATAGGATACTACCTTTCTTCAAATTTAAAAAAAAAATCTGTTCTTTTCATATTTGGGGTACATGTGAAAGTATAATTGAATTGTCATGGACTTTCAGATGGAGTGGTCAATTCCACCTAATCTTCACAACAATTCTCCTTTTCAAACTACGTCTGTTTTATGCATTGGAATCAAGTGCAGAATTCCAGTTCTAATTACTTCCTCCAATATTGAAGAATGAAATAAATCATTAAGGCAAGTTAAAATGTGATTTGCTACTCAGCTTTCAGTAGAAAACAATTTCAAGCAGATGGTCAGATATTTGTTCCCTTTCTCTATTATTACTATATTATGCCTCAATACCAGATTTATTACATGTCTTTCTAATTCATCATTTGTTTTCATCATTTGGCTAGGTGGTCTGTTATATTGTCTCCCTCCATTGATACTTATCTAAATTCTCTCCAGCATGCTTTGCTAAATACGTAAAAATATCTCAATACAAAACTATTCCATCACCATTTAAAAAATCTTGTCTCATTCAGTTAATAGATAATTAATTTATTAAGCACCTATTATGCACCAAAACATTCTGGGAATACTAAGAAAGGCAAAGACAGTCTCTGCTCTCAAGGAGTTCACAGTCTAATGGAAGAGACAACATGTAAATATTATGTGCAATCAAATTCTAGAAAGGATGAATTAGAAATAATAAACAGAGGGAAGCTGCTAGAATTAAGGGGCATCAGGAAAAATTTCTTTTAAAAGGTGAGGTTTTAGCTGAGATTTGAAGAAATCCAGGGAACTAAGAGCCAGTGCTGAGGAGGGAGAGGCATGCAGGCATGGTAAATTGCTAATAAAAATGCACAGGTTCTAGATATGGAGTGCTTTGTGTAAGGAATAACATGGAAATTGAGGTAGATGTCAATACATCCCAGAATACATGATGGAGGTAGAAGGGTATATAAAGCACACGAATACCAGAAAGGAAGAAAAATACCTTATAGAAGGCTTTGAATGCAAAGCAGATGAGTTTATATTTGATATTGAAAGTAATATGGAGCCACTGAAGTTTATTGAGTAGAGAGGATGCATGATCAGAACTGCATTTTAGGAGCATGACTTTGTCAGCTGAGTGAAAGATTGATTACAGAGGGGAAAGATTTGTAGCAGGGAGAACATTTCAATAGTTCAAAGGTGTGTTAATGATATCTTATTTCAAAGCAGTGTCAGTGTCAGATGAGAGAAATGAGTGAATACAAGAGATATTACTTACATAGAATCTATAGACCTTGGCAACACATTTGATATGGATGATGAGAGAGAGTATTTGAGGATGGCACCTGGTTTATGTTCCAGGGTGATTGGGAAGATGGGAACACCCTCAACAGCATTCAAGATGTTAAGAAAGTTTTAGGGAAAATACAATGATATATTAATGATAATATTTTTGTACATATATCTACAGTTTAATATACCTACAGGAGATTTAATTTGAGATGTCTAATAGACAACTGGAGATGTGAGGCTTTAAATTATCTGAGAGGTTATGGCTGGATAAGTAAATTTGTGAATCATAAGCATTTAGAGGATAATTGAATCCATGGTAGCTGATAAGATTAACACATAAAATTGTATAGAAGAACAATAGAAGAGGATCCAGGACAAATATCTATGGGGCACCATGATTAGGAGATATGATCTAGATGATGACTAGCAAAGAAGATTGAGAAGGAGTCATCAGATAAGTAAGAAAGTTACCAAGAGAGTTTAGTGTTAACAGAAACAGAAAGAAGAGGATATCAAAAAGAAGAGGGTCATAGGCAGTGTCAAGAGATATAGGAAAATAAAGAAGGATGAGGACTAAAAAAAAAAAAGACCATTAGATTTGATAATTAGGAGACTTGATAACTTTGGAGCAATCTGTTTCATTTAAATGATAAGGTCAGAAACCAGACTGCAGAGTTAAGAAGCTAAAAGGAAAGAAGCAGATGCATTAAATATGCATGACTTTCTCAGAGTTGAGACATAATAAGTAGAAGAGCTATAAGATGATGGATCAAGTAAAAGTTTTCGTAGGATGGGGGAGAAATGGACATATTTGTAGGCAGTAGAATATCAGTTGGTACAAGGACAAGGAACGATTAAAGATCAGTAAAAGAAAGGTAACAATTGAGGTGGCCATCTGCTCAAGAAAATAGAATGGAATACTTGGATATGTGGCTGTTTGTCTTGGCAAAAATAATTACCACTTCTTTATGTGAGACAAGGGTAAAGGTGATAGTGGCCAGAGACATCTAGGACAGTGAGTTGAGCAGGAAGGAAAAGAAGGAAACTTTTTGTAAACGAGTGAAATGAGACAAGGCTCTCATCTGAAAGAATAAGGGTGGCAAAGGTAGAGAAAACTTAGGAACTTTTAGAAGGAATCAAAAGATTTAAAAGAGCAACTTTGGTGAGTAGGAAAATGATCTTAGAGAAGTGTAAAAGAATTGCTTTGCTATAGTAAAGACCCAGTTGTGATTAAGTTACATGAATTTATAGTGGATTCAGTCAGAATGATTTTGTAATTTTTTCCAGTTTCATTCAGCATCATAGGAGAAGAAACATAGGTAGTAAATCCTGGGCTGAAAGAAATCCAGGGCTGAAGTTTGGCAGGGAAAAATTGGCAATAGGTTAAGAAGGCAAGGAGGCTGATAGACAACAATTAAAAATTTGATTGGGTGGTAGATATGGGTTGAATGAATCTTAGAGGAAAAATCATTGAACGATGGGAACAGTCAGAGAGCCTAAAAGTGGTAATAGGGAACAAAGGATATTCTGTCTTTGATTTGGGGAATGAGTAAAAGTACAATGAGTACTAGATAGAGAATACAGGGTTGTCTCATCAGCAAAGCCAGGTCTCTGAATTATTGACCATGAAATGAATATGAAAATAAAAGATTTAACATGAAAGCAGTTTGTTACCTGTGAAATGTGTACTCCAGGTAGTATAATGAAAGAGTACTTTTTAATGAACATTGAAGAATCTGAGATGTGGAGAATGGGAATAAGAGCAGTGGAGGATGGAGAGTACAGTTTATATGACATCTCAAGGTTTAGTGTTGCTGGGATGAGAAGGCCTGACTGAGTAAAATTTTAATAATTAGTGCTGAGTTCAGAAGAGTTATTAATATCACTAGGGGTTAAGTCGCAGAATAATGGCCTTTTATAGTGTTAAATCACCTTAGTTGAGGACAGTCATGGGTAGAATTGATGGAATCACATTTCTCTGGATAGGCAGTGGGAGCAGGGAGGACTGCCTTGTTTTTGAGGGAAAAGTATTTCCCTAAGGGTGCCTGCAATCTAGAAGA
Organism: Sminthopsis crassicaudata; assembly: GCF_048593235.1. Taxonomy (NCBI): domain Eukaryota; kingdom Metazoa; phylum Chordata; class Mammalia; order Dasyuromorphia; family Dasyuridae; genus Sminthopsis; species Sminthopsis crassicaudata. The sequence goes on from NC_133617.1 coordinate 362,382,447, forward strand.
GGTCACAATGGAATGGTGGTAGTGATGATGATGATGATGATGATGATGATGATGATGATGTGTGTGTGTGTGTGTGTGTGTGTGTGTGTGTGTGTATCTTAGTGTTCAATCTTTTTTGCAGAAAGAGGCTATATAAGGACAATGGTATGGATCTTTATGATACTTTGCAAGCAGGAAGGATCCCTTTTATGTGGGAGGAAGCCAGTTGAGGGGATCAATCCAAAGTGTGCTCTCTCTCTCTCTCTCTCTCTCTCTCTCTCTCTCTCTCTCTCTCTCTCTCTCTCTCTCTCTCTCTCTCTCTCTCCTATGTCTCTTTGCTTCTCTCTGTGTGTGTGTGTGTCTTTGCTTCACTCTCTTTCTGTCTTTTTGCTTCTCTCTCTCTGCCTCTTTGCTTCTCTCTCTCTGTCTCTTCACTTCTCTCTCTCTTTCTCTTTCTCTCTCTCTCTTTCTCTTTGTCTCTCTCTCTCTCTCCTCCCCTCCTGTCTTTTTGCTTCTCTCTCTCTCTCTGTCTCTGTTTCTGTCTCTGTCTCTGCCTCTCTCCCCACCTCTGTCTATCTCTGTCTTTGTCTGTCTGTCTCTATCTTTGTCTCTCTCTCTCCCTTGATGTCTCTCTCTCCCCTTCTCTATCTCTGTCTCTCTGTGTGTGTGTCTCTCTTTCTCTTTTTCCCATTTCTCTCCTCACTCCTTGCTGACAGGAAGAGCCCAGCAAAAGACATTTGCGTGCCATGGAATAATATTTCCCAGATCACACAGAGACAAGAAGGATTCATTGCTAACAAGAAGAAACTAGATCAAGAGGCTAGTCTATTTCTTTTGAACAAGGTAAATCCATCAGACCATTCATTCCAGGCATGAGTATTACCCCACTAAATCTCAATGATACCTTTTTTTTTAATTTTAATTTTATTTTATAATTATAACATTTTTTTGACAGTACATATGCATGGGTAATTTTTTACAACATTATCCCTTGCACTTACTTCTATTCAGATTTTTTCCCTTCCTCCCCCAACCCCCTCCCCCAGATGGCAAGCAGTCTTATATATGTTAAATATATTACAGTATATTCTAGATACAATATATGTGTGTAGAACTGAATTTTTTGTTGCACAGGAAGAATTGGATTCAGAAGGTAAAAATAACAGTTTACATTCATTTCCCAGTGTTCCTTTTCTGGATGTAGCTGGTTCTGTCCATCATTAATCAATTGGAATTGGATTAGCTCTTCTCTATGTTGAAGAAATCCACTTCCATCAGCATACATCCTCGTACAGTATCATTGTTGAAGTATATAATGATCTTCTGGTTCTGCTCGTTTCACTCAGCATCAGTTGATGTAAGTCTCTCCAAGCCTCTCTGTATTCATCCTGTTGGTCATTTCTTATAGAACAATAATATTCCATAACATTCATATACCATAGTTTACCCAACCATTCTCCAATTGATGGACATCCATTCATCTTCCAGCTTCTAGCCACTATGAAAAGGGCTGCCACGAACATTTTGGCACATACAGGACCCTTTCCCTTCTTTAGTAGTTCCTTGGGGTATAAGCCCAGTAGTAGTATGGCTGGGTCAAAGGGTATGCACATTTTGATAACTTTTTGGGCATAATTCCAGATTGCTCTCCAGAATGATTGGATTCTTTCACAATTCCACCAACAATGCATCAGTGTCCCAGTTTTCCCACAGCCCCTCCAACATTCATCGTTATTTGTTCCTGTCATCTTAGCCAATCTGACAGGTGTGTAATGATACCTCAGAGTTGTCTTAATTTGCATTTCTCTGATCAATAGTGATTTGGAACACTCTTTCATATGAGTGGAAATAGTTTTAATTTCATCATCTGAAAATTGTCTGTTCATATCCTTTGACCATTTATCAATTGGAGAATGGCTTGATTTCTTATAAATTAAAGTCAATTCTCTGTATATTTTGGAGATGAGGCCTTTATCAGAACCCTTAACTGTAAAATTTTTTTTCCCAATTTGTTACTTCCCTTCTAATCTTGTTTGCATTAGTTTTGTTTGTGCAGAAACTTTTTAATTTGGTGTAATCAAAATGTTCTATTTTGTGATCAATAATGGTCTCTAGTTCTCCCTTGGACACAAACTCCTTCCTCCTCCACAAGTCTGAGAGGTAAACCATCCCATGTTCCTCCAATTTATTTATGATTTCATTTTTTATGCCTAAATCTTGGACCCATTTTGATCTAATCTTAGTATGTGGTGTTAAATGTGGGTCCATGCCTAGTTTCTGCCATACTAATTTCCAGTTTTCCCAGCAGTTTTTGTCAAATAATGAATTCTTATCCCAAAATTTGGGATCTTTGGGTTTGTCAAAGATTAGATTGCTATTTTTATTCACTATCTTGCCCTGTGAACCTAACCTATGCCACTGATCAACTAGTCTATTTCTTAGCCAATACCAAATGGTTTTGGTGACTGTTGCTTTATAATATAGCTTTAAATCAGGTACACTTAGACCACCTTCCTATGACTTTTTTTTCATTAGTTCCCTTGCAATTCTCGACCTTTTATTCTTCCATATGAATTTTGTTGTTATTTTTTCTAGGTCATTAAAATAGTTTCTTGGGAGTCTGATTGGTATAGCACTAAATAAATAGATTAGTTTGGGGAGTATTGTCATCTTTATTATATTCGCTCTGCCTATCCAAGAATCAATGATACCTTTGAAATCCATTTTCTTCCCATAATTAGGATCTTGTTTATTATTTACATGTTGCACATTTGTACATATTTATGAGGTCATGGGTTGCTATCCTTTTCTTGAATATTGAATTCTCTCAATCATTGGTGGTCTCTTAGTCATACTATTTGCAGCCTATGATATTTATTTGCATACAATTTCCTCTTTTCCATCATTTTTCAGGTTAATTCCTTCTTGGTCAGATTTACAAGTCCCTAGGCATTTTTTCAGCTTCTATTAGATGCATTTTTCTCCTGGCCAAGAACTATATTGTTCTTATGTCTTAAATAATGGTTGAAAAACTATTACCAGGGCAGCTAAGTGACACAGTGGATAGAGTACTAGCCCTGAAGTCAGGTGGACCTGAGTTCAAATTTAGCCTCAGACACTTAACACTTTTTAGCTGTGCAACCCTGGGCAAGTCACTTAACACCAATTACATCAGCAAAACAAACAAACAAAAGCCTATTACCAAACACAATTTTCTTAACCAGCTGTTTAATTCTCACATCTGCCTCATTATAAATTTCTACTTTCAATTGTCAGTAGTGATAGAAACACCATCTGTCTCCCTAGTCTTTAGCTTTTAGCCCAGGTTTTCACATGGCTAATTGAATGGGGTCAAATATATTATTATAGAATATTAGAGATTGAAGATTTAAAAGTTCTACTAGTATAAATTTAACCCCTTCTACAGTCCAAATTCAAAACCCTTCTTGATAATTATATTGCTTTTATTTGAACAATTCTAGTGATAAGAAACAACCCCTTATAGAAAAGGCATTCTATTGCTGGGCCATTCCAATTTTTAGAGAAGTTTTCCTTATTTTGAGATTAAATCTGCCTTTCCTGAATGTCTGGTCATTGATACTGTTTCTGTTCTCAGAAGCAGCTAGTGGGTAGCACATTGTATCTGGAATCAGTAACAGTTCAAATCTGGCTTCAGACCTCAGACAATTTAATTTCTATCCACCTCAGTTTTCTCATTTGTAAAGTAGAAATAACAACAGTACCTAACTGTCAGGGTTCAATGAGTATAAAATGAGTAAAGTATTTGTGTTTGTAAACTGCTCTTTAAACCTTGAAGCACCATATAAATGCAAGTGATTAGTTTCAAATGATTCTTTAGATATTTAAAAACTAATGCCATGTTTACCCCAAGTCTTATTTTTTCCACAATAAACATCTTCAATTCTGATTTCTAATCTTTTTTACTAGCCTGTTTGCTTTCCTCTATGCACACTTTGTTGCTTTTGAATTTTTTTTTTTCAGTTATGTCTGACTCTTCATGACCTCATTATGGGGAATATCAAAGATACTTAAATGGTTCATCTTTTCCTTCCCCAGGTCATTTTGCAGATGAGGAAATTGAGGCAAACAGGATTAAGTGATTTGCCCAGGGTCACAGATGCACAATGTCTGAGGCTAGATTTGAACTCACTAAGTTTTGTCTTCTTTACTCTGAACCCATCACTGTATCCACTGTATCTACTGTGTAACCTAGCTTATCAAACTATAATTGGCAGTATTGAACTCAATACAATATTCTAGATTTAATTTTGAAATTTTATGTTTCTAACATGTGACCAGAAGTCTATAGAAAGCTGTGAAATTATTATACTCTTTGTTCTCGGTGCTTTATGTTTGTTAATTTACCCTAAAATTAGATGAATGTGTTTGGCAGCTGGAGAATGTAAAAATTCCATTTTACTTTTCATTGTTCAGGAGCTTTGTAAGAATGAAAGAAGCTTATAATTCATAATGTTTGTTATTTTTATACCTCTTATTTTCTTTCTATTCTCATTCCCACCAACATAGTCCAGACTCCTCTCATCTCAGAACTGGACCATAAATCTAATTCCAGATCATTTGCTCTTCTTTCAGTCTTTTCTACCATATATCGGATCTGCATGCAGCCACCAAATGGGTCTTCCCTGCACAGTTTTGGATTGTATAGCTCTCCTCCTTTAGAAAATACTGTAGCTCCTTTTACCGAGCAAGTTCTCCATATTTTCAGTGGGACTTTTAAGTCAGAATGTTGAGCATTTTGTTTGTTTTAGATAGTTTATGATACTTAACTTTTATTAATCAGTATTTTCCTTTTTAATATTTACCAACTAAGTGGAACAATGGCTAGAGCACCAGACTTAGAATCAAAAAGATTTGCGTTAAAATCTAACCTTAGACACTAACTAGCTGTGTAAATCATTTAACTCTGTTTGCCTTAGTTTACTCATCTGTAAAATGAGCTGGAGAAAAAAATAGCAAACCACTCCAGTATCTTTGCTAAGGAAACCCCCAAAATTGTCATGAATAATTGGATATAACTGAAAACAAACTAAACACCACCATAAAATTACCTTATGATACAGGTCAATTAATTATTTTTACTCAAATGAAGATGAGGACTATGTAGATAAAACTGGAAATATGAGTGACGAATACTTATTAGTGAAGCTCCTCGTTCAAATGAATTATATCACTATTTCCATCCTTACCAGTCCAACTCAGGATTTCTGGAAAGAAAAAGGTGTGTGTTTGTGTGTATATGTGTATTTGAGTGTGTGGGTGGATAAGTATGTAAGAGATTCCAGCTCCTTTTGCTTGACTCAGTCTAAATGGTGCTCTCTGGGCTCAAATTTTATGAATTAGTGGTGGCCAGGCTACATCTAGATCACCCAGCTTTTGAGAGATATATGAGCAGCTGCATTTCCGCATGTCAGAATAATATAGGGTCCTGATGATTAATGAAGAAACATGTGTATATCTTTTTATAATTTCCATAGACAAGTGAATATGCTCACATGTTTTGCATATTATTAAACCCTACCATGTGCTTGGGATAAAGTAGTCTTTATCTGCAAAGCTGGAACTGATTCACCATCTGCCTAGATTCATGCTACAATTGTGTTTGAAGTATCTTTTTCATTCACACTATGTATTAGGAGGGGAGGCCTTTCCCTTATCGTCCTTCCTCCCTTCCTTATTCCACCTGGGTTCAAGAAATAGGCCTGTATTTCATCTTCTAAAAGTTTTTATTTGTTAAATCATAGAAATAGAGCTAAAAGAGATCTAAAAATAATTTATTTCTTTTTGATTGTGATTAGTCCTTTTGTTCTTTAAGAAGACCTTTATTATAGTCTGGTGGAGAGCTCTGGTAGAATTCTTTGCATTGACAAAATCATCGTAACTCAACTGCCATTATATCCACTGAAAAAACAAAGTTATGATGTCAATCCCTGAGGTTATATTTCCCCTATAAAAGAAACTAAGTGTACCTCTTAATGCCTGTTAGGACCCTAACTCCTTTTTAGGGTTCACCTGCTAGTCAATAGCATAATCCCCCTGCTTGCCATACCTTGATGATGTCTTCTCTTTAATGGTGTTGTAGGGCCCTTGTTAATAGCTAAAATCCCTTTTCTTTGCTAAAAACCCTTATGGATTTAGCTCACAGTAGTGTAATAAATCTTTGCTCTTAATTTGGAAAAGGTCTAAGCCTACAACTTCTCTTGAGCCACCTTGTTACACTGACCCATGACCCCAACATAATTTTGGGGTATCAACCCTATAGCCCATCATTTGGTAGCTAAACCCCATCATTTTGGTAGCTTGTATTGGGAGAGTCTGGTTTCATCCCCATATCTCATCACTGAGACATTTCTCAAAAGAGAAGAGTGTTTTATGAAGTGCTTTATAAATGCAAATTATAATCTGGACAGAAGCCTGTTATCTAGATCCTGATCCTTTGGTCAGCTATTTTCTCCCTCCTCAGCTATCTTGCATCTACATATATGTGTGTACATATATTTGTACTTATTCACTTTACATTTATGTTGAATATATTCACATATATACTTGTGACCTTCCCTTAATAGGTTAAGTATTTCATTCTTGATAGTCTGTTGTTTGTGCTAAGTTTTTCCTAATAATTAACACCAAGTAAACACAGGTCCTGCATCAGTCAGCACCACACCATCCATATATGGAACCATCATTTAGAATTAATGATGAAGTTTAGAAAGTTGTGAATAAGATCACTTACCTTGGCAGTATACTTTCCAGGGATTTCCACATTGATGGTGAGATTGACACAAGCATTGCCAGAGTTCAGTGTTTGGGAGGCTCTGAAGAAACGTGTGGGAGAGGAGAAGTATTAGACTGACTACCAAACTGAGGGTCTGCAGAGCCACCGTGATGACCTCATTGTTGTATGTAAACCAGCACCATGACAAGAAACGGAATCACTTCCATTTGAATTGTTCTAGGAACATTCTGAAAATGACCTGGCAGGATAAGATACCAGACACTGAGGTCCTTTCTCAAACTAAACTGGTAAGCATTCAGACACTACTGCAGAGAGCACAACTCTATGGGACTGGCCACATTGTTCAAATACCAAATGTGCGCTTGCCAAAAGATTATTTTAGGGAGAACTCACACAGAACAAGTGCTCACAAAGTGGTCAGAAAAAGCAATACAAGAACACTTTCAAGGTCTCTCTTAAAAACTTTAGAATTGATTTATGACATGGGAGACACTGGCACAAGATGTGCTCTCATCAGAGGAGGTGCTGAGTTCTATAAGTAAAGCAGAATTGAATTAGCTCAAAGGAAATGCAAAATGTGCAAAATTAGAGAAGCTACCCCAAATGCTCATATGGATTATTTATGCTTGATCTGTGGCAGAACATTCCAAGTTTGTATTGGTTTGATCAGCATAATAGGAAACACTAACTTGATTTTAACATAGCAATGTCATTTTCATTGTCTTTGCTTAAAAAAGGAAAACAACAATAAGAACAACACTTAATAAATGTTTGTTGATTGAAAAAATAAATAATCTATTCTAAATTTTTAATTTTATAGATAAGGAAATTGGGATCCAGAAAGGCTAAGTAGTTTCCAAATATAGTTAGTAAATGGTACAGCTGTGGTTTTGATAAAATAGATTGATAGATTTCCCTCCACTTTGTCAAGCTGCTTCCCTTCCTTTTCAAGTTCTATTTCCCTTCTAGCAATCCTGAATTGGTCTGGTAAGGATGGAAATAAATTGATATAATTCATTTGGAGCCAGGAACTACACTAATAAACTCTTCAGGTTTTTAAATTCTGGAAATTTCTTTGAGGGCAGAAATTGTGTGTTATTATATTGTTATACTCTTTTAAAAAAATCACCTCTATAGTTGTAAGTATAGGATCATCCACCTATCAGGTCCTTAATACAATAAATTTGTTGCTTGACTGATATAACAAGGACTCCTGGGATGGCAAGTAAAGCACCTCAGCTGGAACATGAGATTTGTTAACAGAGGACTGATTCCATATATAGACTATTGGTCTCACAGGGTCCTTTCAGGGGAGAGCAGAAATTTCATCATAATGCCTGAACATCTAATTCTTCTCTATTGTCCCTTTTTCTGGTTCTTGCCATTAGTGACTGAATATTTCAAAGTAAGTACTACTTGCACTGACAAACTGTGTCTTTCTATTTGGAAAATGCCCAAATGAATGTATTTATTAAATTCAGAGAAATTTGTTGATATACCTTCTGAATGTACATTGGCAACACTATAGAGATGAGAGATTTGGTGGCATCCAAAGCTCCATGAAAATTGCACAGTACTTAAGGAAATTTTGGAAACTGAGCCAGATCTGAAGCCAAAGCATTTCACTAGTGATCAGCCAGTCTTTAGTCCTGCAAAAACAATCTATGTAAAAAGGCCTTGTGGCAGGGTCTGCCTCTGACAGAAATGCTTCCTTGATAAAAATTCAGAATTATCAGGAGCATAGAGTCCTAAATGCCCTTCCAGATCACCTTTCAAACCATGAAAATGTCAATATTTAAAGCCCAGTTTCCTTCTAACCAAGCACTGCAGCCCATCTCTTATTCCAGATATGCAAGGTTGAAATTTTAACTTTTAATATTTTATAGAAGTTTATTATAATAAATAAACAGTGAGGAAAAATACAAACATAATGTTACCCACCAAGGATCAGAGGGTATAAATAAGCAACTAGGCTTGCAGAAGACAGAATAATGGAAGTGTCATAGTTAGAAATAAAAAGAAGAAAACATTTTTGCAATTTTATGTGATCATAAGATGTGCAGTTCTAAACATATATTATTAAGGAAATTCAGCATATTATATTTTCTTAAAGCAACAATTATATAGTGTAAAAGAATTTAATTATAGGACTGTCACTTCAATGATTATAAGTATGTGCACATTATATTTTTAAAAAGAACAAAGATCAGATTCTACAAATGAGGAAACTAATATCCAAGAAAGGTACTTGCTTAAGGTCGAGTATATAGATAATAGAAAAGTTAAGATCCTAATCTAGATGCTTTAATTCCAAATACATTGTGTTTCTCATTAATTTGATACTTTGAATGAAGGAAGTATTGGATATTTTTGTTGTTGTTATCCAATTTTATCTGACTTTTTATGACCCCATTTGAGGTTTTTTGGACAAAGATACTGGAGTGGTTTTGCTATTTTCCTCTCTAGCTCATCTTACACATGAGGAAACTGAGGGAAATAGGATTAAGTGAATTATCCATGATCACAAAGCTACTGTCTGAGGACAGATTTGAACTCACAGAAATGATTTTTCTTTACTCTAGGCCCATCACTCTTACCACTTAGCCACCCTGTAGATATTTATTGGCTTTCCAATGCTTTGCCACATGCTTGGAAGGTATCAGAAATAAAATCTAAGTCCCCTGCTATCACAGAGTACAAAATCATGATGGGAGATAATAACTGTGTCAGAGCATCAATTAGAGAATAGTACTAAACTTAATATAATCACATTCTACATTGTGTAATTAAGATCATTGCATTTTAATTTGACAAAAAGCAAAAGTCAATAGGGGTTTCAGTAACCAGAGAAGGCATTGAGGAGGTAATTGAGGAGGAGATCTGGAGGTAAATCCTAAAGAAAAGAATGAATTTAGCAAGGTAGATCAGTATGTTAGGACATCCCAGGTGAAGAGAACAGCATGATAAAGGCAGTAATGACTGTAGCATTTATAAGGATTATTGAGCAGGTTAACAATTTAAATGAATTGAAAAGGCAATTGCCAGGGAGAAGTAAAGATATGCCAGACTGTCTAGGCTCTTAGAAAGCATTACATTAAAAGCTGAAGTGCTGTCAGCTAGACAATGGTGAGATCTCCTACAGAAAGGACCTCTCCTTTTGTCCTTTTTTAACCCCTACCTACAAAAACAATCTCCTTTTATAGAAGGATGTAGATAAATTCTATTTTAATTTATGGCTGAGTCAGGAGTACAGAAATCAAAGTTGCAACCATTTTAGAGTGGAAAGATCACTTTCTTTGTCGTCATATAATCTGGGAACAAATACCACTGATGACTAAGGCAAATCACTTGGCCTCCTCAGACCTTAGTCTCCACATCTATAAAATTAAGAGGTTGCTTAGCCTCTATACTACTTTCCTTCCAGCTCAATATCTATGATCTAATATATATATATATTTATGTACATAAAGAACTTTTTAAACCATGAAGCGTTATATACCTGTCAAACGATAATAAAAAATATTGTGTAAATCTGTGGAGTTCTCACCATTGTAATACCACTGAGTTACAGTGGAAAGAGAACTGAATTAAAAAAATCATACAAAGTTAAATTCCAGGCTCAACTGTTAACCCAATGATTCTTCTTGGATGAATCAATTTGCCTATCTGAGATTCACTTTCCTAATGTGTATAATGATGTTCATAATCCTTCTTCCTATTTGAGACTAGTAAGGAGATAGTAAGAGGACACCTATATGTTCTTGAAGGAATTTCAAACAAATTTGAACTACATCTTCAGGTGCCAAAACTTTGGTGAATGTGATTGTTAATAAGCTTTTGGAAAAAGGATAATGTCTCCTCCCACAACTTTTCCTTACATTCAGTTGATATGGACTCTGATCTCTAAAAAAGGGTCCCCAATATGAAACTAATTTCTTTGTGTTTTTTTTTTACCACCTAGAAAAAAGTACATAGTAGAGTATCTATGGGGAGGAGACTTTTATTTGAGAAAATTTTCATAGTGTTTTCTTACCATCTCTTCTCCTAAATGGTAAAATGTTGGTCACAGACTGATTTATCTGTGTAATAGTAATAAATGTAGAAAAGCATGAATAAGAATGGAAGATCCCAAAAGGGACTATGGGGGACCAAGAGCAGAGATGAAAGCTTTTCTTATTTGAATAATAGGAATTATTGAATTAAAATAATATAAATCATTGAATAATTAGAATACATTCTACCTCATCTCTAGCATAGAGACCTCAGGCCAAAAAAGGTTTTTTCCTTGTCTTGCTCTTTCAGGTCTTGGGCTTGACAAAGACAAGGTCTACCACTCTGTAGTGAGTCTGGAAATATAAAGATCTAAAATGAAAAGTCTACTATTAAAGGGTTTATATTTTAGTAAACAAGCAAAAATACAAATATATGTATATACTGAACAAATATGTATGTGCATAATACATATAAAATATAGCCAAAATAATTCAAGATAGGGAGATAGGGAATTGGGTTATTATTTTGGAAAATGAGGAAAGGCTTCATGTAGAAAGTGGTGAGTTGAAAGCAGAGAGTTTACATGAAGAGAGCAAAGAGTGCATTTAATGTGTCAGAATAGTTAGTGTAAAAGAAGAGAGATGGGAGATGAAAATCTTTTTTGAAGAACAGAAAAAACCCAGTTTGACTGGATTGCAAAGCTAAAAAAATACTTTTATCAAAATTGTAGGCAACAGAATAGACATACAAAATCAAAACATTTATAAAAACGATCACAAAATTCAAAGAAGCATATAACTCAAGATATCAACAAAATTTTATTTTAAATTTTAAACATTAAAACAAAACAAAAAAAAAGGTAATGAGGATCTAAATGAAAATGATGGCTATGTAAATAAAAATGATGGGTCATATGTAAGAAATGTGGTTGAGATAGAAATGTAACTCCCTTCTCTTTTTTTCTTTTCCTTTCTTTCAACTTTCCCCAGTTAATTCAGATCTTTGTCATCTCTTTCTTAGATTATGGAAATAGACTTTTAATTGATTTTCCTGACTCGAATCTCTCACCATTCCTATCCATTCTATACACTACTACCAAAATAATTTTTCTCAAAAGCAAATCTTACTATATGATTTCCCTACTCTACCAATAACAGTAAGTTCATCATGCTTGTAGGATAAAGCATAAATTCTTCTACTTAGGGTGCAAAGCCCTACATATCCTGGCCCCATTCTATCTTCCTAATCTCATAAGATATACCTTTTCTTCCTTTAACCTGTGTTCCAACCCAATTGGATTTCTCTTTGCACCTCATTCATGCAATAATCTATCAACTATCTATGTTGCTTTGTATTGACCATTTCCTATTTGTTGGAGAAGATGGGAGGGTATAGAATCAAGAGGAAATGTAGAGAAGAACTACTCTATTGTCAGTTACTTGGGAGAAAGAAGAGAAAATCAGAGATGATGTAAAGATATTTAAGAGCTTAAGAGAAGAATATAACAAGGAGTTCATGGCAAATAGGTAACCTTTTTTTAAAGGAGATTGAGAAGAAAGATTTTCAATTGAGAGAGAAGTAGAAGAGCAAGGGATTAGGAGATTTGAAGAAAGTAGAAAAGGTTTGAAATAATTTCTAAGATGAAAGGAAATCATTTTAGAGGAAATATAAAGTTTGCCTTAATGAAGTAAGAGTTCAGTGGAATGGATAACATAACTTTATAGTGGACCAAGAATGTTTTAGAAATAACCCAGGACTAGAGTTATCTAAGTAACAGTAGGTAATGGGAAAACAGCATAATAGATTCAAGATTTGCTTAAAGTGTGGAGACGACTGTACAAATATAGATTCAAGAATGGTAAAGGAGGTATTTCATTAAAACCAGCTAAGAGGGGACATCTCCAATTGGAGGGAAACAGAATTCATTCATTGGCCCTTTATTGAGAGGGAGCATGTGCTACCTCTCAGTAGATACACCTGCTGATAAATTAGTCCTAGACCAGATGTCCAATTCATGGGAGGATCTTAAGAGATTCCTAATTGGGTCAGAACAAACAAGCTCCCTTCTTCAGATACTTTCTGGCAAAGATCATTGGCAGCAAGCAGAAGATAATGCAAGAATCACACTTTAACAAGACACAGAGAGTACAGAGGCAGATGTTGTGGGGTGGTGAGGGACTGGAATGGGAGAAGGAAGCAGATGGTGGCTGAAATGGTTGGAGGAAGCAGGAGGCACAATAAGTTACTTACACAATTATACTTTGGTGTTGAAAGCAATATAGACCTATAAAATATGATAGATGGAGGAGTGCTTGAGGGGCAGGACTGGGAAATCCCATTGCTTTAGAGTTATATTAGAGGGGATGGATTAGAGGGGACTGTTTTATCCACTTTAAGATTATAACATTTTAGGATTGCCTTATTAACATAATGCTTTTTTTTTTTTTTTTTTTGGATTTGTTTTACTGAGCATGTCTGGTGCTTATCTACATTTTGCAGATTTGTATGGGAGTTGTTTAAAGGGGCCAAGATGGCTTCTCTCAATTTAGCATAGAGTCTCTAGGTGTGGCTTAACACTCTTGGTTCCTATTTCCTATTTATAATTACCTTACCCTGGCTACTTAAATTACTTAGATTCCTGATGGGGTGGTCATGCGGACCACAACAAGAGGATAAAAAAGGGAAAAATATAGAAATAGGAGGCACAAACTTTTCCCTTTTCACAGTCCTGAGAACTACTTCTGAAAATCATGAAAGAAGGCTGTATATCACTTATCTGACTTTGTGCAAATTACTTCTCTGGACCTCAGTCTCCTAAATTGTAGGATTAGATTTAGCTTAGATGATTTCTAAGGTTTCTTTCACCTAAATCTTATTTCTGTCCTCAGAGAGACAGATATACTAGTTTTTAAAAAGGAGTTAACAGGTGGAAACACCTTGTCTGTAGCTCAATAATTCTATTCTGAACCTCCAGAAAATTGCAAAATGAAAGATTTGATGTGTTGACACTATCTGCATTTGTTCGAGAGTAGTAGTACCAAGGATCAGTGTGGGAAAGGAGCTGTAAATAAAAGAAACATTGGTGGCTTTCCAGGCAGGGAGCGGCCCTCCTCTCTGGATCCATTTTAATGGTCCCTGTTCTCCTTGCCAGGGACAGCTCTTTTCTCCTTAATAAATTTTATTCTACCCGAGTGAGGTTGGCAATTTCCAATTCTCCTTAAATTGTGGCCCGGTTGCAGGAAGCTGGCCAGTCAGCCCAACCTGGGGGAGGAGATTTATTCCCCTCCTGTGCTACCAGGCCAACATGAAGACAATGTCAATAGAAAAGGTCACCCTCTGATAAGCTGACAAGCCACTGGTTCTTTAGGCCAGAACTCCGGTAGGCACATTGAAATGCTGTTCTGCAACTCCTCAGGGGCAGAGGCATTAAAGTTAAATGTTACAGATGTGGAGGAATGGCAGAAAGCATGTTTGGCTTGCAAAAGAGCTTTTGGCTGTAGTGATGAAAACATAGCTCACAGTCATAGAATTTATTTTCTGGGCAAAAGGAGGTTTTAAGGACACTGGGAAAGAGGAGACTCCTCTGCCTGACTTTCCAGAAGCTCCAGGCTGACTCCTTATCCTATGTATTCCCCATGACATGACATGCTTACCCTCAGCTCCAATCAGATCTTCAGTGACTCCACATTATTCCTGCCCCGATATTTTTGCTTGGAATAGTCTGGATTATACTGGAGAGGTCCTCTCATCTAGAGCCAAAAGATGTGGGTTTAAAATCTGATCTACTAAATGCTCCTTGAGTATGCTAGAATTCTTAGGATTTTCTCATTTTTAAAAGTAGGAAAGTTTAGTTTCTTCAAGATCTAAGATTGCAGAGCACTTTGTATATCATTCAATAAGCATTTATTATTTGCTATGTATAGTTTAGAAATGTTCTAGGTGTTTGGGATGTAAAAACACATGTCTCTCTCCATATAGAGCATGAGTACAAAAGTAAAAATAATTAAAAATTTATATAATATAGCATTTGAATAACATGCACAAAATAAATAGCATCACATAAATATATTATTTATATAAGATAATATATATAGTTTATATATATGTGCATAAATAAAAATATTTATACAACATTTTAAGGTTTCTGAAACAATATATTTCAACTTGTTAAATATTTCCAAATTAATTTAAATCTTTTTAACATTAATTTTAAAAACTTTGAATTGTAAATTCTCTCATTCTTGTCTCTTTCCCACTCCATAAGAAGCATTACAATATCATTTCTAGATATGAAATCATGCAAGACATATTTACTTATTTATCACATTGGTTTTCAAAACATTTTACAGATATTATCTTATTTGATCCTCACAATCCTGGAAGATAGTTGCTATTATTACTACCATTTTTTCAGATGATAAAATTGAGGGACAGTGAGATTACATGACTTACTTAGTACCACAGATATAGTTCAGATCCTCCTGACTCCAGGTCTAATACTCTATCCATGTATAGGGATATAAGCACAGACACACATATATATATGTACATGAATGTATATAAATACACAGATGTTTGCATGTGTACATACATACTGCCAGCTCATGACTGACATTCATTGTGAAGAAATTGAGTGTAAATGAAGTAAACAGAGAATTCATTCTAGGCTTGGAGGATAGCCATTTTAGTCAAGGAGATGAAAATTGATTTCCATGTATGAGTCACAAAGAAAAGGCCAATTTGGTTAAACTGTAAACTACAGAGAATGGGGTCGTGTTTATAAGGCTGGAAAGAAAGGTTGGAGAAAAGTTGTGAAGGGCTTTAAAATCCAAACAAAAAAGTCTATATTTTATCTTGGAGGCTATAGGAAGCCACTGGAAGTTACTGAGTAGGGGAGAAACAGGATCAGGTCTACATTTAAGGAGGGAGGCAGAGCCAAGATGACAGAGAAGACACAAGCTTCTTTCTGAGATCTCCTAATATCCTCAATTTAATTACAAAACTCAGCCTCTGAAATAGTGCTAGATTGACAGAATCCATGAATATTGGGAATGCAGCAAATTACCAGCAGAAGACAATTTTGAAGATCGCCAGAAAAGGTCTGTTTGAGTGGGGCTTGGGAGGAGGCCAGAACAGATAGGTAGACAGAACATGGAGGATAGTGCAAGCTGAGCAGTCCAGGGGGAAAGTGCAGTCTCCCCAAGAATCTATGGGGAGGACTCTATCACAGGATTGGCTACTCTGCCTGGTAACAGGCCAGTAGATCAGCAAAGAAGTTATAAAACATATGACACAAACACAAAAGATCAATAGTGAACCCCAAAGTGCTAGAGTCTTTGGGGGCCTGGCCATACCCACTCAACATCAGGAATGACTCAGCTCCATCCCAGTACGGCACTTCCTGGTCTATAAAAGAATCTTGGAACCTCCTTGCTGTAAAAACAGATCACCATTTTTTTTTAAGTGAGTAAAAAGGCAAAGGAAGCTCAAACTATAGACAGCTTCTATGGTAAAAGAGAAGAACAGATATCAAACCCTGAGGGTACTAAATGGAGATTGTCTCCAGATGAAGTCCCAAAGGGGGATATAACCTGACCCCCAACACACAAGGCTCTCCTAGGAGAAATTAAAAAGGATCTTAAGAGAAAGCTAGAAGAAAAATAGGGAAAGGAAAATCTGTAAGAGAAACTGGAAAAGACATATAACTCATTAAAAGAAAGATTTGAGAAAGTAGAAAAAGAAAACAACTCCCTGAAATGTGAAATGGAAAAGGTAAAGAACTCCCAGGAAAAAAAGAAAAATAAAATAACTTCTTAAAATTTTTTTGTGAATTGGAAAAAAATTCCATAGAACAAAACAACTCATTTAAAAACTCAATTGGAAATTACAAAAAGAAATTTAAAAAAGTAAAGGAAGAAAATAATTCATTAAAAGTTAGAACTGAACAAATAAAAACGAATGACTCGAGATATCAAGAATCAGTCAAGCACACTGATGCATTGTTGGTGGAACTGTGAAAGAATCCAATCATTCTGGAGAGCAATCTGGAATTATGTTCAAAAAGTTATCAAACTGTGCCTACCATTTGATCTAGTAGTGCTACTACTGGGTTTATATCCTAAGGAAATACTAAAGAAGGGAAAGGGACTTATATGTGCCAAAATGTTTGTGGCAGCCCTTTTTGTAGTGGCTAGAAACTGGAAAATGAATGGATGCCCATCAATTGAAGAATGGCTGGGTAAATTATAGTATATGAATGTTATGGAATATTATTGTTCTGTAAGAAATGACCAACAAGATGAATACAGAGAAGCTTGGAGAGACTTATATCAACTGATGCTAAGTAAAATGAGCAGAACTAGGAGATCATTATACACTTCAACAACAATACTATATGAGGATGTATTCTGATGGAAGTGGATATCTTCAACATAGAAAAGAGCTAATCCAATTCCAATTGATCAATGGTGGACAGAATCAGCTACACCCAGGAAAGGAACACTGGAAAATGAGTGTAAACTGTTAGCATTTTTTTTTTTTTTGTTTGTTTGTTTTTCTCCCCAGGTTATTTTTACCTTCCCGAATCCAATTCTTCCTTTGCAACAAGAACAACAACAAAATTCAGTTCTGCACAAATATATTGTACCTAGGATATATTATAACATATTTAATATGTATGGGAATGCCTGCCATCTAGGGTAGGGGGTGGAGGGAAGGAGGGGAAAAATTTGGAACAGAAGGAGTACAAGGGATAATGTTGTAAAAAATTTACCTATGCATATGTACTGTCAAAAATGTTATAATTATAAAATTAATAATAATAAAAAAGAATCAGTCAAGCAAAACCAAAAAAATGAAAACAAATAGAAAAAATGTTAAATACCTACTTGGGAAAACAAAAGATCTGGAAAATAGATCTAGGAGAGATAATCTAAGGATTATTGAACTCCCTGAAAATCATGATGAAAAAAATAGCCTAGATACTATTTTTCAGGAAATCATCAAAGAGAACTGCCCAAATGTCATAGCATCAGAAGGTAAAGTAGTCATTGAAAGAATTCATCAAACTACTTACTGAGACCCAAAAATTAAAACTCCAAGGAATATTAAATTTCAGAATTATAGGACCTAGGAAAAATATTACAAGCAGCCAGAAAAAACAATTCAAATACTGAGGAACCACAATAAAGATCAATCAGGATCTAGCAGCTTCCACATTAAAGAATCAAAGGGCCAGGAATCTGATATTCTGAAAGGCAAAGGAACTTGGAATGCAGCCAAGAATAAACTACCCAGTTAAACTGAACATTTTTTTTGAGGGAAGAAGATAGGCATTCAATGAAAAAGGTGAATTCCATTTATTTCTGAAAAAACAAAAAACAAAAAAAAAAACAAGAGCTAAACAAAAAATTTGACTTCTCAATATAGGACTCAAGAGAAGCATAAAAAGAACTCTTGAGAACTGTCTTTATTTTATGAGGATACACAGAGAGTGCAAGTATAATTTGATTTTACTATTATAATATGAAAAAGGAACTAGAGGTAGTAAGGGGATTTTACCAGAAAAAAGGAAAAGTGGAAATAAAAAGAAGGAAATTACATCTCACAAAGAGGCAAAGGAAACCTATATTATCTGAGGGAAAGAAGGGAGGGGGATGAACATTGTATGAATCTTACTCTCACTAGATTTGGCTCAGAGAGAAAATATTAGACATATTTGGTTTACAGAGAAACTTCTTTCACCTCACTGAAAAGTGAGAAGGAAAAAAAGAAAAGTGAAAGGGTAGGCTAAATAGAAGAGAATACAGAAATAGTAAGGGAAAGGTATAAGAAAGAGGGAAGGACTCTAAGGGGAAGGGATTCTAAAGGGGGAGGGCTGCTTGAGTCAATTGGCACCCATAAGTTAAATATTGGGGAAGGGGGTAAGGAAGAAAAGAAAGAGAAAAGTATAAATTGGGGATAATAAGATGGCAGGAAATATAGAATTAGTAGTTTTAACTGTAAATGTGAATGGGGTGAACTCTCACATAAAGTGGAAGCAGAGAACAGATTGTATTAAAAGCCAGAATCTTACAAAATGTTGTTTACAGGAAACACATTTAAAGCAGAGTGATACAAAGAGAGTAAAGGAAAAGGCTAAAAAAGAATCTATTATGCTTCGGGTGAGATTAAAAAAAAAAAGGGGTAGCCATCCTGATCTCAGATTCTCAGATCAAGCAAAAGCAAAAATTGATCTAAATAAAAGAGATAAGGAAGGAAACTATATCTTGCTAAAGGGTACCATAGATAATGAAGTAATATCAATACTAAAGATATATGCACCAAGTGGTATAGCATGGAAATTTCCAAAGGAGAAGTTAAGAGAGCTACAAGAAGAAATAGAAAGCAAAACTATAATGGTGGGAAATCTCAACTTTGCACTCTCAGAACTACATAAATCAAACCACAAAATAAATAAGAAAGAAGTTAAAGGGGTAAATAAAATACTAGAAAAGTTAGATATGATAGATCTTTGGAGAATACTGAATGGAGACAGAAAGGAATACACTTTCTTCTTGGCAGTTCATAGAATCTATACAAAAATTGACCATATATTAGGACATAAGGACCTCAAAATCAAATGCCAAAAGGCAGATATAGTAAATGCATTTTTTTTCAGATCATGATGCAATAAAATTGCATTCAATAAAAAGCCAGGGGAAAAGAGACCAAAAGGTAATTGGAAACTATAAAATCTCATCCTAAACAATGAATGGGTGAAACAGTCACAATTAATAATTTTATCCAAGAGAATAACAATAATGAGACAACGTGCCACAATTTGTGGGATGCAGCCAACGCAGTAATAAGGGGAAATTGTATGTCTCTAGAGGCTTACATGTATAAAATAGAGAAATAGAATATCAATAAATTGGGCTTGCAACTAAAAAGCTTGAAAAAGAGCAAATTAAACACTCCCAATCAAATACTAAACTTGAAAATAAAAGAAGAGATTAATAAAATTGAAAGTAAAAAAAAAAAAAAGTATTGAATTAATAAGTAAAACTAAGAGTTGGTTTTATGAAAAAAATCAACAAACTAGATAAAGCTTTGGTAAATTTGATTTAAAAAAGGAAAGAGGAAAATCAAACTGTTAGTCCTAAAAATGAAAAGGGAGAACTTTCCATTAATGAAGATTGAATTAGAGCAATAATTAGGAGTTACTTTGCCCAACTCTATGCCAATAAATTTCGATAACCTAAATGAAATAGCTACAAAAATATAGGCTGCCAAGATTAATAGAGGAGGAAGCAAATTGCTTAAATAGTCCCATCTCAGAAAAAAAAAAGTAGAAGCTATTGATCAACTCCCTAAGAAAAATCCCCAAGACCAGATGGATTTACATGTGAATTCTATCAAACATTTAAAGAACAATTAACCCCAATGCTATATGAACTATTTGAAAAAATAGGGAATGAAGGTCTTAACAAATTCCTTTATGACACAGATATGGTACCATACCTAAACCAGGCAAGATGAAAACAGAGAAGGAAAATTATAGCTAATTTCCCTAATGAATATGGATGCAAAACTCTTAAATAAAATATTAGCAAAGAGATTACAGAAAATCATCCTCAGGATAATACACCATGACTAAGTAGGTTTTATATATCAGGAATGTAGGGTTGGTTCAATATTAGGAAAACTATTAGCATAATTGACTAAATCAATAACCAAATTAACAAAAACCATATGATCATCTCAATAGATGCAGAAAAAGCATTAGGTAAAATCAAACAAACATTCCTATTAAAAACACTAGAGAATATAGGAATAAATTGACTTTTCCTTAAAATAATCAGTAACAAACCATCAGTAAGCATCATATGTAATGGGGATAAACTGGAGCCATTCCCAATAAGATAAGGAGTGAAACAAGGTTGCCCACTATCACTATTACTATTCAATATTGTATTAGAAATACTAGCTTTTGCAATAAGAGATGAAAAAGAGATTAAAGGAATTAGAGTAGGTAATGAGGAAACCAAATTATCACTCTTTGCAGATGATATTATGGGATACTTAGAGTACCAAAGGGAACCTACTAAAAAGTTGTTAGAAATAATCCACAACTTTAGCAAAGTTGCAGGATATAAAATAAATCCACATAAATAACGGCATTTTTATACATCACTAACAAAATCCAAAAGCAAGAGATACAAAGAGAAATTCCATTTAAAATAACTGTCGATAGTATAAAATATTTGGGAATCTATCTGCCAAGGGAAAGTCAGGAACTATATGAACAAAACTACAAAACACTTTCAACACAAATAAAGTAAGATCTAAACATTTGGGAAAATACTAAGTGCTCTTAGATAGGTTGAGCAAATATAATAAAGTTGACAATACTACCTAAACTAATCTATTTATTTAATGCTATACCAATTAAACTCCCAAGAAACGATCTTACTGACCTAAAAAAATAACAACAAAATTCATATGGAAGAACAAAAGGTCAAGAATTTCAAGGGAATTAATGAAAAAAAAAATCAAATGAAGGTGGGTTAGCTGTACTAGACTTAAAACTATATTATAAAGCAGTGATCATCAAACCATTTAGTACTGGCTAAGAAATAGACTAATTAATCAGTTCACAGGTCAAAATAGTCAATAACTATAGCAATTTAGTGTTTGACAAACCCAAAGATCCCAGCTTTTGGGATAAGAATTCATTATTTGACAAAAACTGCTGGGAAAATTGTTAACTAGTATAGCAGAAACTAGGCATTGACCCATACTTAACACCATACACCAAGATAAGGTCAAAATGGGTTCATGATCTAGGCATAAAGAATGAGATTATAAATAAATTAGAGGAACATAGGATAGTTTACCTCTCAGATGTGTGGAGGAGGAAGAATTTGTGACCAAAGAAGAACTAGAGATCATTATTGATCACAAAATAGAAAATTTTGATTATATTAAGTTAAAAAGTTTTTGTCTAAACTAAACTAATGCAGACAAGATTAAAAGGGAACCAATAAATTGGGAAAACATTTTTATATTTAAAGGTTCTCATAAAGTGCTAATTTCCAAAATAAATAGAGAATTGACTCTTAATTTATAAGAATTCAAGCCATTCTCCACTTGCTAAATGGTCAAAGGATATGAGCAGATAATTTTCAGATGAAAAAATTGAAACTATTCTAATCATATGAAAAGGTGCTCAAAATCATTATTGATTAGAGAAAGGCAAATTAAGACAACTCTAAGATACTACTACACACATCTCAGACTGGCTAAGTTGAAAGGAAAAGATAATGCTGAATGTTGAAGGGGATATGGGACAACTGGGACACTGATACATTGTTGGTTGAATTGTGAAAAAATTCAACCATTTCTGGAGAGCAATTTGGAACTGTGCTCAATAAGTTATCAAATTGTACATACCCTTTGACCCAGCAATGTTACTACTAGGGTTATATCCCAATGAATTATTAAAGAAGGGAAAGGGACCTATATGTGCAAAAATGTTTGTGGCAGCCCTTTTTGTAGTGTCCAGAAACTGGAAATTGAATGGATGCCCATCAATTGAAGAATGGTTGAATAAATTATGGTATATGAATGTTATGGAATATTATTGTTCTGTAAGAAATGACCAGCAGGATGATTTCAGAGAGGCCTAGAGAGACTTACATGAACTGATGCTGAGTGAAATGAGCAGAACCAGAAGATCATTATACATAGCAACAACAAGATTATAAGATAATCAACTCTGATGGACTTGGCTCTCTTCAGCAATGAGATGATTCAAACCAGTTCCAATTGTTCAAGAATGAAGACAATCAGCTACACCCAGAGAGAGAACTATGGGAAAAGAGTATGGACCATAACACAGCATTTCCATTCTTTCTGTTATTGTATGCTTGCTTTTTTTTTTTTTCTTCTCAGTTTTTTTTTTTCTTTCTTTCTAGATCCGATTTTCCTTGTGCAGCAAGATAACTGTATAAATATGTATACATATATTGGATTTAACATATACTTTAATATATTTAACATATATTGGACTATCTGCCATCTAAGAGAGGGGGGGTGGGGGAGAAGGAGGGGAAAAGTTGGAACAGAAGGTTTTGCAAGGGTCAATGTTGAAAAATTACCCATGTATGTTTTGTAAACAAAAAGGTATAATTTAAGGAAAATCATTTTGGCTGCTATTTGGAGGATATTTTAAAATAGGAAGGGCTGGAGACAAGGAGGTAAAAAAAATTACATTTCATTATCTTGGTGAGAAGTAATGAGGTCATGGATTAAAATGGCTATGCGAATAAAAAATAGAATCATATGCAAAACATGTTATGGGGGAATAAATGGCAATATTTGGTTGGATTTGTGAAGTGATAGTACACGATTGCTTTGTATATAACAGGAAATGATGGTTATATACCTCCAAGAAGGTTACTGACTAGATGAGGTGAAAATCAACATGAAAAAATCAGTAAATGATACATAATAAGGTATTACTAAATTTTTTTTAGTAGAAACACTAGGTAAAAAAGGAAGGTAAAAGTATGGTTGTAATTCTACAAGAATGATTTTGAAGAGATGAACTTTGCCTCAGGTTTTGAAGTAGAGGAAATATGGAGCTGGTTTAATTCATCACATATTTATTCAGGTCATACTGTGTATCAAATACTATGCTAACCTCTAAGGATAAAAAAAGTTCAAAATGAAATAGTCCTTGACCTCAAGGAGTTTATATTCTATAATCTAAATAGAAGTGGACAGGAAATAAAAATGTGGCCTGTTTAATGATAATTGCCTTATGACTTCATATTAAAGAGTCCTGAGAAATTAGGTTGGAGAAGTAAGGTGGGATTAATATTATGAGAGCCTCTGAAAGTCAGATAAAGGAGCTTAGCTGTAAAAGGAAAAACAGACATGGAATTCTTTTGAGCAGAAGAGTAAGTGCTTACTAATGTGAAGCAGGTGACCTTGCCCAGCCCTCCCTCCCTCAAATTCAATTCACTTGCATGTCATGGTATCACTTTCCATGATGTCCTTGAATGAAGGACAAAACAATAACACACACACACACACACACACACACACACACACACACACACACTCTCTACTATTTGCCTCTGTCTCTCTCATTCTGTTTCTACCTTCTTCCCTTCTTCCCTGCCTCTCTCTCTCCCTCCTTTGCCTCTCACTCTCCCTGCCCCTTCCCTACCACTGGAAGATCTTAAGAATTGGCTCTCCTTAGATTTAGGATAGTTTAAAGTAATGTTTTGTCTTTAATTAAAATAAACAACTTAATAACTTATTGCAAATGGTAGGTATCAGTGAAGTGGAATTTAAAAAGCAAAAATGAGTATTAATGTTTTGGGGATTAGGAGGATGAATAAAGATATTTGTGTAATGAGATATAGGATAATGATAATGAGACAGTGTCAGAGTTTCATAGAACTTCTGGAGTAGATACCTATTTTATTTTTTAAACAACTACGTGTCACAATTTCTATTATTCATCAGCAGGGGCAATTACAAACAATGAAAATAGGAAAAAACTTTTGAGACTTAGAATCTTGATAGAATTATAAGAGATATAAAACTTCTTTTTAATACTCCCACTTCTTTTTTCTATATTCTCCCAACATCATAACTTTAACTCTAAATGCAGTCACATAAGAAGAACAACAGTTTAATAATCTTATTTATACTATAGGGTTAAAGATTTGAATTTTCCAAAGTTAACAACAGGATCATGGAGAAATGATGGGTGGAATGCACTGATGTGGGAGGTTCCCCTTTCGAACTCAAAATCCATTTGTGAGTGACTTGCAATTTCAGGACATTATAAAGAGAGAATTGCCTGCTGCCGCTAATTAGAAGTACAGAAGAACAGGCCATTTCTTGAGATCTGTGAATGAGGAGAAGCAAGATACAAAGGATGGAGAGACAGAGGTATGGAGAGACAGAAGGGGAGAGAGAGAGAGAGAGAGAGAGAGAGAGAGAGAGAGAGAGAGAGAGAGAGAGAGAGGAAGAGAGAGGGAGAGGAAGAGGGAGAGGGAGAGGGAGAGAGTGAAGTGTGTGTGTGTGTGTGTGTGTGTGTGTGTGTGTGTGTGTGTGTGTGTGTGTGTGTGTGTTTGTTGTTGTTACCTCCTTGTACAGAAGTACAAGACATAGGAGATTACTACTGGCAAATTGAGCCAGGGAAAACATGATGGCTTTTAGAAAAAAGTAGTCAAGTTAAGAGTATTCTATATGGGAAAAATGGTATAAGCCAAGGCTAGAAACTAGGAAACATTAAGTGTTTTTAGAATGTAATGAGTAGAACAGAGTTTTTGCTGTTGTTGTTTTTAATATAATAGAATAAAACCATGAAATCAGATAATTAGAGAATAATACTAGTGGAAGAAAATTCTTGGTGACATAAGAAATCTTCAGATATTTGAAAAATTATGTCATGGGAAAAGGTAAATATAAATGTATAAATCATAAACTCAAAAAATGTGATTGTTGAAAAATATCCTATGATTCTAGGTCAATCCCAACATAGAGTATAAAGCTACGCTATATAGTTTTAGAAGGCAGAACCAATGAGGGGAAATGGGGTGCAGATTTTGGCTCAATATAAGGAAAAGTTTTTATATAATTATTGCTGTCCAACAATGAAATGGACTGCCTTGTAAAAACTTTATTAAAAATTTCTAGCAAATACTGAATAATTCTTCCTGCCAGAGATATTGCAAAGGTTATTTCTGAATTAGGTAACAGGCTGGAGTAGATCAGAGCTCCTTAAACTTTTTTACTTGAGACCCTTTTTTTTCCTGAGAAATTTTTATGTGACCCTGGGTATATAAAGTGGGTATGGCATACAAATCAAATATGTATTGATAATGAGCATAATTTCATGACCCCACATTCAGTTATGAGACGCCATATAAGGCGGTGACCTCTAGTTTAAAAAGCTTTGGAGTAGAAAACCTTTAAGACTGCTACTTTAATCCATATATAAATTCTTAGAAAATTGGGGCAATGATAAGAAAAATGAGTATTATGAAAATGAACACATCAGTTGTTATGAAAAACTTATTAGACATAAATTAAAGGAAAACAAAAATAAGACCAGAATTGAAAGGCGTTGCAGAGTGGGCTAACTATTCGAAACATCCCATATTTTTTCCTCTAGCACTTTTAATAATTATCAAGATTTGAAAAGGAAATTATCATAGATCTTACCTACTCACAAGGCAAGATCTCATTTTAAAGTATGCTTGAATGACAAAAATTAGGTCCTTTCTATGCCAAGCTGTCCCTTTTTTAAAGAATGAAAGTAAACATGTTAATGGGTAGGTAGAATTAATTTATTTTTTCCGGAGAATTGATGGTTTCTAAAAAGTATCAAAGGTTATTTTATTTCCTGAGATGCTTTAACCTAGTTAAGTAAAAAGTAAGGAGGATTTGAGTATGATCTTTGAGGAAGTAAAAGATTAGTCATTCATTTGTTCTATAACATTGGGAAGTAAATTAAACCTTATGTATTCCAGCTTCTTCATCTTTCAAATTGGGTTAATAATACTTATGCTACAAACTTGTTGTAAGGATCAAGTGATTGTAAAAAGAATTTGACATATAAACAATAGCAAACATATGTATGGCATGATTATTGTGGCTATTATTAGTTTATGGGGGTGGCAGTTTTTCATTAGTCAAATAATAGGTATTTATCATTCCTTTAACCTCTTAGCTTTACCTGAAACCTGATTTTTTTCCTTCTTTTTTTTTTAATTACAGCTTTTTATTTACATGATATATACATGGGTAATTTTTTTCAGTATTGACTCTTGCAAAACCTTCTGTTCCAACGTTTCCCCTCCTTCCTCCCACCCCCTCCCCCAGATGGCAGGTAGACCAATACATGTTAAATATGTTAAAGTATATGTTAAATACAATATATGTATTTAACTCATTTCCCAGAGTTCTTTCACCGGGTGTAACTGGTTCTATTCATTATTGAACAAATTGAACTGATTTGGTTCATCTCATTGTTGAAAAGAGCCACGTCCATCAGAAATGATCATCATATAGTCTTGTTGTTAAAGTATATAATGATCTTCTGGTCCTGCTCATTTCACTCAGCATCAGTTCATGTAAGTCTCTATAAGCCTCTCTGAAATCATCCTTTTGGTCATTTCTTACAGAACAATAATATTCCATAATATTCATATACCACAATTTATTCAGCCATTCTCCAATTGATGGGCATCCACTCAGCTTCCAGTTTCTGGCCACTACAAAGAGGGCTACTACAAACATTTTTGCACATGTGGGTCCCTAACATTTTGTTATTTAGGATAGTTAGAAAGGTGTCATGAGAGTAAATAGAGTTCTAGTCTCAATTACAGGAAGACTTCCCTGTCATTCATGCTAACTGTGTGACCCTGTCAGTGTTCTCAGGCAACTCCATAAGACTGCAAGTAATAGATGAAGGGACTAATCTGCATCAGTAGAGAAGTGTGTGTGTGTGTGTGTGTGTGTGTGTGTGTGTGTGTGTGTATTTTTATATATGTTTATCTTTGGAAGTGGCAGAGATTTCTACACTGGAAATTCCTTCACATTGACAAAATCAAAGTTTTGACACAAAAAGATCAACTTATATGTTACTGAATAAATATGCAATTCAATCATTTCAAACCTATAACACATACACATTTTAATACTATTGACCACAAACTGCTTGTTGATTTTCATTTGGTCATTGTAATGATCAAGGAAGAACAAGACAAGGTGAGATAGACATTTTGTAATAGATTAGGCAAAAGAAAATACCTGTTTTTTTCTTGTAGAATGCATTCTCCTAGTATCCTGCTTGCTTGTATAGAAGGCTATACCTAACTCATTTCTGAAATGCTCTGCATTCTGGTTTCCCTGTCTTCCTTCAAGTCCTAGTTAATATCTCATCACCTTTAGGATCTTTCCCAATCCCTCTTAATTTTAAGTGTTTTTTCTTCTGTTGATTATTTCCAATTTTTCTTGTGGATAGCTTATTTTTACATAATTCATGTGGTCTTCCCCATTAGATAGTTGTATGTATACATCTATAGCAGATAGTCCTCATGGACTTGGAATGTCTTTTGTCTTTTAATAACATTCCTAGTGTTTAGCACATAGTAGTCACTTAATAAATGTTTTATTGACTGACTAATTGGCTTAATATCATGTCAAGTGGTCATTATTTGACATTAGGTGTTCCAATGGATCATTTTCCACTTTCCCATCCCTCAGGGTGGTTACCAATATCCAGCCAAACATTTTTTGTGTTATGCTGTGATTCATGAGTAATGCATTACAGTTATCTGTAAATCATTTTCCCTCCCTTTTTCTTCACTATCATAACATCCACAGTCTTCAATTATGTCGACATTCGTGGGAATGTCAAATGTAATTCCATGGAGATTAGTTTGAGAATGAATGCTGGCTAAATTACAATGGAATTAATGGGAAATTAGATATTACAGTAATGCTATTATCCAAGGAGGTCATGGTGATGGATGGCCTATTCAAATGAGACCACCAAAAGGAATTAGTGCTGAAGCTGATTAATCCCAGTAAGTTTGTAAGACTCCATTTTTATGCAGATTAAACTATTTTAGTTTGATCAATCAGCATGAGGTATGCAATGACCTGAGCCAAGATCCTTTTTTTTTTTTTTTTTTTTTTTTTTGTGCTTCTCCCCCACCTCCCACTCCCATTTAGGGACACAGCTGGCTAGATCAAATATATATATGGCCAAATCTGCCCAATATGGGAAGCCACAGCTTAAAAGGAACATTACACTAATGGACAGCAATGATTAGTATCCCAGTAACAGATGATCATTTAACTCTTACTGTTAGTATCCCACATGAGTCCCTTTTTTCTTTCAGGATGAGAGCCAATGCATTTCGGGCTGCCTGGCACTGCAGAATTGTATGTGCTTTGATAATATGCAAGCCACACGGAATTTTTGTTCTTGATGTGTTTTCCCAGGAAGCAAAGTGCTTTCTCTAGAAAAGGATTTTCTTGGGCATGATCTTTGTTCCTATTAATGAGATACAGTGGATACCCTGATTCATTAAGTTAGTTTGTTCAGTTTCAAACCCTATCTTTTTATATTTCTCTGATCTCAAATTTAGACCCCAAACCTCGTTGTCCAATTTTTTTCCTGTGTCCCTTTGTTTCCAGTTTCTTAGCTTGTTCCTTTCCTCAATTTTCCCTGATATTGAAGTTGAGAAACAGCAAAGTGGAATGAAAAGCAAGAATAGATGAAAACAACAACAAAAACAAATAACCAGCAAAACAACAAAAAACCAACAAGATTTGGAGACAAAAAAACTTAGGTTTGAATTCTAACGCTGTTGTATCCTATTTGCAATTTATTGAACAAGTCAAATTTCCTTGTTCTGTTTCTTAAACTATAAATACAAGTAGTTGGACTGGAAGTTCTAGAAACTCTTTAAATCTAGAATAAGTGCAAAGAGTGCTAAATTTTGAAGTAACAAGACCTGTATTTGAGTTGTGGATCTCCTACTTCTTTTTAAAAAAAAAAAAATATGTATATATATATATATATATATATATATATATATATATATGTATATATATATATATATATATATATATATATATATATATATATATATATATATACATATTATTTTTTTTAATACATATTGCTTTATAAATCATGTTGAGAGACAAAAATCAGAGGATAAGGGAAAAACCATGGGAGAGAGAGAAAAAACAAACAAACAAACAAAAAGAAGTGAGCATAGCATGTGTTGATTTACATTCAGTCTCCTTAGTTTTACATTCAATTTTGATAGTTGATCTCCCACTTCTTAACTTTAATATTTCAGACAAATCACTTAACCTTCCAAGGCCTCAGTTTCCTCATACATAAAATGAGAAGTTTTGACTAGTCAGTAGTCAAAAAAGCATTTTTAAAGTTCCTACTATATGCCAAGCATTTTGTTAAGTGCTGAAGATATAAAGACAGGTAAAAGACAGCGCCTGCAATTAAGACATTAGATTACTTCTAGTATCTTTTATCACTCTACTTGTATGACCAAACATTTTTATAATGCTCTCATAAAAATAACAGTAAGTTGTAGGATCCCTTTTGTAGAGTTGAATTCCTTATCTTGCTCCTCTGGGGGCACCAATAGAACAGTGCTCAATATATAGTAAGAACTTTAAAACTGCTTTTTAACATTTGTAAATAATTAGTAATAATGTTTTTTTTTTCTTAAATGATTAACAAGGAGTTGAAACTAAAGTTGAATGAATAAATGGAAAGGGAAAACCTAATTCTTCACAATGAGTTCAAGTCACAAGACTTATGAGAACCATATCCCAGGTACTAACAGGATGAATAAATGTGATTGTTTTTTAATGCTCTTTGGAAACTCATGGAAAATAGGAATGACATCTCAAGATTGAAGATTTACAAATGTAATTCTGATTTTCAGAAGAGAAATATGAAAACCATAGACAAGATAGTTTTTACTTAATTTAATGATAAAATTCTAATTTTTAAAGGGGATGGCTTCTAAAGAGATTGAAAGAAGATCCCAAACAACTACTATGGGTTGCTAGGTCTGGTGTCAGGAAGACCAGAGTCTGATGGTAGATAGACTTATTAGCTGTGTGACCCTCAACAAGTCACTTAATTCTATTTGCCTCAGTTTCTTCATATGTAAAATGAATTGGAGAAAGAAGTCATCTCTGCCAAGAAGATCCCAAAGGGTCATGAAGAGTCAGACATGATTAAAAAATGGTTAAAGAACAATAGCTATTATGACTTTATACAAAAATTCAGATTGTTTAGAATAGGAAGATTAAAAAGTAAGGGAGGTTTGGTGTGTAATATTTGCTTTTGCTTTTTGAAAGATTATCATGTAGAAGAGGTAATAAACTTGACTCGATAGGTCAATGCTATGCATGCACAATGAACATTACAGGAAAGCATATTTCAACTAAATATTAGAAAAAGTTTCCTAACAATTATAAATGTCCCAAAATGGAATTGGCTGCCTTTGGAATGACTCCTGTAAAATTTTACAGTTAGGGACTTTCAAAGATTTTTTGTGTATTGAGATAGTATGGCTTGGTGAGGGGAAGGGGACTAGGAGTGGGGCTAGATTCTTTGATTCTGTAACTAGATGAATGACTTTAAGGTGTTTTCTGATTCTAAGATATTTTGTGAAAATGTGTTGTTTAATATAGATGTAAGATAAATTCCAGGAATAAAAAATGACTCAAAAAAGTTAAGTTTGTTTATTATCTCCTCAGTTAAAAGCAAGTTTTGAAGATGGGTTGGCTTTGATGGATTTGAATAGTATAAAGCAGTAAACAACTGAAAGGGAAAGAGCCTATGCTTTAAGTATTAAATAGGTGAAAAAGAAAGGGAGAGGAGGGACATATAAAAAATAAATTTTAAGGTCACAATTTTCTGCATGTATTGTGTTCAAGCAATGTTAGTGGATAATTAGTATAAATGCTTGACTCTGCACATAGGTGGGTGTTTATATTTATATTTAAATATATATGTGTATCCACATGGATTTTTATATGCACAGACATGTATACATATACATACACACATATGCATGCACACATACATGTGTATGTGTGTGTATGTATATATATATATATATATTTATGAAGAGAGTATAGGATAATATCTTGTGATCTCATCAAGTTATATTGGAAGGAAATATCTAGAATTTGAAAGAAAAATATTGCTGTTCACTCCTGGCTCTTAGGCAGACAACAAGAGTTGTTGATTCATAAGTGGTTTTGTTGTTGTTGTTGTTGTTGTTTTTCTGTATCTCACAAATCTCTCAAATGTAAACCAGAACTTAGATGATACCTTCCAAAAAAGAGGACAAATTTGTGTTTTTTCTTCCACTGAGGCCAGAAAATGCAAATTCCCTTAAGAGAAGAAGCACCCAATTTTGTAAATATGTAGTAAAAGGGAAGAGAGAGGAACAACAACCTTGGTGAGCCATATTTTCCTGTTTAAAGGCCTCTGAGGTTTCATTTTTATTCATAACAAATCCTTCAAATTTATGAGAGAAAAATCACTTCAACTGGCACAGAAATACCAGAGATCCATAAAATATGTAAGAAATGTAAAGGGATTTCCCTCCCCCTTCTTTATCTTCTTTATATGCAGCCAATCCATGTGGTTGCAGTCAAAGAAAATGTGCTATGGAGAGAAAAATACCAAAGCCTCACTGTAGGATCTTAGCTCTGTAAGTATTTTTAATGCTTTTGCACAGAGGACAAACAGAGATCACAGATGAAGCTTTTTGAAGTAAGTTTTAATCCCAGAGAAGGTTCCCAAGCTCTTAACAAACCCTCCAGAAGGAGCTGTATCAGGGAATTTTTTTTTTTTCCCTTGAACTTCACCACACAAAGCATTTGTAGAAAGCAAGGAGGGGCAGTGGGCATTGTTTAATGCACAAAAAGTGATGACTTCCCTGCTTTTTTTTTTTTTTTTTTTTGTTATTTCCTCATAAGCTACATATCTTCCACTTTAATGAGAGATACTGTTTTCATTTCTGTTAAGCACTAGCTCAAGTTTGTGTGCCTTAGCTATATGTTTGCAAACCTTTGAATTCTTGGCTTAATTACTTACTCCTATGCTCAGTCCTGAGATCTGGGTCTTGATACCATTTTGGGAAGAACATGTGGCCACCACCACCACCCTATTTCCCTTCCCATGAATGTTTTATAGCTATGTGATACTTTCTTCTTAAAACATAGTTCTTGGGTGAATGATTCTACATAGGGAGCAAAGTGATACTATTGGAGTCATACAATTTTAGAGCTAGAAGAAAATATAGAGATCATTTATTTCTATTTTCTCATTTTATAAAGAAACTGAGACCTAGAAAGTAAAGTCTGGGATTTGCCTAGAGTCACATGTCTTTGTGATACTCCTAAAATATAAGATTGGCCATTTCTTTATCTGGTCAATAAGTTCCAGAGACTCTCTGGTTGCTTCTGGATTCAAATATAAACTCTTCAGGTTTATTTAACACCTTTCACAATTTTTACTCTACTTTTCCAAACTTTTTTTTTTCCCCCTGAGGCTGGAGTTAAGTGACTTGCCCAGGGTCACACAGCTAGGAAGTGTTAAGTGTCTGAGACCAGATTTGAACTCAGGTCCTCCTGAATTCAAGGCTGGTGCTCTATCCACTGTGCCACCTAGCTGCCCCCTACTTTACCAAACTTTTGATAAGTATTTGTCAAGGTCTCAGCACAATGCCTAACACAAAATTTGTGTTCAGTAAATATTTCCTCACTCATATTACTTTCTTTCTTGAACCCTCTGATCCAGACCAATTGCACTACTTGACATTTTTCACCTAAAACACTGCATTTACCTTCTTAGTGCCTTTTAACAGGATAGTCCTCTTGCTTGGAACACACTCCTTTCTCACTTCTGCCTCTCAGAACTCCTAGCATCCTTTGAAACATGAGACCTTTTTTTGGATAATCACAGTTGATAGTCTCTTTCATCCTACCTTTTGCCTTTTATTTATTTTGAATGTATCTTGTTTGAGAGGCAGTGGGTTGTAGTAGAAAGAAGACTAGCCACAGATTCAGAAGTACCTGGGTTAAGATCTTGTTTCTGATACATCCTGGCTGTATGTTCATTCCCATAACATACTCTGCACTCCAAGAAAGTCTCTAAGACTTTCTTAATGTAGGGTTTGTGTGTGAACACACACATATGTACATACATACATACAGAACCACATACTTTACATGGATGTATATGTATTTGCACCTGTATATGCATCAATACCCATATACATATATTTATGTGTAACATATGCATGTGTTATGTGTGTGTATAAATATACATATATATGTATATTCATATAGACACACACACATCCCCCCCAAACTTGGGTGTATTTACAGAACAACATACACATATATATAAATATACACACAGACCCAGACATATATACATCTAGAAGTCCACATATAGACAATCTATAGAGATACATACACATAGATACAGACATTTATATATTATATATGTATATATTATATTATACATATATATTATACACATACATATATTGGTATGTATATCAATTAGTTGATAAGTATTTATTAAATGCCTTCTATGTGTCAGGCACTGTGCTAAGCGCTAACATTACAAAGAAAATCAAAAGACAGCCTACTCTTATTGATTTATGGAGGGATGGATGGATTGATGCCATTATTCTCAGAATAAAGAGCATCATGTTATGATGAAAACTGCTTGTGAGTCTTGAATTTCCATTTTGTTTTAGACACGTCTCAGCAATATATTCATAGTAAAGTCACTTAACCTTTCATAATGTTCATTTCCTCATCTGTAAAATGAGGATAATAATACCTATATTATCTACGTTAAAGAGTTTTAATTAAGATCACCTGAAATAACATATAAACTTTAAAGTGCTACAAAATGTTAATTAATGTTATTATATTTCTCTTTTATGTCTTTCCTTCCATGTGTTTTAAAGTAACCAAAGAATACATCAGATGTTTTAGTAATTATTGTTAGATCAATGCTTATGATCAACTAACATTTCTGGGTTTTTTTACACTATGTTAACTGCTGCTAATCCCTTCATCCTCTATGCTGTATATGTACTCAATATATTTTATGAGCCTATATGCAAGATTTTACATTTATACCCATTAAATTTCATCATTATCATCATCATCATTATCACTAGCATTTAGATGATATTGTAAGGTTTGTAAAGCACTTAACAAATATTATCTTAGTTTATGCTTATAGCATCCCTGATAGATGGCTATTGTTTTGTAAATGTCTTTTTATTTCCAAAAACTTAAAAAGATAATTTTCAACATTCATCCTTGCACAATCTTTTGTTCCAAATTTTTCTCCTTCCCTCCACCCCTCCCCTCTCCCAATACAGCAAGCAATTTGATATAGATTAAACAAATGCAATTCTTCTAAACATACTTTTCTATTCTTCATGCTGCACAAGAAAAATCAGATCAAAAGGAAAAAAAAAACACAAGAAAGAAAAACAAACAACAACAAAAAGTATAAATACTATGTTTTTATCCACAGTTTCCATAATTCTCTCTCTGGCTATGGATGTTACTTTCCATCCCATCACAATTCTATTGGAATTGCCTTAAATGAGGTGGGTGCTGTTATTCTCCCTCTTTTACAGAGGAGGGAGCTGTGTCACAGGGAGGTGAAATGAATTGCCCAGTTTATATGATTAATACATATCTGAAACCAAACGTCCTGACCCCCAGTTCCAATGCTTTATCCTTTGCACCTTGTTAGTTTTGTCTCTATTGTTCAACTTCTCTAAATCTTTTAAATTGTCAATTTATTTTTTAAACCTATAGTAGTAACAGTTTCTACTAATTTTTGTCATCTTCGTATTTTGTAAATATGTCATCTACATCTTTCTCTGTCATCAGTAAAAGTATTAAATAAAAATTATCATATTTTGAGTAGTGAAAAATTTCCTTAAGATAGCAATATATAACTATACACAAACAGGTTAAAATTAATAGTGGAGATGAAAAGAATGGGAGCAGTTATCCTAGCACAATGTTAATGAGGGAAAATAGATCTAGGAGTGGAGTTGGGGGCATGATTTCTTATACTCACAGAGAAAAACAATACTTTTTGGTGAATGACGTTTCACACTCTCCCTAATTCCAACTTTGCTGATTGATGGCAGAAATTCACCTAAATGAGTTTCTTTTCTTTAGCTCATGGTATTAACACTAGTTAAACTTCTTTTTTTTCAGAGAAGGATAATTCTTAAATATGTTCTTAGTTATGATATAGCAGTATAACTAAGAATCTTGGAGCAAGTTTTGATTTGGTGAAAGAATATGAAGGGAGAGAGGTGGTCCCACTGAGTTGAGGAATGGACAAGCTTCCCTCCATTCACAATTCATTGGGATTAAATCAGAGGACATTGAGCAGAAAAGGTTTTTAGAGAACAACCATTTCAATACTTCATTTTACAAAAGAGAAAACTGAAGTATATTTGGAGTGACTCAAGGTCACATAAGGCTCAGGATCCATTTACTTTTTTGCCAGTTACTGTTACAAATAATGGGAATACAAAGAAAAAGAAAAGAAACAGAAAAAGGACTGATTTCAAAAAAAGGACTGCTTTCAAAAGGTTCACATATTGAGGAGGAGAAACAAGATGAAAATAACTAGGTACTTAACAGATACAGAGAAGATATAAGATACTCTTAGAGAGAAAGGGAAGACAGTAGCTGGAGGTATAGGTTCAGAAGGACACACACACGCACACATACATATATATGAGAGATGTTATGAATATAGAAATGGCAGGAATTGACATCTTACTGGATATGCAGGGTGAGAGTAAAAAATTGGGATGACATCTGAGTTGCAGGTGGTACCCCAACAATAATAGGCAAATTAAGAAGAGAAAATGTTTTTTGTTTGTTTGTTTGTTCATTTGTTTCTTTTTGGTTTAGTTGTTTGTTTATATTTTTGTTTTTATTTTATTTTGTTTCATTTTTTGGTGTGGGGTCAGAAAGATAATGAGTTTGACATATTTAGGACTTTCTATTAATTATCTCTAATAGTCACCTAGAGATATGAAACTAGAGGTCAGGAGAGTGGTTAGGGCTAGACAAATAGATCTGAGAAGTATATATGTAGACATGATGAGATAACCAAGCAAAGTATTAAAGGAGAAGAGAAAAAGTCCCAGGGCAGAACCTTGTGTTTCAAAAGTAGTTAGTGGGCATGATTTTAAACAAAGAGTTAGTAAAGAACACCCAGAAGAAGCAGACATATAGGGAGGACAAATAGGAGGGAGCAGAATTAGAAAATCTTAGAGAGAACAGAATATCAAGCAAAGAAGATGAAGATTAAGAAAAGGCCATTAATTTTGGCAATTCAGAGATAAATAGTGAGTTTTAGAGATATTGTTTTGATTGAATGATGACATTAGAAGCCATACTGCAAAAAGTCAGTGAGAGGAAAGGAAGTGGTGACATCCATTACAGATAGTTGGAGGAGAAGAGAAAGACTTGCCAAGCGCTGAACTCCTTGAAAGAAGAACAATGTAGGGGAATCAATCGATAAGGAATACTGGACTCTAGATTGGGTGATACATTGGGACACTGTGAGTCTCAAAGGTAAAATAAAGATCTGATCTAAATGACTTCTGATGTCTTTTCCAGCTTTAGAACTAGATTAACCTCAGAAATAGATCATTTCCTCCTTCTGCCTCATTTTGCAGCTGAAACAACCAAGGGCCATAGAGGTCAAATTATTAGCTATATACCATAGTGTGCATTAGTGGCAGAGCTGGGATTCTAAGTCAGGTCTACTTATGGAGTGAGTTATGGAAGGCTATTGGAATCTATGTGGTTTCCCTCTACTAAGGGAAAGCTTGATCCCTGGAGCATGGGTGAACATGGAGATCTTTATTATGTGTCTGTTTACTCAGCAGTCATAAAATTATTATTAAATATAGGTTCACTAATTAGCACAGGGTAAGGTAAATGCATGCTTTGCTCAATTCACAATTCTATTGCAATGTGGCTTTGCTAATTAGTTTTCAGTAGCTGTCGCCCTGGTCGATGGGTTCCTCTTTGCTGCAGACAGCATTATTGTCTGATTGATGTCTGGACTCATCCTTTGTCCCATATGTTAATAGCCGGCTGTTGATATCTTTTTAGCTAAGGATGGCCAGGGAAATAGAGGGAGTTCTTCTGCTTTAGCAGATCAGGATTGAACCATTTTTCCATAAAGAATGAAAGTCAAGAATCTTGTTCCAAAGGAAGCTCCTGTCCTGCAGAATGTTCCTAAATTCGATGCCAATGGCCAAAAGCAAAGTCATCTTCCTCAGGCATTAGTTTTGTAACTACATCCCAGAACCCTAATCTCTGCTTCTTAGAATCCTCATCTTCCTTTTAGACTCATCTCAGGTATCTCTTCCATAAGGAATTCTTTCCTGATCTCCTCAGATGTTGGTATTGTTTTCTTAATCAAATTCTTACTTATTTGTGCACAAATTGTGTATTTGAATATACCTAAGTTACTTAAGGAATGGGGCTGATTTGTTTTTGTCTTTATATCCCCAGGACATTTAGGTGTTTGTGATTTGAACTGAATGGCATTTTTCACTTTTGAAATTTGTCTGTCTGGTCCAGTAAAGCTTGATCATTCTTGTGATAGGATGGTGGCTAGGGTTTACAATATCAGAATTGGAGAGGGATCTCACAGATCTTATAGATCACATTCTCACCCAATGAATAATCTTCCCTGTTTTAGTCTGAAAGATGATAGAGATATTGATCTAGAGGAAAAGGGATCTAGTTCAACATATCACTTTATACTTAAGAAAAATAAAATTCTCATCTAACACCAGATTAAATTGCTTGGCCAAGGTTATATGAGTAGCTACTGACAGAGAATTAAAACCCATGTCCTTTGACTCCACAGCCTACATTCTTTCCCTTATACCACATACTAAGGGTGTAAGCAAAGGGTAAATATCAGGTCTGGGTCATTGTATACAAGAAGGAAGCTTAGAATTCAAACAGAAATGCTTTCTTCAAGAACAGACATGAGCTTATAGTAACACAAACAAGAAGCTGAGCAGAAAAAAAAAAAAAAGAGTAGAAAAGATTGGTAAGTGATGGTTGCATTATCCCTGTCCTGATAAAGCTTTTGTATGGAGCCTAGAAAGAAGCTGATTCTTCAAGTCCTTTAGATTTCCTTAGGTTTCTTTTCCCCAGGGTACTGAGCTTAGGATCCTAGACACTGGGCTTTTAATAGATAGCATGAGGGAATCCTCTCTACCTAGGAAGTGGCCATCTTTCTGCTTATATACTATCAAAGACAAGAAAAGAGGGCATTGAGTATCTGTGGCTAGATGGGATAACAAGGCACATCTATACATATGATTATAAGATCATAGATTTAGAATTGGAAGGGAAACCATCTAGTCCAATCCCATTATTTTATACCTGGGGAAATTGAGGCACTGAAAATTTAAGTGACATCCACAAAGTCACATAACTAATGTGTAAGATAAATTTTGTCTTTTAACTCCAAATACAGTGCCATATCATTATGTTCCTATAATGCCATATTAGCCCTCCCAAATTGCAGAGGATCTGAAAGCTATTCCCAGGAGAAGTTAAAGTGAAAAGTAAATAGAATTTATATAGTGTTTTAAGGTAAGCAAATTCATTCATTCTCATAACAACTAGGAGAGATAAATGCAATTATTATTCTCAATCTACAGATGAAAAAAAAACTAAGGAAGATAGAGGTTAAAGTTTTATTTTATTTATTTACATTTATTTTCTGTTTTATTGTAGAAACTTTAAAAAATGCTTGTTTAGTGATTGATTGACTGATTGATACAGGTATTAAGCACTAGATCTTTTCAAACATAGGTCCTCTGACACCAGATTTGATTTTTTATTTTTTGGTACTATATAAACTACTTGTTTTATAAGGTATCTCATTACAATATATTCAGGTAGTGGGTTATGTGTTAGAGATACTTCTATTTAGGAATATTTGGCAAGAACATTATGTTTAAGGCTTTTTTTTCCTCACCAGGTGCTAGAACAATACTTATAATACTGAGAACATTCATTAAAAACAGGGTCAGAGCTGATAAGCTTTTATCAAAAATTTTTTTCTTATAATTGCCTGTAGTTTTTTTTTTTTTTTTTTTTGATTGGTCCAAAGATCATTAATACAACATATATGGACAGGACCAGCTTTATTTGTAGGTGAAGTAGACTCTCTTTCTCCTTATTTTATTAAACAGATGCCTAAAGAACTTAACTAGGCAAAACTCCCATCATCTTGTCTATCCGAAAATAGAATTGAAATCCTTTGGATTTCCTTCCTATTAGGTACTGAAGTAGTCTTTAAATACTAAGATTTTTATTGAGAAGAGTCTTAGGGATGAAAAGGTTGTTAAACTGTCAATATTCTCTATATATTCTTCTTTCATCAGTCTGGAGCTGTCTTAGTATTCTGGAAGCTTATACCAATAGAGAATAAGTGCTTCACTATTTCTTGATTACCTTGAATCTTGGATGTGAGTATTATTTATACTTTTTTTGAAGAAATATGAAAACACTCTTCTACTATTTCTTGGTCTTTTTCATATAACACAGTAAAACAATGAAAGTATTCAGAATAAGCCATTCATTCATTCATTCATTCAGTCAGTCAGTCAGTCAGTCAACAAACAGTATTTGCTTGGCACTATGCTAAGCCCTGGAAGTATAAAGAAAAAAAAATACAAACAAGCAAAAAACAAAACAAAACAAAAAAACAGCAACAAGCAGTCTTTGTTCTCAAGGAGTGCACATTTTAATGGGGAGAAACATGTAAATAGCTAAAGATGTATACTATATCCATACATAGAACACATAGATAATTAGATGCATATAGATACATAATAAGTGTGTATATATATATATATATATATATATATATATATATATATATATATATATATATATATAGAGAGAGAGAGAGAGAGAGAGAGAGAGAGAGAGAAAGAAAGAGGGAGAAAAATGTATATTATACATACTACTATGTATATACATGTATAGACTATCTTTCTTATTTGTATGTATGCATCCATAGAAGATGAAGATTATATGAAAGGGGAAGGAAGGCATTAACAAATAGCTTGTGGGGGCATAATGAAATAGGTTTTTTTTGTAATATTCTTCTCTAAAATGTAATATTCTCTTGTTGGGGTTTCCTTGGGTCTCTGGAGGCAGCCTTCATTTCATTTCAGTAATCACCTCACGAGTAGCCAGGGGTTAAAGTCCAAATCCTTTATTGTCTCTTTCCAAGTCTTGTCTCCTTTCCTGTGGCCTGGTTAGCTTTCTTATAGTCCTGGCTGAGGCTTCTAACTAATATATGCTCTCTTATCAAAGTTGTGAATCTTGTAGCACTATAGTAAGTATTAAGTACATGTACTGAACTAGAGAACTGTTAAGCACCATGCTACATTAGATAACTATTGTCTCTATCAATTCCACTGACTTAGCACCCGGTTTCAAGTTCTGGACCATAACATTTCTGCAAAGGATTAGATGTGAGGTGAGTGTTAAAGGAGACTGACAGAACTAAGAGGCAAAGATACAGGATGGCAGAACATTCCAAAAGTGGTGGGTAAGTCAGTGGAAAAATAGAGAGAAAGCAGATGGAGTGTTTATATTTAAGGAATGTCAAGAAAAATAATTTAGCTGGATTGTAGACGTTCTGAAGCAGAATTAGAGCAAAAAAGACTAGAAATGTAGTCAGTTTCCAGGTTACAAAGAAATTTAAAAACCAAAAATAAGCAAAAATACTAAATACTTTATATTTGATGTTAAGCAGGTGCTTATTGAGTAGGAAGTATGTGTAATATGAATGCCTTGGAAGAATCACTTTGGCAGCTAGAGGATAACTCTGAGTGGGAAGAGACACCAATTAGAATGCTATTGCAATAGTTCAGGTAAGAGATGATGATGTTTGTTGCTGTGTGAATTGAGAGGAAGGAACCTATGTATGAGATGCTGTGAATATAGAAACAAGATATGGTGTTGGATTGGATATATTGGGTGAGTAAGAGTAGGGAGCTGAAAATGCTGGTGGTGACATTGTGAGCCTGGGAAACTAGGAGAATGGAAATAATCATGACTGTAATATGAAAGTAGTGATGGTGGTAGAGATGAGAGGGTGTATTTGTATGTTTGTGTGTGAAGATATGTTTTGTTATTGATGGGTTATGTAGTGATGCCTTTGGGGCATTCTGTTCAACCTATTCCCATTTCTATTGCTTACTCTAAATTTAAATACATTTTATCATTTAAACTTTGCTTTTCCCCAGTCTTTCTATTAAGAAAAAAAAATGGACTGGAAGAAAGCTGATTCCATTAAGCCCATTTTGTTAAATTAGGCATATTTTCTGGAGAGGACCTCAATGATAAGCCAATCATTTGATAAGTATCACAATGTCTCAGACATTATATTCAGGGCTTCTATTCTAGAGTATCTCACAATCTAATGAGAGAGAAAACATTCAAGCAAATGTACAAATAAGATAAATGCAGTATAAGTAAGAGATAATTAAGAAAGGGAAGGCAATATTCTCAAGAGAGATTGAATCTGTTGTTTAGTCATTTTAGGGATCTGAAGGTGAGGTATAACTTACCATGAGGTGAAGGACACTAAATAGCATCAGTTCTCTATTCACTTGTGCTATGCTGTCTCTCAGTATACTGAACAAATATATTAATGTAAAATAATTTGGAAAGATCAAAGTGGAAAAAATTAGCCACTAGGGGATCAGGGAAAGACTCGTATATAAAAAATGGCTACTGAATTAAATTTCTAAGGAAACTAGGGTTTCTAAGAGGTAGGTGAGGAAAAAAATGAAATTCAGGTGCAGGAAGAGCCTGTGAAACAATGAGAAGGAAACAATCACATTTTTTTTTCAGTACTTTCTATGTGCCAGGCATTGTGCTGAGGGTTTTTCTTTTTAGACAAGTATCTCATTTGATCTTCACAATGACTCTGAAAGTAAGTGTTATTATTATCTCTATGTTATAATTGAAGAAAATGAGACAAAAGGGAGGTTAAATTACTTTCCCAGGATCATGTAGCTTAATAACTATCTAAGGGTGGATTTATATTTAGGTCTTCCTGAATCTCTACCCAGTACAATATCTGCTGCTTCATACAAAGGCATGATGTTGAGTTTGTAAGGAGAAATAAGTCAATTTGTCATGAGAACATGTAGAGTAATACAGCACAACATAGTCATTTGCTATGGTTTTGCTGCTTTTGAAGATAGTACCTTGCCTTTTGAGATTAATATCAAGGAGAGCAACAATTGTTGTTATTGTTCAATTGAGTCTAACTCTCTCTGACCCTATCTGGGGTTTTCTTGGCAAAGATATTGGTGTAGTTTGCCATATATTTCTCCAGTTCATTTATAGATAAGTCCACAATATATTTAGAGGCTCTGGTAGAATCAGAAGACTCTTAGGTTGGATAGACTACATGTCTCATCCAAAAATGGTGATTCTGATGTGCTTACCACCATTGGCATCCGTTTCTCCTTCCATATGTTATTGTTTTAGTGTTTATTCCATTTTGTATAACCAGTGCTGAAAACAAATGCCAAAAAAGTTTTAAAAATTGAATAGAATTTTTCAATTATATAAAGAAAATATCATTAGAACTTATATCCAAACATAATGGATAAATAGTGCTTTGCTCTAATCATCCACACAGAATTTAAAACATATATATATATATATATCACTATATATTTCTAAATTACTGACATAATTAACTGATGAAGCATTCATAGAATCAAGATTTCAGGATAATTTCACTTTGTAAAATGGCCTAGTAGTGATGAGACCTGAATTCTAGTCTTGATTCTGTTTAATCTGACTTAGAACAAGACACATAAACTCTCTTGGTTTCAATTTCCTCATCATTAAAATAGAAATAGTACCTGTACTACTTACCCTCCCATCTGGGACTATTGTGAGGAAAGAATGCTTGTTATTTTCCTGTAAAGCTATAAGCAAAGACATATAGCTTTTTTTTTTCAGCTCTAATACTCCATGTTCATATCCTTCTAATACTTTCACCCCTATTTCATATCATTTTCCTCCTTCCCTTTTTTGGAGTGAAACAGTACAATTAGATAGGAAATAATTCTTCCACTAGTCATTGTTCCTCTATATTATTTTTTCCCAAACCCCAACTCCATATTAGGCAGAGACTATCTCAAATCCTTTTCAGAAGTGGTTGGGGGTATAAACAATTTATAACTGTAAATTATATTGGGAAGAAGATTTGTTTAGATGGATATGTTTCTAAGCATCCTTGTTTGCATGGGATCAACAACTCTCCTTGGAGTCTTTCTTCTTTTTTGTCATTTCATTCATCATTCACAAAATCATTAATTTGCTCCTGCAG
This sequence comes from Sminthopsis crassicaudata, assembly GCF_048593235.1. NCBI lineage: Eukaryota > Metazoa > Chordata > Mammalia > Dasyuromorphia > Dasyuridae > Sminthopsis > Sminthopsis crassicaudata. Next base: position 362,426,255 of record NC_133617.1, read on the forward strand.
TGTGATCTCCCAAGGTGTAGGGTTTTTGAGTCAATAGAGCTAAGAGCTATGGGCTTTTGAAAATGATGTGGGGGTGGGGAGAGACAATTCCTTTTGACCAAATGACTCACCAGAGGAATCCACTTTTTTTTCATCCAGGCAGTGAAAATGATAGCTTTACAGATGCTTTGTAAGTACTAAGGCAAATGAAAGGGCAGAGGTAAACAACCTAGGTCAGTGATCAAATTAAATCTACAAATATTTATTGAGCATCTACCACATTCAAGACACTGTGATAAGAAATAAAGAAGAATAGCCCTGAATAACCCAATATTTTTGTAGTTTCTGGTGCTAGGAAATAAACACAAATAATATTGAATAACCCGATGTTTCTGTATTTTCTGGTTGGAAAGAGAAGACAAAATGAAATAAAATCTAAAGAACAATTTAAGATTCCACTCTCTATGGCAAGGGTGATCAGAATAATCCCCGACTGACTGGGGTAGGGGATAGGCACAAGTGGCAGCAGTGACAAGGAAATGATGGCTGGGTTTTGGAATAGCAGAAAACCTATAATGAAGGCTTGAATTAAAAGGGTTTTAGTGGGAATGGAAAACAAAAAGAAATAAATTTTCTGAATCAGAAATATTGTCAAGACAGAATTGATAAGACATAGTAACTTATTGGACATGAAAGACAAGGAATTGTTATAATTCTTATAGACTATTGGCTACATTATAATAGTGAATAATACAGATGTGATAGTTATGCTAATGAGCTATAAAATGAAGGTTTATATCAAGGACAATAGAAAATATTGTTGTATAAAATTAAATGTTATTCCAGAGAAAAATATATGAAAATCTCTCTCTTTTATATAAACTTCTATGAGGAATAATCAAAGTTCTTTCACATACATGAAAACAATGTTTCTTGCAATTTACAATATATGCCTTGGACTCACAATCTGCCATGTTGTGTCCCTATGTATAGGAAATATAAAACATTTTCTGAGAGAAAATAGTCCAAAGGCAGCAGTCTGAACTCAGGTGTTTGGTTGCTGGGTGAGTAGGAAGTGGGTAAAGATAGTTTTCTCTAGCAGCTCCATCCAAACCTTCTCAATCTTGCTCCCAAGGTGATTGACATTCAGCATTCACTATAACATAATTATGCAGGTTGAAATGAATTTTCTTAGAATTCTACCCAGTTCCTTTGAAGTTCAATAGGGATCCAGGTTGACAACTGGCAGCATGAGAGAAGTTAAAAAGAAATATCTGTTTACACGGAGCACAAGTGGCAGCAGTGATGAGGAACTGATGGCTGGGCTTTGGAATAGCAGAGCCCCCTATAATACTTCTAGGATGCAGGAGCTGGAAGAATGGCTATTCTACAATCTATAGCTGCCACTTCTAGGAGTTGTCAGCTAGCAGTAACAGAATTTCAGCACACTCATCACAAGATAGCATTTTGGCAGAGAGAACAGAGGTGCAGGAGATAACTCAGTAAAGAGTCCACTGTGACTTCTAGGAGACTTTGGAGGCTCTGTAAAGAAGGAAGTAGCAGTGTAGAAGAATCAATGATTTCAAAGGCAGAAGGATAAGTTACATGCTTGTTCCATGATCACACATGTCCACTTTCTTAGTGATATACTGGTAAATATGATAGGCTGTGAAGCTTATTTTAACTAGCTGTTTAACTTCTTTTTTTTGGCTTTGAATTAATATGTCCTTTAATAGGCTGATTTAAAAAAAAAAAAGGTTGGTTGACTCACAACCTTTGGTTTTAGAATGAATATTGGTCTACAATGTCCCTTGAAATTGGGCAAATTTTCAGGGGACCCATGTGTTCAGAAGAACTCTTGACTTTACACAGAAGAACCCCTACTTTATGATATTACTGTATCATATGCATCTAACTAAATGGATGTTTGACATATAAGTCTTAACAAACTGAAAATAGTAGAGTCTAAAATGTGGTTTCTTTGAATTCAGATTAAACAATTTCAGCCTAGGAGGAACCCTTGCTTATGTACTGAGGGAAAAAAAAAAAAAAAGTATATGCCGGACACTAACAATTCATATATGATGTGTGTAAGTTTGGTTGAGATGTGGAAAACAATAACTACTTAGTTGAATTTTTTAGTTTGCCTTAAAATTTTATTTTTAGTGAAAATATTTTGAGATTTTTAAAGGTTCAAAATGTTCCCTATGTTTTTCTGTGCAGAACATTGAAGGGAGTTTTTATGTTGACAGAGTCAAAGGAAGAAGGCAATGAAAATACTTTTGGATGTTTCTCTAAAGTGAAAAATATGATGAGTAGATTATTAGAGATGGGTTTTTAACAGATTTTGAAACTTCTACTTTAACTTGAATATTTACTTTGGGCCCTTGATGAAGCCCTCTCTCCAGCATGAGAAAGAAATTTATGGGAAAAGCACAATGAGAGTTTCTTTGTCTCAATAAAGGGACAGAAATGATGTTGCCAACTGCACAGATTATAAATGTGCATTGAAATGTAGATTTTAACTTCTATTATCTGAAATCATAAATCTTTTCTCAATCTCCAGCATCCTTCAAATTTTAACACTTTCTGGATTCACTCTTGAATTATTGCTATGGCTATTATTCTGCTCCAAGCTCCCTAAAGCACAGAAGATAAGAGATACTTTCTTAGTGCATAGTTGGAAGAGTTAGTTTTCAACTTGCCAGAATTTTGTAGAGTCGAACTATTATTCCCAAAGCAGTCTGGGAAATGTTCTTCATGATATGTCAAGCCACAGAGGATAGGGGACAGGCAGGAAGGGGTAGAAATAGAATAGAAAGAGAAAGATATTATTTGGGGAAATTGTATCTCGAGGAAATGGGATAGCCAAAAGTTGGGTTGGACATTGTTAGAACTAACCTCATTCTTCCAAGGTATGATATAGAAGAAAGAGAAAGAAGGAAACAAACATCTATTAAATTCTTATTATTTTCCAGACATTATGTTAAATGATTTACAAAGATTATCTTACTTGGTTGTTATAGCTATTCTAGGAAGTAGGTACTATTATTATTCCTATTTTATACTCTAGGAAATAGAGGCATACAAAGTTAAGTCACTTGTTCATTGACATATAGCTAATGTATGTATGAGGCCATGTTTGGACTTAAGTTCTTCTGATTCCTATACCACCTACCTGCCTCTGATGTGAATGTATTTTATAAACAGGTGATTGAATTCCAGTTCATATTACAATGAAACCCTCAGGGGAAAGAAACCTTTCTTTCATATTTTTTAGGAAAAAACAATGGACTAAGACTTAGCTTTTTTTTTTTTTTTAATGAGTTCTGATCTTGTTTCCATCATTTACTGATTGTGTTATTATTTTCATTTTACAAGTGGAAAATGCCAATCAAGTCTAAGTTTAAATATAATTATCACCATTTTGCAGATGAGGAAACTGAAGCCCAATATTTGTGCATCAATAGAGTCAATAAAGAAGTCAAAAAAGGCTCAATAAAGAGGTATTTATCATGCATTTATTGTATTACAGGGACTGTATGCAGTGAGAACACAAAGAAAGAATAAAACGCAACCCCACTCTTAAGAATGGCTTTCTCAGGACCACAAAACTAGCAAATACAGAACCAAGTACTTGAAGGAGTTACTTACCTGGTTGTTCAAAGCACTGTGCAGTGTTTATGTGAATGTAGGGTTTTTATAACATTAAATTTAGCTCCCTTCCTTCAGGAAAACTTCCCAGACTAATCAAATTCACTTTGACTTTTCTATTCTTTGACAATCTATGGAACTGATATTCTGAGCCACATAAACTGCATATGTAAATCTTCTTTTCCAACAAGATTATAAAAATCTGAAGTTTAAAGATTTTATTTTCTTTGTAATCACAATGAAACTTTATCATGCATAGAACTGACACTGTTTGTTGAGTGACAGTATTAAAAATGAATATAAAAATGGAGCAAATAGAGTATGGTACATATGTATGAACTCTGCTTGTGGGGAGATTGTGTAGATCACCTGAGAATGTGAGTTCTGAGCTGCAGTGGCCTAAAGTTGATTGGATGTACTCACTCTGATTATGATTGTGATTGTGATTGTGATCAGTTTGGCTCTGATATGGTGAGTTCATCTGGTGTGTATGTGTGTGTGTGAGAGAAAGTGGGGTGGGAAGTTGGGGGAGACCAGGCTATCTTTTGAGGGGAAGTTCAGGTCAGAAAATGGAGCAGTTTAAAGTCCCTGTGATGATATTTCTGAAAAAGAAAGAAAGAAAGAAAAAAAAAAAGAGAGAAAGACAGACACACACTTATACAGAGACAGAAAGACACACAGAGAAATTATGTAAGATTTTAATCTAAAATCTGTAGTTTTTCTAATATAGAATTCTAATTTATGTAAAGGGCTAAAACTCCAAAAAGGTATGCTTGAATCAGACAACCAAGCACTTAAGGCTAATTACCTATTCAATGTGAGATAATGACTCTATTAGCATATATTTGGATAAATGGCTCTTCTCAACATTGGTGCTTGCTGAATGTTTGGTGTTAAGATAATCATAGACAAGGATTGGAGAACAGAGAGAGAGAAAGAGGCAAGAGTGACTTGGCTGCAGGATGAGGAGAGAGATTGGTGACCCCGGACTCTAGAATCTAGGATTCTGCTTGCCTGAGTCCTTCACTTCTTCCCCTAAAGACCAAGGATTTTAATTCTTCTTGACTCTGGCTGATCCTGAGGCCTCCAGGGAGCTAGCCAATACTTTACAAACTTAGGATAAATGAATTTTATTTTAAAAATATTTTGATAACTAATTTCAATGTAACTTTTCCTCTATAGTCTTATATACTTTATTTTAGGCATTTAAAAATATTATTCTGAAAAGAGATCTGCTGGTTTCACCAAACCATCCAAAGGTTCATTTAAAAAAATGTTAAGAATTCCTCCTCTAAAAGCACAAATCTTTGAATGGAATCACAATAAAAAATATTGCTACAGTGAATTTACTCACATATACTGCTTAATCTATAAATGTGAAGGATCTGGTAGAGAAAGGGTTCTTGGAACTTATTTAATTCATCCCCTCTTGATGCTTATTCCCATTCTCTCCTTTTATATATTTATTAAGATGAAAAAATCTAAACTAAATAGAGATGGTTTAAAAGGGGGAAAAACATCATAGAACAGCCTGCAACTTCATGGCATGGGTGGAATGGGAGAACAAAGGAAATCACCTACATTGCTCTGCTAAAGGTGAGGGAAAAATCCAGTGATAGGTAGACCTGCATACCATTCACCTGCTTTTTAGAACCAACTGTCAGGTTGGTCTCTGTGGGAGCACAAAGTTCTGGGTACAAAATGTTCACCTTATATCTCTTAAGCTTAGGGAATGTGGTATATAATGAGCCATATAACAAAGAAACAAAATGTAAATTAAAAAGCCAAAGAGATTTGGTTGTGTTTCTTTATCATTTCCAGCCAAATGCCTATTTTCCCTAGAAGAAAAATGAAAATCCAAGAGGAAAGCATCTCAGTAAAGCAGCAGACATTCTCTCTCTTCACTTTATGATAAAGCAAAACTTCTACCTTGACTTTCAGAGCATACATGAAATCTGTATGGAGTTTCTATTCCATTGATATGTCATAGCTAGAACAAAGAGGAAGGCAGCTTCACTGGATGAAACAGTATTATTAAGGAAAAGGATGATGCTTCTATCATATCAAATGATATTTTGAAAGACAGAAATGTAATTCAGAAGAAAAGAGATCAAAATTGTAATATTCATTCTTTTAATATGATATTTATCACTAATTTGCAACCTACCATTATGGCACTATTATCTTGATGATTAAACTTTGCAATTACATGATGCTTTGTATTTCTAGGCACTTTACTATCATTAATTAGTTAATTCACATAAAAACTGGTGAGGAAGCAGAGAGGTTTTATTATCTATATTTTACAAATGAGAAAACAGTGGAAACAAGCTCAAATGGCTTTCCCACTTCTTTCTGGCCAGTCTTGGGACCTGTTGGAGGGCTCATAATGCTGAACTCTTATTATAGTCTGTGCCAACTCACAATTCCCTTTAATTGGAAATGGAATGACATCCCTGTCATTTAAAACTATAAAGAGGGATCAGTTCCTACATGTATTTGTTCACATATGATAGGAGTAGTACTGATTTTATTGAGCTTAGGATGTGTGACTTCTTCAGAAAGATTACATCCCTTGGAAGTGGATATCTTCAATATAGAGAAGAGCTAATCCAATTCCAATTTATCAATGATGGACAGAATCAGCTACACCCAGAAAAGGAACACTGGGAAATGAGTGTAAACTGTTAGCATTATGTTAGCAGGAGAGGAAAAATTTGGAACAGAAGGGAGTACAAGGGATAATGTTGTAAAAAATTACCTATGCATATATGTACTGTCAAAAAATGTTATAATTATAAAGTTAATAAAAAAGACATGGAAATTAAAAAAAATAAAAAATAAAAATAAAAAAAAAAGAAAGATTACATCCTTGATATCCTAGGCATGTAAGGAAGCAGCTAGAGATTTTACATAAATGAAGCAGGCTCTAAGTATCCCTGCTATTTTTTTCTCTCCTTTAATAATCTCCTACCCTCACATTTTGTGTTTCAGTTAAAAATGACCTAAGATTAACCAAGAAGCAAGACAACTTTAAGGATCTTCCAGATCTGGGAACCTGCACACCTTCTAGGAACTATGTGTTGCAGAGATAGGAGGTAAGAGATCCCAAGAAAGATAACTTAATTTGGTGTTTTCTTGGCAAATATACTATTGTGGTTTTATATTTCCTTCTCCACCTCACTTTACAGATAAGAAAACTGAGGCAAATAGAGTTAAATTTCTCTCCCAGGATCTCATAGCTAGTAATTTCTATCCAAAGTTTATTGAGATTGCCTTGGATCATTGTACTATTGAGAAGAAGCAAGTCTTTTATAGTTGATCATTGAACAATCATGCTATTACTGTATACCTGGGATTCTCAAACTATAGTCCACAGGCCAGATGTGGCCCACTGAGGATGTTTATGCAGCCTACCAGGTTATGGCATATGGGCTGAGGGGTGGAGACAGAGTGTGAGGGGTTGTTTTTACTGTAGTCCGGCCCTCCAACAATCTGAGGGACAGTGAACTGGCCCCCTATTTAAAAAGTTTGAGGACTACTGCTGTATACTGATGCTGGTTCTGCTTATTTTGTTTAGCATCAATTCATGTAAATCTTAGTAGGACTTTCTATAAAATCAGCTTATTCATCATTTTTTATAGAAAAATAATATTCCATTACTTTCATGTACCATAATTTAGCCATTTCCCAATTGATAGGCATCTACTCACTTTCCATTTCTTTGCCACCCCAAAAAGAGTCGCTACAAATAGTTTTGCACATATGAATCCTTTCCCTTCCTTTATAATTTCCTTGGGATACAGATGCAGTAGAGATCCTGCTGGATAAAAGAGTATGCACAGCTTTATAGCCTTTGGGCACAGTTTCAGATTGCTCTCCAGAATGGCTGGATTCTTTCACAACTCCACCAACAATGCATTAGTGTCCCAATTTTCCCACATCTCCTCCAACATTTATCATTATCTTTTCCAGGCCCAGCAATTTATCCACTATGCTATTTAGCTGTCCCATTAGGGATCACATGGCCAAATATCTTTACTTACACAAATAAAGAAATTGAGTTTCTGAGATCTCAAACAGTTTACTCAATATCCCACAATTATCCAGTGGCAAAACTATTGGACCTTATATCGTCTGATTCTCACAGTAGTTATCTCTCCCCCAATAATAATGATGTATTAAATCAATAAAACTATTTATTAACCACTTACTATTTTCTAGGCAATATGTTAGAAGTTAGAGATATAAATTCAAAGAACAAAACTAACATTTCTATGTTTCATCACATGAAATCTTCACATTTCCTCATCAGTATAACATATGGCTTTGTAGGTAATGTTTTGTTTCGTTCCAGTTGAGGTAATGTTTTGATCTGTCCTTTTAAGGTGGAAAAACTTTGAGAAGAGACCCTATAATAAGATTCTATGGTCTGGGGACAAGACTAACTTAGTGTAGAAAAAGTTATCACAGTTGGCTATCTGTTTTTAATTTTTCTTTTAGCCATAGGATTCTTGAAGATCATTTCCTAAGGCATGAAAGAGTTGTGATCTGCTTTGGTATAGAGAGTATTGACACGTATAGTAGTATTAAGCCATTAGTACTTCTGAATTGCTGATACTGCCTGCTGGCTAGTAGAAATATTTCTAGCTCTTTTAGAGCATACAATTTGATTAAAAAAAAAAGATAAGATCTAGCTTGCTTTTGTTGCTTCCAGTTATGGCATATGTAATAAATGGAATATTTCCTCTTCCTTCACCCCCAAGAGAAATGGATTTATGAAAATGGTCATTAAAATCCTTCCTAATTGCAAAATTTTGTGGTACTAATTCCAAGGGAAAGACATTAAAAAAAAGTCATGGGACCAGATCATTGTATACTTCAACAACAACACTATATGATGATCAATTCTGATGGATGTGGCCCTCTCCAACAATGAGATGAACCAAATCAGTTCCAATAGAGCAGTAATGAACTGAACCAGCTACACCCAGGGAAAGAACTCTGGAAGATGAGTATGAAACACTACATAGAATTCCCAATCCCTCTATTTTTGTCTGCCTGCATTTTGGATTTACTTCACAGGCTAATTGCACACTGTTTCAAAGTCCGATTCTTTTTGTACAGCAAAACAACAGTTTGGACATGTATACATATATTGTATTTAATTTATACTTTAACATATTGAACATGTATTGGTCAACCTGCCCTGGAGGGAGGGAAGGAGGGGAAAAATTAGAACAAAAGGTTTGGCAATTGTCAATGTTGTAAAATTACCCATGCATATATCTGGTATATAAAAAAAAGTCATTTATTTTGTAGTTTACCTCCTTATAGTCATTTTAGTATAGTTCCTATAGTCTACTGCTCATCCAAGATGCTTTGATATAAGAAATTAGCTGCAAGGATATCAAAGGATTTATAAAGGACCGTCTCACATTATCATTGAGAAATCAGCACATTTTCATTTCTAAGACCCTAACTCAGCTTCCTTTTATCTGCCAATAATTTACATTTTAAAAGTATGCTTTGAGAGTTAATAAAGAAATTCAATTCACTTACATACCCATTTATTGAAAAAATACTATAAATAAATGCCTCCTATGGTGGGGATTACATGGAAATATATTTAAATTTACCACTATCACTTTCAAAATGCTAAAAATTATTTTTTAAATCATTAGCACAATATTGATTTAGGATTTATTGAAAGACAGCCCAAAAATTTAGCTAGAGATGGCCAGACTAATTTTCGTATTTCTGATTGGCCATTTGTCCCAAAGGGAAAAGATGATCTGAGAACCAGATGAGCCAGCTGTGTGACTTTGAGAAGTCACTTAATCTCTCTGAACCTCAGTTTCCTCAATTGTCAAATGTGAATTATAATGCTTTCCTATCTATTGAGCTCAGAAAGCATCAAATAGGAAAATTCTATTGAAGTGTTTTGAAAATTGCCACTTAATGTTGAGAGGCTCTTACTAAGAAATTACATATGAGCAGTCTGAATATCTGTGGGGATGATCAGATAAGAACTTAATTAAAATATTTCTTTGTGATGCAATAGAAACCCGGGTTATTGACTTAACCTGACCAGAGGCTCCCCTACAAATGGGAAATAAGTTTTGTTTTGGAAAAAGCATTTTTGATGATTTGACTGAAAGTTGTCCTTCAGAATCCAGAGATGCTGGGTAAGTAAGGCAGTCCAGCAATAAAGTGCTTTAATGGGTATAATATATTATAGATTTTATCCTAGGGACATTAGAATTGTCATAAAAATGGCACTTACATTCTAATAACGTTTGGGGTTGTTTGTAAGATTCTTGTAAATTTCCCCTTGGGAATTAAACTATTTGTATCAGCGTGAGCAAAAAAGTGTATTCTGCTTATTTTTTTTTTTTTCTTAGAGATGTAGATTAATTCATAGTGAAGTGGGAGATTTATCTTTTATTATTTACCCAGCAAGAATGGGAAAAGTATAGGATCCTAGATTTAGAACTAGAGGAGAATTCAAAGGTCGTTCCTTCAAAATTCCTCATTTTGCAGTTAAGGAAAGAAACACACAGAGTTTAAAAGACTTGTGCAAGATTAAGGGAGTATATGTCTCACACTTGGGACATGAACTCTGGCCCTCTGACTCCAGACTCTTCAGTGTAAGACATGTGGAGAGAAATGAAGTTCT